>NC_090265.1:447516266-447857516 GCF_040414725.1 Anabrus simplex
TGGCACGCTTGTAAGTAAATACCAAGGTAGCGAGCGATCA
Source organism: Anabrus simplex (assembly GCF_040414725.1). Classification (NCBI taxonomy): domain Eukaryota; kingdom Metazoa; phylum Arthropoda; class Insecta; order Orthoptera; family Tettigoniidae; genus Anabrus; species Anabrus simplex. Next base: position 447,516,307 of record NC_090265.1, read on the forward strand.
TCTTCCAGATAAGGCGGCTGCAAAGTGTTTCTATTACACACGGCTGACATGCAAAACACTCTAGTTGAGTGATGTATTGTTTAAAGTCACAGCAGCTGTACAAACACTTCTTTGTTCGCACCTCATCAATTGGTACAATAAGAAAAAGGAACACCGTATTCCGCGGTTCAATTACCTAATCTTCATCCACATATCACCTCACAGGATCTGAAATAAAATTCGCTATTTACATGTTGAAGGGTCTGCCGAATCATAAATATCAGTTGTTGAAGTCTCAAAATGTTATATCGATCTCATTACGATTCTTTCGTATAAACAATAAATGCGACAAATAATTTTATGAAGGGATTTTGTGATATCTTAACGAATCACATCTAGTTTTTGACATGTTCACACTACCTTGCGTGATTGTTGTCGCTCTATTCACTGGTCAACATGCATAATGTAATAAAAGGTCATTTTGTTACTGAATTTTCTAATTATCATTTCTTGCTAAGTCTAAAGAGAAAAATTTATTTGAGGTAAAATATATTAAGTGACAGTGTTTATAACCCGATTTAATTCTGCTCTGAATAGTGACTCAGACTTAGTGCTTTTCCTGCTCACGATTATTTTTCTTTGTGTTATTCGTATTATTGATTTTCTTATTGGCATCAGATGTCTGAGTCGACTTGATGCATTGAGAAGCTTCGTTAATCGTATTAAAACTCTTTTAGTAATTGTTTAAGTTAGTTTTCGGTGCCTTTTCGCTTCATTATTCACATTCATAGGTAAAAATGTTAGTTTAAAGTAGGCCAATATGTTCTTCGCCATCCCGTGGTGTAGGGGTAGTGTGCCTGCCTCTTACCTGGAGGCCCCGGGTTCGAATCCCGGCCAGGCCACAAATTTTTACCTGGACGTGAGGGCTGATTCGAGGTCCACTCAGCCTACGTGATTAGAATTGAGGAACTATCTGACGGTGAGATAGCGGCCCCGGTTTAGAAAGTCAAGAATAACGGCCGAGAGGATTCGTCGTGCTGACCACAAGACCCCTCGTAATCTGCAGGCCTTCGGGCTGAGCAGCGGTCGCTTGGTAAGCCAAGGATCTTCAAGGGCTGTAGTGCCATGGGGTTTGGGGTTTGGTTTTATATCTTATTCAGATTAAGCTAATAAGTTTTGTCTTAGCTGCTTCAAGTGCTGTATGTAGTGAAAAATTAACGGGTGGAATATACTTGGGCTCTGTTAAGTCATGTCATTTTCTTTGAACTACTTATGGCAGGTAAAGGACATTAAGTCATTTAATGGGTGACGTTTTATTTATAAAACAGTTAGTTTAACTCAGTCGGGTCTCCGAAAACCGTAAAAAAGTAGTTAGTGGGACGTAAAGCAAATAACATTATTACTATTAACTCAGTCTGGTATGAAAAATACAATTTCGGCAGCACAGTGCTATTCTAGACACTGTGATAAATCCTTTGTATAATTTTAAAGAGAATTGTGCTTATTCTGAGAGCAGATATTAGCTATCAAAGACTGTGTAAACAATCTCTTTTTCACATTTTTACTTGATGTGTTTTACCAATAAACCCATGATATGATCCTGATGAAGGAAGTGGTGACATTATTTTTACGAATTACATCGATAAGGTATATTTAAAATTACAGTAAATTAATTTGTGATGATCGTGAAGTTGAGGATAAATTATGCAAGATTGACGAGCTTATTATTTTTTTCAGATTACGAGTTAATTTATTTACCCAACAGAAGAGTCTTTTCTAAGCAATCTGGCACACACATCGTCCACTGTATGGATCTTAGACTCTGACTAACTGTAGTATTACGGGTGTTGTCCTTTGGATGGTTGGGCTCACTTTACCCACAAGCTATCCTTGGAAAAAAGGGTTAAAATTATTGCACTGCGTGACACGAGAAAGAGGACATTTAAAAATGTAAAATAAATAACGTAACTAATATATTTTTGCATGAATGCAAGTACAAGCTTCATATTACAGCCCTAAATACAACTTAATATTAATTTCAGACAGCACGGAAAGAGGTTACTGCTTAATTCTTGCATTTACACTCTTTGGCCGCCAGTATATCAATATGCCGGTTTTAGGCCTACGCTGGATTGCGCTGTTTGTGGTCAAGTGTATTACTAACGATATGTCAGCGCGAAATTCTGATGAATTGATATTAAAGCAAGTGCTCGTAGATGTGATAAAGTGAAAGTAATAACACTCAAACGATAAAAATTGTGGCGACAGAAAGCTGTTAATTGGTTAGATTTCCTCATGTCGTTATACCGGATTAGAAATTGGCATTCGCTCATTCATCATGTCTGTAGCACGTGAAACACGACTGCATCACCCTTCTTTTCTGTCAAGAGGGTAGACTGCCTTCCAAGAATGAAGGAGAGCTAAATAACTCGGATCACTGGTACGCATCACCAGAGAGTAAACGAAATGCGCAACAGCAAAAGGTTTGAGAGAAGTCAATAATATTTTGTTAAATCGTACCTTTATATCAATTTTCAATTACAATATCTTTAAAAAGTCTTACAGAGTGTGTCACCTGGCGATACTCGGAAGGGCATCCGACCTTAAACTCCTGGTCAAAGCCGCAAGTGAGTCAAGGTAGTTTCAGTGACCCCAAAGAAACTGGGCTGAAAACAATGTTTTGGTGTTCCTCTGGTTAGCATAGTAGAACTTAGTCTTAATGTCAAAGGTTATTTCTGACATTGTCCATGGAAGTTTCATGTAATTACCGTGAAGGAAATATGGAAATTAAAATTCAATTTATGACAGATATAGGCTAGTTTGATAAAGAATGACAATACTAAATTCGAAATATACAGTGGGGTGCCAAATTAATATACTCACTATGCAAATATGACATTTTTAATATACAACGTTACCTTATCCATTTGTCATCAACTTTCTATAATTCCTTAAGCTTATATTACATTCCTGTGTCCTTAGTAATCTACTTTGAAACACAAAACATTTATATCACATTTAAAAGAATAAAATCCAAAATAGTGAAGAGCATTTGCTGAATTGTAAGTATTTGGTATGACCACCTTTCGCTGCAATCAAGTCTTTAATTCTTCTGGGCATACTCAAAATACATTTCTTCGCTATATCCGCCAATTCAGGTGTTCTGTGCCATGCTTGGACAAGCTTTTCTAGCAATCTGATCTTGTTTGTGGGTATATCTCCTTTCGCAATCTCTTTTTTCAGAGCTTCCCAAACATTTTCAATGGGATTCATGTCGGGGGAGTTCCCTGGCCAGTCCAAAACACGAATTCCAGTCTCATTTAAATAGTAACTGATTTTCCTCTTAAGCCTCTTCCGTTACACACAGAACTACCTCTCAATGGCAATCGGATAGATCATGAGCTAAAAAGGTGATTCAGTCGTGTTTTACGCGCTACGGACATGATGAATGAGCGATTGTTTAAGTTACCTCTGTTTTTTTGCTCCACACGAGACAACTGATTCATTGAAGTAACCTGTTAATAATGAAGGTGAACATATTCAGCAGGTTGAGGTCAAGCGGAGAGCGCATATTGCGCTACGTCTGCTGCAGACCTTTCGTCATTCTGTCAAGAGGACAGATTACTTGCCAAGAACGAAGGAGAGCTAAATAACTCGGAACACTGATACATATCAGGAGAGAGTGAACGAACTGCGCAGCAGCAGAAGATTTTATAGAATCTAGATCACACAGAGGTGAACAAATTATCATGACAAGAAGAAAACTGAATAATGTTTTGTTAAATCCTACTTTTATACAAATTTTCAATTACACTTATTTATACAGTACTTTAGAGTGTGTGAAATTCCTTCATAAGCGGAAAATTGAATTATTGTTCAGTGTGTAGCAATAAATTAAAAATTATTACTTGAAACAAGTATCTTCGCTTCCTTCTATCTTATTGTAATTTGAGTACAAATAGCCTAAAATTATTGAAATTTTACGTTATTCACTGTAACATTTATAGGTACAGAAGTGTGAAAATTATTCATCTGAACGCTAGTTTGGGAGATTTTAACAGTTTGCATACCTATGTATGCCACATGTTGCTGTAGATCATCTGTTTTAAACATCTCCTCAGAGAAGATTCGTTACGAGAAATATTCGTCTTTGCTAGTTCAAATTCCTGCATAGGTTAAGTTATTGATTAAACACTTGTATGTAACTTCTATATGTGTGACATCACTTCCAGTGTTTGTGTTGATCTATTAATTTCTCGAAATATTATACATTTTTCATGCTTTTAGTTTACTTACATAATTTCAGCTACTGGTAACTTAACTATTAGAAACTGAGGCTGTAGAAACGTCATTAGAGCTACCAAACAGACATACTTACGACACCACTGCAAATCTCCTATGCAAGACAATGCAGTGAGATGTATACTTCCCCAAGTGCACCGTCACTGCTTGTAATGCATTTGCATCATACAGAGCGAACTGTTCAAATTGTAACTAAAACGTCCGATAGATTTTTTCACTTAAATAGAATAACTGTGGAGAGATCTAGAAACCAATAACGAAAATTAATCCAACGAATTCGTAAGGACTAGCGAGTATTTCTCCGTTTATTTTCAAGGAATGAAAAAATCAGTTTCTATACCGAATGAGAATATTGTTCAATGAGATTGTCAGGTTTTTAATTTGCCCATGTATTTGAAAACACCAAGAATTTAATCTGTAGATCTTAGCTTAATTAAATAATTATGTATCGGTAATTCTCGTATATTATCAACTCCTGCAAATCTCTTTGAAAATATTCCTTTTGTTCTTATTATGAATCACGTAAAAACCTATATCTCAACTCGTAAACAAGGATCATACTAATTCGTTCTACCATCAAAATTTTTATTCGCTTCTCATAGTACATTTCAGAACATTTGGACGAGAGGCCAAGTTGACATTGTATTTACAGAATTTCAGAAAGCTTTTGACAAAGTAATCATGATAATTGATTCTTTGAATTTCTCACATTGGTTTTACTCCTTGATATAATCTTACCTAATTGATCGAAAACAATGTGTATTTTATGAATAATATTCTTCTTCTCAGAATTGTATAGCTAACTCAGATTTACCTCATGGCTCAATTCCCGGGCCTTTACTGCTCGAAATCGTGTTAAAGATGTTGTTGATAACGTGTCTTATTCTGAAAATCTGCTGATGATATGGAACTATTTTATTCAATTAAACTAAAATGACTGTGTGACTTTACAAAATTTGATAAATTCTGTGTCAGTGTGGACTAAAGAAAATAAATTACCATTCACTGTAAATAAATGTGTAAGATGTCGTTTACAAGATGTCGCCAGCACATCGGGTTTACTTATATTTAACACAATGTTTCCCTCTTGAATGTCCGGCTCCATGGCTAAATGGTTAGCGTGCTGGCCTTTGGTCACAGGGTCCCGGGCTCGATTCCCGGCAGGGTCGGGAATTTTAACCATCATTAGTTAATTTCTCTGGCACGGGGGCTGGGTGTATATGTCGTCTTCATCATCATTTAATCCTCATCACGACTTGCAGGTCACCTACAGGTGTCAAATCAAAAGACCTGCACCTGGCGAGCCGAACATGTCCTCGGACACTCCCGGCACTAAAAGCCATACGCCATTTCATTTTTTCCCTCTTGAATGAAGGTAAGCAAATAATGGATCTAGGTAGTTAGCTTAATGTTGTTCGGAAGGCATGTCAAATATAATTATATTCAATCAGGCCTACACTTATTTGGGTTTCATATTTTGAAATTAATTACATTTTCATTGGTAAAATCGAAACTAGAATATGCCTCTGTTTTCTAGAGTCAGTCCAGATATTAAGCACTTCAAATTAATTGACAGCGTACAAAATCAGTTCTTAAAATATGTGTAATAGAAACTGTTAAACATGTACTCGAGATCTGAGTCTACTCGACAATGTTATCGCACATTAGTGTTAAAACGTTTGCAATACTTTTGTAAAAATATTGAAGAGAAAAATTAGTGACGAACAGTTACTTGTATGTATGCCATTTTACGTTCCTTAAAGAGCAAGAAGGTTCGAGAATGTATTTTACATTAAGAAGTGCCACACACAAGCCCAAGATTATTCTCCTCTTAATAAAATTCTAATACTTTATAATAAATTAATGAAAAATATATATAAGTGGATATTTTCCTATGAATGAAATCAACTTTGAATTGGCATATGAAAATTTCTTGTAATCCACGCATAGTTGAGGATTAACCCCATATTGTCTGCACGTATTTTATTCTGAGATACTGAGATATTTATTGAACATAACAGGCGAATTTGCCCGGATACATGTTCACATGGACAGCTCACACCAAAAAGAAACGAAAAGAAATACCGGATTCCCTAGGCCTGCCATGGGGCACATTGGATACTCCGGAAACGTGACACTCCTAAGGTAGAATCACCACGGTAGCCACCCTCAGTCCCCCATGCCACGCCCATCGTCTCCACTTAATATTAAGACACAAAATAAAATGAACAATAAAGAATAATAAAATAAAGCAAGAAGTAATATTGGTGACTACTTCTACTGTAACCAAGTACCAATAATAATAATAATAATAATAATAATAATAATAATAATAATAATAATAATAATAATAATAATAATAATCTACCTCAAAACAACTAATCTGGCCCTGCATTCACCACATGACTGTCCACTCCACATGACCATCACAACAGATTATGCTGCAATAACCGATTACTGTACTTTACAACAGTTTCGGCTCCCGCCCTTGTAATCACTACAGCTTACTCCGCATTCTTTTTTCCATGACCTAATTCCTCTGGATTCAAGTAAACAAAATGACAATTGCGTACACTCCTCAATATCGCAATCAGTAAGGCATCTACATTCCAAGATACCAAAACATTTACTCACTCACTACCTCACCACCTCAACAACCTTTGTTATCACTTTGTCTTACATACTCTCCAGGCTCGAATTCAAACTACTTCACTATATCCACATCACCCACTCTTCACTAGCTTCTAAATTTTCCAACAAACTCCAACGACTGAATATCCTCATACTCTTAACCACTTCTCCCTTACATCCTGACATATCGTCCTATGCCCCTTCATCTTCCATTTTTTCACACGGGATTTTTTTACCGCACGTAAATACCTGTTCAGTTCTCCTCCGTTTTCCCATTCCTTAATAATCCACCTTATAATACCCTGCTCATCCCATTTACCAAAATTTTCCGATGTTTGGCACTCAGTAAACTATTTCTATTCTTATTTGTTTCTTCACACTTACCTAATAAGTGAAAATCACCGTTCTCCGCCCCACAAAGTATACATACTGCTTTATCTCTGCCTCTTAGCCACCCCGTATTTTTATGTAGCCCCAACATCCACCATAACAACCCTCTCCTTCTCAACCTATCAACGTATCTAATATTAATCCCCGTTACTTCCTCAACTTTATTAAAAACACTAAGGGAACTTCTTAATCTACTTTCGGCCAATAATTTCTGCCTACCCATATCTCTAATCCTCCTTACCAGTACCTTCATCCCTCTAGCTTCTGTCTTCGTCCACACATCTTCCCACATGTATCCCAGGCCTGTCATCTCCAAGTATCCCTTAATTTTATCTAGCCAGCATCCCTTATACATACTCTTCCGTTGTTGTTCGTACGCGGCCTGTAATACCCTCCCTCCTTCCTGTCTTTTCAAATTCATCCAATATCTCACTATTCTTTTCACACACTCAGATTCCAAATCCTCCCCCCACATTAACTCCACCCCTGCATTGGCTGTGCACATCGGGAGCCCCATCACCATCTTACCGAAATTAGTAATAATTCGTCTCAACTCTTTTGTCATCCAACCCCCAAACTTCAGCGCCATACAATACCCTCCCGAAAATCACCGATCTTAGAACTAACCTCAGAGTTTTATAATTGATACCCGGATATTTCGTTAGCAAGTTTTGGACTTAGGCTAGGGCGGCCAACCCTCTGTTCCTCGCCCTCCTAATATGATCATTCCAGGTGCCTTTACTATTAATAATGACTCCTAGATATTCTAACTCCCTTACAAGTTCCAACCTTTCTCCTTGCACCACTCAGTTCCCGGCATCACTTTTTCCTTTGTGTGCCTGGGCTATTATCATTTTAGATTTATTCCCATTAATTTTCAAAGCCCATTCCTTCTCAAAATCCGACACTGCATTTAAAGCCTTCTGCATCCCCCCTGGGGTTAGAGTCATCAAGATCACATCATCAGCAAAAATCAATCCTGGGACCTCCACCCCATTAATTACAGGCACTGCCCAATTGCTTGCCCCATGCCCCTCCCAAGATATCGTTAATAAATAAAATAAACAAAATTGGCGATAATTTGAACCCCTGCTTTAAGCCCACCATGGACTCTAATGGTCTGCTCAACCTATCGTCTCCCAATTTTAAACAGAACCTGACTACCCTATATATCCCCTCCACTGCCCTCATCATCTTTCCGAAACCCCCAACCTTCCCAATTTCTCTAATAGAGCTTCCCTATCTACCCTATCAAACGACTTTTCAAAATCGATTGCCGCCACATACACCTTCCTTCTTGACAGGCTCCTATACTTTTCCAGAACTGTCACCATTATCATTATATTATCCACTGTTCTTTTCTTTCTTCTAAATCCTCCTTGGAAATCAGACAATACTTCATTCTTTTCTGCCCATTCACTCAACCTGTTCGCCAACACCCCTGTGTAAATTTTACTTAAGGAATCTAACAGAGATATTTCTCTATAATTATTCACTCTGTTTTTATTGCCCTTCCCCTTATATATTGGAAATACAATTCCTGTTTCCCATTCCTTCGGGTACTTCCCCTGATCAAAGATCTTATTAAATAGTTTCACTATGCCCTCTATCATTGTCTCATTTTTGCTAATTTCTTTCCAAAACTTATTATTGATCCTATTACAACCCCCTGCCGACCTGCCCCTGATTCTTTTATCACTCTTAAGGTTTCCTCCCAGATCGTAATTTGCCACTCTCCTATTTCTCCAAATTACTTCATCCCCCGTCCTCCTCCAGCAATCTTCCTCCTTACCCCCGAGTAATTCACCAAAGTAGCTTACCCACTGTACATCTTCAATGCTCTTTACCTATAGACTCCTTCCACCTTTTATTATTCTGTTAATCCTTTCCCAAATTTTTTCAATGCTGTTAGTCTTACATTCTTTATTTATGGCTTCAGTTTGTTCCTCTAACCACGCCTTTTTTCCTCACAAATTTTCTTTTCATACTCCTTCCTCAACTTACAGAAAACCTCCCTTTCTGCACTCCCACCTTTCTTTCTACACTCTTGTAACGCACCCAGCACCCTCCTCCGCATTCCTTCACACTCCCTATTAAACAATTCTTCACCCTCTTTGTTTTTCTTCCTTCTACATTCTACCTTCTGTGCTATCATCTTTATTGGATGTAGCATCAATTCCAAGGCTTTATCAATATTATTCTCCTCTAACGCACCTTCCGAACCATATTTCAGGAATTGTAATTCCTCTATTACTACCCTATCCCAATCCCGTCCCACTTTCTCTGACCATTTGTACTTGTCATATCCACTCCCTAATTTATCCTTCATCTCAACTTCCTTCCTTATATGCGTCTCTTCCTCCCTTTTCAACATAACCCACACTGGGAAATGGTGTGTTTCAATCCAGTCACCTACTTCCATCCTTACAATATCCTCCAACACTCCTTCGGAACTTAAAACCATATCTATCACACTACCTCCCTTCTCATTTACATAGGTCAGTTTCCCCGTACTGTCGCCCTCCATCCATCCATTCAGAATATATAAATTTCCCGCAGCGCACATTTCTAGGAGTTTCTCCCCATACCTGTTGATAATTTATCCTCACTACTTCTACTTTTCAACATACGTCTTCCATCCTCCCTACTGTATACTGGGCTCTGTTCCCCTATTTTAGCGTTCCAGTCTCCGAATAACAACATATCCTCTTCTCCTGCATACTTCTCTCTTATGATACTAATATCCACCAATAAATCTTCAAAAAGATACTTATTTTTTTTGCAAGTTGCTTTACGTCGCACCGACACAGATAGGTCTTATGGCGACGATGGGACAGGGAAGGGCTAGGAGTGGGAAGGAAGCGGCCGTGGCCTTAATTAAGGTACAGCCCCAGCATTTGCCTGGTGTGAAAATGGGAAACCACGGAAAACCATTTTCAGGGCTGCCGACAGTGGGGTTCGAACCTACTATCTCCCGAATACTGGATACTGGCCGCAATTAAGCGACTGCAGCTATCGAGCTCGGTAAAGATACTTATTTGCGTGTGGTGAACTACTAGGATGGCAATATACAACGCTAGATTTATTTCTCCCTTCTCTCCACCCCTCCCATATTCAATCTCAACCACATGGTTTCTTTCATATCTGTCTCTATATCCTCCACCAGTTCGCTGATTTCTACCCTAATTACTATCATCCCTCCTGGTGCGCGTCCCTTAGTCCTCTCCTTTCTTCTATATGTATATTTAATCACAAACCCCTTCCATGAGATCTCCCTCCCTGTTTCTAGCCAGGTCTCCAAGAGTGCCACAACATCGAAACTTTCTATTTCTTCCCGAACTTTCTTATTTCCTAATTTGTTCATTAGTCCCTCAATATTCACACATCCTATTTTCGAATATAGTTATAACTTTCCCTCCCTCTCTTCTAAGTTTCCTCCTCTAATCCTACTCCTTGTAGTTATCGACACCTCATCCCTTGTCTCAATTCCTCCTTTTTTTACCAATCTATTCCGTTCCATGCCCTCCATATCCTCCATCCCTTTACATACCTTACCCCAGAGGTCTTTTAAACTTCTCTTCCTTTGCTCATAACTGCTTTACCTTCCTGTCGATCAGTCTTCTCATTTCCTTTCTTGCTCACTAAACCACTGCACTCTGCTCTCACCATTTCTTGCTGCTCACCCTCACTCACCCCTTCACTGCTTTGATCTTCGGTATCCACAATGCACTGTCCGTTCTCACCTGAGTTGATCTCCTCTCCTTCCTCGACTCACTGTTCTTTATTACTTCTTTCTTCCTTCCATCTTGCCTTGTCATCTCTCCTCCCTCGGAACTAACACCTTCGTCCATCTCCTTTAGCTTCGCCACTGAGTGCTCCCTAACCCATCGTCCGTTTGTCACCACCAACCTCTGACCTCTTATTCGGGCCTTTAGCCCCTGATTTCTCGCTCTCCATAAGTGTCTATTCAAGATCTTCATATTTTCACTTCCTTCCTTTCCCATGTCTCTTTTCACCCCTATTTTCTGGCCCTGTAAATTATTATGTCTTATCACAATTTCTGCCATTAGGGTTGAGAAAAAGTTTACCCTAATTGGCCTCCGTCCTTTAGTTTTGCCAACTCTCTCCACGTCGTCTATGTGCACTCCACTGAAGTTTATCTTCATCCTATCCCGTATGACCTCTACCACCTCGGATATCAGGTCAATCTTGCCTTCCCTCTCACCTTAATCCACACCATAAATAAATACGGCTTCCTTCATTCTCTCCTGTCTGTACCCCTCCACTTCTCTCTTCATCATCATCACCTCCTCTTCCAGATGTTTCACTTTTCCTCTTAATAACTCTATTTCCTTCTCATTATTGTCCACTCTCCTGTTCGATTCCTCTGTCTTCGTTTCTAGCCATTTCTTCATGTTCCCTATCTCTTTTCTCTGCTCCTCCATCATGTCCTTTATTTCATGTACCTTATCCCATTGACAATTTTACTATATTACCTCACTCACTACCACCTTGAGTGCTGCCAAGTCCTCCATGCTAAAATTTCCACTGGTATTTGAGCCTGGGTTAATTCAACCCCTCCCCCCCCCAATAACCAGTAGCACCGCTATCACTGTCACTACCAGCACCACTTCACCCATTTTTACTGCTTCTTTTCTTAACACCCGTCCATTCTTGGTCTCCTTCTTCAGCTTCACCTACCATTTCCCAATCGCGGCCCGGTACTGCTCAATACCGACCATGTTCTCGGCACGCACTGCACCACGCGACTTCACTCCACGGTTGCCCAAGCAGACTGGCATTTTATTATTTTTTGTGGTTCTGTTCTTCCTTATCTCTACATCCTACTGTTAAATTTCTCTTTTTATATTTATCTGCACATTTTTTAATTCGCCTAAAAATTACTCCACCTATTTCTCTCCTTTGAACATTGTTTCGCATACTGTGTCTATCTATTTCTTGCGTCCTCTTCTACGATCTTTTTTATAATTGGTTGGTGTTATGCATTAAACAGTCATCCGGCAAATGCTGAAGTTGAGAAAAATGCGACTGAAAGTTCGGACGTTTAAACAACTGTTAAATCTACCCTGTTGGCCCTATTTGCGTTTCAAAAACAAATAAAGTCTTATTTCTATGCATTGTTGACAGTTCTTGTGTTTAAATCTGAAAAATACTGCAGGAAATTGTCTAATGAGCATTTGTCACTTAGATGTTGTGTCTTATTTGTGAGTTTAGTTACGCATAAAACTGCTAAGCGCCATTTTCGACGCATGGCTTGTTATTACGTTATTCTGTCAAACTCAACAGTTATGCATAAATAGGCTAAGCATTTTTAACTTTTCCCTTTTTATTCACTTGTACATAAATTTATACTATTTCAGGATCCGGGAGATGTAACTTGATGTGTACACTGAGAATCTTTCGTTTTAAAACAATAGCAATTTTATTTTCAATATTTTAGGCAAAGCACAAATACATTTGAATATATTTCTTAATCATGTTTAAATGAATAATAAAATAATAAGAATAATAATTCAAAATAAACTTTTGCTAAACTGATAATAAACTGGTACTAACAAAACCCTCGATATCGTTAGAACTGCTCCCTTCTGTATAAAGGCCTTCGTAGAACTCCTTGGCATCGGACGGTTTCAGATGCATGATATTAATGTCCTACAATTTCGGCTGCGATATAGCTTTTTCTTTTGGCCACAGATCATCAAGGCAAAAACGAAAGTTGTTCTGGTTACCCTGGCATGTGCTTCTACTCTTCAAATTAATTTCTTGGCCTTCTGTGTCATCGAAAGCTCGTTTCAAAGTCAGCAACCATCCCTGCTCCCTACTTACTTCAATAAGCCAGATTACCACGTTTCCATTGGTGTCCATCTTTCTGTTACTTACCTGTTTTTCAATAGAAGATGTGCCCTTAAAACGACGACAAGTTTGTTCTTATTTTGGCATTTCTTAATAACTTCCATATAATCCGCCGGTGAATATAATCTTTGCTGGAACTTACGGGCACTTTAAATGTCTAGAAGATCATCATCATTGAGCAAATAGTTGTGCCCAGAAACGAGAAATCTCATTATTATGTTCTTCAATGTTAGATGTGATTCCATGACAGACTTCAGGATTAGGATCATTTTTATGTTAAGATTCTGTCCCCTGTAGGAATTGGACCAAAGCACAGGTTCTTCCGTACCGTCTTAACTTCATAGCTAATTGTATTCCTTTGTATTATGCACCGCAGTAATAGTAATTTATTGTAGTAACTAGGTAGCTATATATTTTGTATTGTGCTACAAACTTCTTGTTTGGCATATTTAAATCTACATTGTATTCTTCCCGTAAGTATTGTATTACGTTTGCTTTTTAATTTAATTGCATTGATTACTCTTGCAGATTACAGTTTTAATTTCCAGAAATTAAGCAGTGAGACTCATTATTGTATATTGTGAGAATTTCAACTGGGTGAAAAGCCTGAAATGATCATCATTAAATGAATACATAAGATATAATCTCATTTATTCAAGTATTTCGAATTTGTCTGGAATTCTCTTCTGATAAGAGGCATTTCAAGGAGCTGGGACCATAGACACGGACTCATAACAATGAAATAATTTGTTATAACACATCGTTAGTTAAAGATGCATTAGTCTAAGTTTATTCCAGTATCCCATTTTCACACACAAGTACTCGTTTATAATAATAAAAAATATTCTTAATTTTCTTTTCTCCTGTAGGCCTAATCACGATAACCGAATATGAATGCACAATAAATGGTGCTAGATTTGTTAACGAAATAAAATTAATTCCGGAATTGTGAAAATACGGCGGAAGTGTTGAAAGATTATTGTTATATGTGCAGTGATGACAAAAATTTTATACCTTGTCTCATAAAACCTCGACATCATTAAATGTTAAGTTAATGTATTTAAAATAGTGTGAAATGTTTGGAATTACATTTCAAAATACAATGTTCAAAAAGTAACTTAACATAATTTAGTAACAAAATCATATCAGGACACTGAAATTTATTCAAATATTTCGAATTTGTCTGGGATTCTCTTCTGATAACAGGCATTTCAAGAAAGAGTTGGGACCAAAGACACAGTCTCTTAACAATGAAATAATTTGTTATAACACATTGTTAGTTAAAGATTCATAAGTCTAAGTTTATTCCAGTGTCCCAGTTTCACACAGAAGTACTCGTTTATAAACTGAATTCAGTTACTTCGTAAGTGGTACAAAATTGGAAGATCAAGCATGAAAGTGTATTTCGTAAAATTCCTTGAGATCGTGTTTTAAGTTAAGTTACCACACCTACAGTAGCATCACATATGTGAAGGTTTTAAAAAAGACGACACGACACAATTTCAAACTAATTTTGTTCCGTCATTATTCTAGCATCCTGTATATTAACGAACGTTCAGACTCAGCACTATCGATTTATTCCATGAGTTGATGAAAATCTGATGAATGCCTGGTTTGTTTGAAACACAGCAAAGCTGTCATATTAAAATTTTATTTGTCTCATAGTGCATTTTAATAAAATTATAAATGCAATTTTTGCGCACAAATTTACAGTCTACTGCTAACTGTAAATATTATTCACAGGGTATTGGATTATTGATTAGTTCCTACAAACTTTGAAGATATCTATATTTCTCTATCTCGCAAACTAGTGAAATTGGGTGTCATATAAAAAACTACATTTTTCGATATAGTTGAATTATATTTCCTGTTTTTACAAGGAAAATGCTGGGGCTGTACCTTAAGGTCACAGCTGTTTCCTTCTCACTCCTAGCCCTTACCCATGGTTAGCATAAAACCTATATGTGCCGGTGCGACGTAAAACTAATTGTAAATAATAAGTATTAATATATTTTGAAGGGATATTGATAATAAAATATTTTCCGATGCACCTGCTTTGTTTTCTCTTCATAGTTATCTCGATTCAGTTTCGTATCTAACCTTTTCTAATGTTTTAGTGCTCTTGATTTTATTTTGCATGAAATACTATTTTTAAATGTAATATACTTGTTTATTTTCATAACTCACAACCCAGGAAATATCCGACTTTCGTGCAAAAATGGCGACATTAACTGCTTTACCCCATATAATGTCGAACAGTGAATTTTGATGAACGTGTGTACTATATCATCAATAGGATGTTATTAGAATCATTGTGTTTATTCTCGAAGAAGCAAAGCCTTTGAGGAAAGTGAAGTTTTTGAGCAGTTTGTGTCATTTCACGCTGCATAAACCCAAATGAATATCATGTCCAAATTTTATGGAAGTCAAACAAAAATAACTAAGATGTGACAAGCAAGCAAAAACATGACATCTGAATGAATTTGTGAAAGTTTGTTAACTACATATCTTTGAAAATGATTGACTTGAGTCACATATTTCTAGCAATAGAAAATTGTTGTGAGAGTGGTGGTGATTGTTATTTAAAAGAGAAGTGGGACTCTGCAACCATCCCCTAATTACAATTCACCATAATGCTTCTTTTCCAAGATGTGACAACGTTTTATTTTCTGCTATTACGGTTGTTGCATTAAAGATATTGCTGTATCCTTTATAGTTTTAATTAGAGGAAGAAATAGAAGAATTCTGACCCTTCGAAGAATGAGAATGTTGGCTAAAGAATGCTAAGTGCCAATCTTGTTAAGACGTTGTCTCCAAACGGAGGTAGACGATCCACACGGCCAGCTCTGATCTTGACGTTGCAGCCATGCCATGTGAATTTATAGGATTATCTCTCAGGATCTTTAATGCAGTGGTTTCCCGTTCCCTTCTGCATCCTAATATCGTTGATCAAACTGGTTCCCCGCCTTTGGGAACAATTTCTTGTCCCCAGGACAACAGAGTGCCCTTACCCATACCCGCTTATCCACTCTCAAAGAGACTGTTGGCACTTGGTATAGGGGATCTCCTTATACCGGGAGATGATTGGTCCCTTCATTCGTTAGCCGCCTGCATATAAAATATTATTTTTATATGCAGTCTTTGCCCCCTCTCTAACGCAGGCAGGTGAATGTCAGGATTTCACCGTCATTGAAACAAGGACCAAATGGCATTTCCGTGTTTCTCTGGTTCTTTAGAGAGGTAAGTGCCAATATGGACACAAAAATGAAGGACTCCGTATGCCTCGGAAGAGAACAAAAGTTGATCAGGGAAGGTGAGACAAAAGATGGAATAATAATGGAATTAACGCCAGTGAGCTGGGATACCAGTGGTCGCTGTCCCAATCCAAGAGCCCCTGAGGTCACCATTCTTAGTTATTTCCTTCGTATTCACGTACATCACCATGGGTGTTTTCAACCGCCTCCACTCACACTGGGCGGAGAGTTTCCAGATAAAACTCGCACTTGTAGAAATCAGTTGCTCCTGTATATTTATTTGTATAGCAATATTTCTCTACTGGTTGTGACCAGTGTACAATTTATTCTGATTGTAGAACGATTGTGTAATTTTATTTATTGTTATCGTGAAAGGCATTCTTGTCCGTTTCCCTGGTACCACCACATCGACACTCTGTGAACTTCTCCGTACACGCCATAACCTTGAATCGGAAGTTCTTATCTTATTCTGGAGAGAGTCTCACACTATACCACAATATGGCCCTTCCCATGATATAACCCATCATTCCTTTTTCTCCTGAAATGCGTGTCCCATTAAAGGCATCATTTATTCTTCAGATACTGCATGCTCATTTAATGCTCCAATAAAACGAATTACATTTTATCTGGCTAGTGAGATTAAATGCAACTGTGTTCAAGTACACTGTATATTGGAGCCTTAGTTCAGTTTTAAGATTTTAAAAATTGTATTTTGAAATATAAGCAACGGCACATAGCATATTTTGCTGTACTAGATATCTTGAATTCCAGTTTGGTACACTTTATTTTAGAACGATGTCTTACTACTTCCTAAAAACATTCCTTTAAATCAGGGCCTCTCAAACGCCCAAAATCTCACGCGTGCAGAGCGAGGCGCAAGAGCTCCGTGCACTGTGCATCGGTGCCGCTCGGTGCCGCTCGGTATGGCTCGGATCAACGCTTCGTCTCTGGGCTACTCGGCTATGCTCGGCTCTACTCGGCTATACTCGGCTCAACTCAGCCCGGATTTGGAGCGCTACGGCGCAAGTGGGGGAGAGGGAGACAGGGGTGGGGGGGCGAGCGAGACAGGCGTGAGGAAAGAGAGAGTTAGCGCTATTGCTCCAAATCGAGGAGTGGGGGTCTGCACTCTGATCAACCAAGCCAAGTCGTCTTTTGCACCGTGCACAGTGCATGCACCACCCGCATGCACCCTGAGAGGCCCTGCTTTAAATCCTGCATAAAAATAAATGCGCTTTTCCCCAAGTAGTTACTTTCAAGGTATCTCACAAGGTAATTCTTTGGATTATACAAAACCAATTCGAAGCTAACTTAGTAAGATGATCAATTAAGACATTATCAAACTAACGGTCATAGTAATTCTGATGTAAAATAATATTTGAGTGCTTGAAAACAATAATTTGTTGTTCCAGTTTTAAATGGAACTTGGTGTACCGTAGGTATCTATTGCAATGGAACTCGGCATGGTGATCAGTTAAGTACAACGTTGATACACGCCTCTCATTTTTACCTTAGTTAGCCACAGCATGACAAGATGAGTAATTCTAAATAGGAATCCGATATTTTCTTCGTCTTTGCTAATAAAAATTTACAACAGCATGCACGTTTACACAGATGACCAAAATGTCATACTATCTAACATTAAAGCTTCCGTTACAAACCTAATATTTTCATCAATTCATATCCTTTACGTGTTAGTAAAATAGGTTTGTAGAATGTGAAGTTATTTTCGTGTTGTCAAAACTATTGTGTTCGGAATAAATTTTTTATGTATATTTCTATAGTTCCTTCTGCATCGAAGTTTATCTGGTCCAGTTTAATTCAATTGCTGGTATTAAACTCAGAAAGAGATATGTGAATATATATATATATATATATATATATATATATATATATATATAGAGTTTAATAATATATTTAAAATATTACTGACATCTGCAGTTCGTCTTCAATAATACTAAAGATATTCCAGTTAACAGAATATTAAAAATGTTAATTAAAATATTATTCACCTACACATACTTACCAGGTACGCCTCATTTTGGCCACCATCGGCTTTTGTGATTCCCTAATAACTTTCGGATATAGTTTGGGCTTATGACCTAAAAGACGCACTAATAGTATCTGATAAATTCTTCTTAGACATATAAATAATTAGATAAATGCATATTTTTTTGCGTATTTCCTAGACTCTAAATAGGTTATGGAGACTAGGATACCTCCTCAAGCATATCATCTAGCTACATGGATCTTCTCTGCTATCACCTTGCTTAGCGTCCTTTTCCCACATTCCTCTGATAATATTACACAGTTTGGCTGTTTCATCCTAGATTCTTTCATTCTCTGTTTAACAGGAGTGCAATGTTCAAGTTAATTTTCAGTTTGAATGATCTCTTTTTCATGTCTTTATTTTTCTCGGATATTGCAATGAAGAGATGTTTTTGAATATAACAGGTCTTATGGCGACAATGGGATAGGAAAGGGCAAGGAGTGAGAAGGAATTGACCGTGAACCATAGCTAAAGTACATCCCCAGCATTTGCCTGATACGAAAATGGCAAAACCACGGAAAAATCTTCAGGGGTTCGAACCCACTATCTCCCGAATACAAGCTGATAGCTGCGTAACCCAAACCAAGCAGCCACGTGTTGGGTTTTTAAGCCTCTACCACTGGAAATGTACTAACTATGACACTTCTTCTTCTACCGCTTTCCCCACACCTGTGGGGTCGCAGGTATGAAATGTGCGACACATGTCTATTTAATCCTGTTTTATGGCCGGCTGTCCTTCCTGACGCGTCTGAAAATGAAGAGTGTTGGAACAAACACAGACACCCAGTCCCCGAGCCAGAAGAATTAATCACACGCGATTGAAATCACCAACCCGGCCAGGAATCGAACCCAGGACCCTCTGAACCGAAGATCTTAACGCTGACCATTCAGCTAAGGAACTAAGACTCCAATTTCCTTAATCTAAAATTTCTAGAAATATGCATTACCGAAGAGCCTCCGTGGCTCAGACGGCAGCGCGTCGGCCTCTCACCGCTGGATACCGTGGTTCAAATCCCGGTCACTCCATGTGAGATTTGTGCTGGACAAAGCAGAGGCGGGACAGGTTTTTCTCCGGGTACTCCGGTATTCTCTGTCATCTTTCATTCCAGCAACACTCTCCATTATCATTTCATAGCATTTATCAGTCATTAATAAATCACCTTGGGAGTGGCGACCCCATTGTAATAACAGCCTATATATGTTTCATTCATTACATCCCTGACCCGGTCAAAGACTGGAAAACAGGTTGTAGGTTTTCATTTTCATGCGTTACCGAAGTGTGTCGTAAAGGAAATAAGATATTATCCAAAATTTTCTTAGAAGCAGCAAAATAGTCACATTCCAAACATTACTTTTTCCTTGCGATTTTGACAACTTACTGTTCGTGAACCCCATTACTTTCAATCTTCATTTAACCACGAAATATTTGTAAGGAAGGAAAATCTGAAGTAACAAACATGGCAATACAGGCACACAATTTGTAATAATAGAGAATGGCTGAAACTTCTATATGACCAAAAGTATGTTTTTGTACAATTTTTTGTCAAACAATATTATGGAATGTAGTAAAATATAATATGACCAACAAAACCCGTGTCATCGTGTTCACAAAACCCAGAAATATGTTTCATTTACAAAGTGACTAGAATAAAAATATGACATGTCATACAAAAGGGAGCCCTAGTGATAACTAATGTCTAAGTTTGTTAAGAGACGTGTAGTGCTAGGCGCTGATTGCCCGCTTGACAGATAACACACTTTGTGCAACCCTGGGCATAGTGATGGAGAGGATGCATTCTCCTCTCCGCCGAAAGTTTCCTCCCTCCACTAAAGTGAAAAAGCTTCCCTCTTCAAGTTTTTTTTTATAAAGGAGCTTGTAACATCAGATTAGTTTTTTCTCTCTCCAACTCCTGTCTCTTTTAATTCATTTCTTCCTTTCTCGAATAGTTTTCTCCATTTTTGCCAAACCAATAGCACGTGTGTAGGTTTCATGGCAAGACAAAGATAGTCAACAACGACTGTAAGTTATTCTCCCGTCTATAATTCATTCCACGGGATTGTTTTCTGCGACGTTCAAATGAGAATTCTGACGGAGTCTTCTCATTCATCTCGTGAACATTCTAGACAAGAGAAAGAACACACAGAATCTATGTTAGGTTTTAAGCATCCAACTTCGTTCCTGACATGTTTCATGACAACCTCGGGATACCAATGATGATTGGTTGCATCACAATTTTTTCATACCTATACCAAGTATGGATTTCTCCGAAGATATTTCGCACGCACTTCAGGAAAATGCCGCGGTGATACCGTACTTTACAGAATTAGATTTCCAGGACACTTATCTCAGTCGAACTCTTAGAATAATTAAGGTTGCGTGCATTTTGTCAACCACCACAATATCAAGTAACTCCTGTTCAGTATTAAAGATAATCTGAGTTTTCCACATACATAACAACATTTGGTATGTAGTAAACTTTATCCAATGACAAACATTAATATACACAACAATTTTTGCCTTTTGGATTTTAACTTCGTATGCTTTTTGAGAAAGTGAATCCTTTTTTCCTCTATGTCCGTGGTCGCCCACTACACTGACTATCCAGGGTCTCTGCTTACCAAGACGTCTACCACCCATTCCGATGGCCTGCAGATATTAGAGTATCGCGTGGTCAGCACGACAACACCCTCAGCTTGAATTTCGCTGCCTCTCATATCAATCAGCTCCTCAGTTCGTCTCACGAGGCTGAGAACACCTCGTTACAACCCTTATTCCGGAATGGAAAACACGAGACTGGATGGGAATCGAGCACAGAGCCTCCACGTAAGAGGCAGGTTTGCTACTGCTACACTACGGGTCTGACAACATACTTTAATAGCAATTATTGAAGTTTTTCCTCTGTCAGTGAGGTTGGAATTCTCTACAGTTCCCTCTGCCTCGCGTTATGAGGGTGATCCCTCCAATGTTGAAATTACTTCAGATATCAGCGTTCATCGTGAAATGAACAAAATAGGGAGGTTCTTGGAAAATGGACTCCAGCAGATATGATCCTGGGTACTGCGGTTACATTTTAAGCCTCCGTGGCTCAGGCGGCAGCGTGTCGGCCTCTCATCACTGGCTCACTCCATGTGAGTATGTGATGGACGAAGCGGAGGCGGGACAGGTTTTTCTCCGGATACTCCGGTTTTCCCTGCCATCTTTCATTTCAGCAACACTCTCCATTATCATTTCATTTCATCTGTCAGTCATGGATCATTGCCCCAGAGCAGTGCGACAGGCTTCGGCAGCCGGCACAATTCCTATCCTCGCCGCAAGATGGGAGCTTCATTCATTCCATCCCTGAACCGGTCACTAACCGGAAAACGGGTTATAGGTTTTCATTTTTCATTGCGTCCGACCCGTTGGATGAACGGTTAGCGTACTGGCCTTCGGTTCAGAGGGTCCCGGGTTCGATTCCCGGCCGGGTCGGGGATTTTAACCTTAATTGGTTAATTCCAATGGCACGGGGGCTGGTTGTATGTGTTGTCTTCATCATCATTTCATCCTGATCACGACGCGCAGGTCGCCTACGGGAGTCAAATAGAAAGACCTGCACCTGGCGAGCCGAACCCCTCCTGGGATATCCCGGCACTAAAAGCCATACGACATTTTTTTTCATTTTCATTGCGATTACATTTTAGTTCCTCATAGTCAACTTCTCTTGTGATGTTTCTATCTCTGTAAGGTCATAGAATCCTTCACCGTTTATTATAAACTGAATAATTCCCAAAGATTTGTATTCTGATTCTTTCAATGCTGTATTCAAAAAGCCTATTTCTTTCTGGAAAGCAGAAGCATTAATATCCGTTAAAATTTTAATTAGAATAATATCAGACTACTAATATATAAGGTAGCATAATATTACCTTCCTCCGACAATGTGAAACATTCGAGTTGATGTAGAGCGAAGAAAATGAAATGATAGAGCTCAGAATATGGACAGACTTATGAAATGTGTAGAGCTCAGAATATGAAAACACTTATGAAAAGTGCGAGGTTGAAAAATGTACGTGGTGATAAAAAGGTAGAAAGATAGCTTAAAGGAAAGAGTGAGTTCAAGTTGAGCATATACAATAGACTCTCGCTAATCTGGCCTCTCAATAAATCCGCCTTTTAACGTGACGCCAAATAAGCAGATATAAGCTTAAACGCTATTACGTATCACTGTCAATAAGCTGTATTACGTGTAGAATAGAATAGAATGGAATAAAATGGGAACTCCCATCCCCTAGTTCCGGATGGCCTGAAACAGGATAGAAAGCATTCGTTTATAGAAATTCATTAAATTCGATGCATGCATCATATTCTCCTCTTACAATTATTTGAATATTACTACAACAAATGTTATTTATTTTGTCCTAGACGTTAACAATGTTATAGAGTCTAGGCAAACATGTATATTCCCCTTCCCAAGCTTATTTAGAGCTTACTTTTATATCACAAGTCTTATAGAGTTATCCTACAATATTACAACTTACATTATGACTGAATTGAATGAGTGAATGACTGCAGGAATTAGTGAATGGATGGTTTTATGATTGAATTGCGGACGTGCGTGAATTAATGAATAACACTCTTCTCACCCAGTCAGGGATGGCCACTGACTGGGGAGAGAACATTCATTGATGAATTGGGTGAGTGAATGACTTGATGGACTGAACTGAACATTACATTACGAATGAATGAAATACCGTATGCCTAAATGAATCACTGAATGGATGAATGACTGAATTCCAAATCCTCTCATCCGGTCACAGATAGCCACCAACTGGGGAGAGAGTTTCATGAATTATGAATTGATGAATGGATGATTCCATGATTGAATGTGTTCCTGTATAAATGAATGACTAATCCCTCACTCCCAGTCACACACAGGTATTAAATGCGATTTTATTTGAAAGTGTCACCTCAGTCATGGTACAGTATTATCGTCGTACAAGGAAAGCACGTTAGGTGAGATCTGAAGTAGAAACTGAAAACTTTAGACAAGTTAGACCAGGGCCTCTCAAACGCCCAAAATCTCACGCGTGCAGAGCGAGGCGCAAGAGCTCCGTGCACTGTGCATCGGTGCCGCTCGGTGCCGCTCGGTGCCGCTCGGTATGGCTCGGATCAACGCTTCGTCTCTGGGCTACTCGGCTATGCTCGGCTCTACTCGGCTATACTCGGCTCAACTCAGCCAGGATTTGGAGCGCTACGGCGCAAGTGGGGGAGAGGGAGACAGGCGGAGCGAGCGAGACAGGCGTGGGGAAAGAGAGAGACAGCGCTATTGCTCCAAATCGAGGAGTGGGGGTCTGCACTCCGGTCAACCAAGCCAACTCGTCTTTTGCACCGTGCACAGTGCATGCACCCTGAGAGGCCCTGAGTTAGACCGATGAAGAAATAAGTCAACTTGCAGTAGAGTAATAATAATAACTTCATGTGGCTACTTCTAGCCGAGTGCAGCTCTTGTAAAGCAGACCCTCCGATGAGGATGGGTGTAATATGCCAGGTGTAGGTAACTGCGTGTTAGTTGCTGAGAATTCCGTGATGTTGGATTTCCTGAATGTTAAATAGGTGATAATGAAAAGTAATTTGGAGATCTGTAGGACGATCATTAACAGGTAATAAGTCACGTGCATTGTACATATTTTGTATCCTACTGCACATTTTGTTTAGAATGTAATATATTAAATAAGAGATTATCTCGAGTACATAACCAGAGATCTGTCCCGTTATAATTAAAGAATTTAACATTGGTAGCCTTTTCAGCGTCATATTGTCTAGACCAGGGCCTCTCAGGGTGCATGCGCTTGGTGCATGCACTGTGCACGGTGCAAAAGACGACTTCGCTTGGTTGACCAGAGTGCAGACCCCCCACTCCTCTATTTGGAGCAATAGCGCTTACTCTCTCTTTCTTCACGCCTGTCTCGCTCGCTCCCCCTGTCTCCCTCTTCCGCACTTGCTTTGTAGCGCTCCAAATCCGAGCTGAGTTGCGCCGAGTAGAGCCGAGCTGAGCCGAGCTGAGCCGAGTAGCCCAGGGACGAAGCGTTGGTCCGAACCAAGCCGAGCGGCACCGATGCACAGTGCACGGAGCTCTTACGCCTCGATTTGCACACGTGAGGTTTTGGGTGTTTGAGAGGCCCTGGTCTTAGACGTACATCACCGGGTAGATCTCCTCCTTAGTGACACCACGTCGAGACTGTTTAGAACATTTTGAAACGGACGCCACCCACATGCTAATCGGCACGTAGCCGCGGGGTTGTTACGCTACTGCTGTGTTAGATTATTTCTAACAACGCGATCTACGGCGTCGACATTTTGACATAAATATGTCTCATAGCTGGGGGACATCTAAACATTTCGTTACGGGAGTTAGCGTCTCAAAATATGTGATGAAACTGCAGGCTGGGATGTATGGTATAAATGGATGACCAGATAATGCTATCTAGCAACCGTGCAGACTATGTCTTATGGCTGGTCATGTGAAATGAGCGGCCGCTGATGGATGGCCATGACCGAGAGACAGATTTATGATCATTTGATTTTCGCGAAGGGCGAAGTGGTTTCTTTTTCTTCTTTTCTTGTTTACAGTGTACTGACTTTTACATAAATGTGGGGTATGTATCAATTCCGTAAACCCAACAGAGGATCTACAGAAATTATAAATCGGATGGAAGAATATGATGAAAATATAATTACTTATGAGACATACTCTTCACAATAGAATGTTGTGACAAAAGAATATTTCACATTCTTCTGAGGGCATTAATATTTAATGCGATGAATTCACGAATATGGAAGATGAAAAGTGTACACTGGCTCTGATTTAGAAAGGATTATCTACACTACTCTAGGGAATTCATTATTATTATTATTATTATTAGCGTATGGCAAGGAAATTATATTGTTGGCTTACTTCTAAAACCTCGTATGTTACAATGCTCTTCCTACCCATTATATTCCTTAAGACTGGTCACGCCTCCCAGTCACATATGTATATGCAGTCCATCAGAAACATTTTCGAAGTGTTCATTTTCCTGTGCTACCCTGTAAAGGAAAATGGACCTTATCATACCGTATTGCAGGGATGTTGTTTTATGGCGAATTTAAGCCCTCCTACACTTTAATGTACTCAAGGTTCATTTTCCTGTGCTACCCTGTAAAGGAAACTGGACCTTATCATACCGTATTGCAGGGATGTCGTTTTAATGGCGAATTTAAGCCCTCCTACACTTTAATGTACTCAAGGTTCATTTTCCTTTACAGAGCAGCATAGGAAAATCAACACTATGTTCTGATGGACTGTACATCCATATGTGTCTGGGAGGCGTGACCAGTCTTAAGGAAGAAAATGGATAGGAAGTGCATTGGGAGATACGAGGTTTTAGAAGTAAGCCATCGATATACATAATATACAATATATACACAATAACAAAAACATCGATTCACTTCAGGCATTAATCTCTTATATCTGAATGTCCAACTTTTCAATCCACTGTAGTGCTTCCGCTGTTGGAGATAGGAAGTCTTCCAAACTACCTGGATAAGCCCGTTTTTGACACTCGCTTACAATGTGGGGAATAGTCTGGCGAGGGGCTCAGCAGTCACATTCTGGAGATGGTACAAAGTTCCACTTGTAGAGAGGACCCCTGCACCTTCCATGACCTGTCCACACGTCCGCAGCATTTACCTCTTCATTGCTCTATATATGCCCCCCCCCCCCCGGGTGGTGCTAAGCGAGCAACAGCAATAGGCAGCCAGTCTATCCTAGGATCTCCTGGCTATCAAATTATGTCAAAGGGAATTCATTTAATTAATACGATGTGATCAATTTCTTCTTCTTCTTCTTCTACTTATTCTTATTCTTATTCTCCTTAATCTGTTTACCCTCCAGGATTAGTTTTTCCCTCGGGCTCAGCGAGTGATTCCACCTCTACCGCCTCAAGGGCAGTGTCCTGGAACTTCAGACTCTGGGTCTGGGGTACAACTGGGGAGAATGGCCAGTACCTCGACCAGGCGGCCTCACCTGCTATGCGGAACAGGGGCCTTGTTGAGGGCTGGGAAGATTGGAAGAGACAGGCGAGGAAGAGGGAAGGGAGCAGCCGTGGCCTTAAGTTAAGTACCATCCCAACATTTGCCTGGAGGAGAAGTGGGGAAACCACGGCAAACCACTTCAAGGATGGCTGAGGTGGGAATCGAACGCATCTCTACCTAGTTGACCTCCCGAGGCTAAGTAGACCCCGTTACAGCCCTCGTACCACTTTTCAAATTTCGTTGCAGAGCCGGGAATCGAAATCGGGCTTCCGGGGGTGGCAGCTAGTCACGCTAACCACTACACCACAGAGGTGGATGTGATCAATTTATGAATGAAATTAATGATTATCCGATGAAATTTCAGTAATTGTTTCCAGAATGTGTACGTTTTTATTTATATTAAATTCATGTTGAGAAGAGCATGTTATAAATAATCACGGGATACGCAAAATGCATTTTGTAGAATACAAAAACACCAAAACATGGCAGAAAATTAGATCATTGTTTAAGAAGTCCATTTTAGATAAACTGTATATGCGCGTACGATCGCGTGACAACACACAGCGTGACCTGACGTTCAATAAACACTAACGCATAAGAGTCCTTTCTTAAGCTACACGTCCTAACTAAACTATATGTGTAAATTTCTCCGTTATGCATAGAACCTTGGATATATTTTTGGGCTTAGAAGATGAGAGGGAGAGCGAGTACAGATTCTCTGGTTGTTCCACAGGGGAGATAACTAGTACCTGCAAATCATGTAGCAACATGATCTACGTCCAACATGGCAGCTGATCCAGCACACAGTATTTTCATGTCAAGACGTTAGATAGCCCCACCTATAAAGATCTACGTCCAACAAAATGGTCGCTGATTTAGGATTTATGACCATAAATATTTGCCGGGTACGTATTACGATACAAATTCTCCTACCTTCGTTGACGTTACCTTGTGTAAGGGGCTTTGCTGTGACTTTGGTGATACCTAGAGAAAACGCCAGTCAAAACGGTGGAAACTAGTTTATAACGCGGCCCCATTTTTACCTACTATGTATAATAAGAACGTTATTGCAGCCAGCCTATCGAGGTTCGTTCCTTTCGAACACCAGCCTCGATCTCATGCTGTCTACTTGTAAGATCACTCAGCTAATACAAAATTCTGGTCCGGAGCTGCTCTACAATGACACTGTAAAGAATGTATCATTTCTTGAGGTAAATCCATATCCCTGACAGTGTGAACCTTCTTATTCATGCCATAATATTGACAGGACAACTCGCTGTTACATTGTTAATATTTTTTTGAGATTACGACTTACATATTCTCATTTAATCCAAAATGAATTTTTGTTTTATATATATTTTCTTAAAATGCCTGAAGAGAAGTAGGCTAAGATTCGAACAACATATTCGCCAAGTGTCATATTTTTTCAGCGTTCTATTAATGAAACAGAGGGCACGTATGGGTAGATGAACCTTTAAATAACAAAAAGCAAGCGATACTTTGTTACCTTCCTATAGTACTGAAAATGTGCCACCGTCATCTCCATCCTCTTGTACTGTCTGCTCTATGCCACTAGTTTAACACAGGAAGGCGCGAATACCAATATTTCTTAAAGTCGCCGTAAGAGTGCAGTCATAGACGCACAATCTTCGCAGTCACTGTGGGCGTAGCCTTGTGTGTTTATAAAATGCCATTGTTCTGGGCGTCAACCTAGAAAGATGTTTTGCCCCTATTGTCAACATATGTTATCAACCTGCGTGTATTTAGGAATTGCGGAAGTGTAAGGTGTTGAATATGAGGAAAGGAACGTTAAGGACGACACAAACACCCAGTCCCCAGGCCAATTAAAAACCCTTGACCCGGCCGGTAATCGAACCCCGGGCCGCCGGGTGACTGGCGGACGCGTTGCCCCCTACACCTCGGGGCCGAACTAGTATTGTGTTACTGTTGCATGCATGTGTGTGAATAGCTGAATAATTTCGTACAATGAGCAAACTTGCCTGTTCACTTCCGTTTGTACAAGTGATATTTTTTACAGACCTGTGAAATGAATTAATCATGTTGAGCTTAAAGTTATTTTAAAAGTTATTTTAATGTGCAAGTGTTTCCTTTCGCTTGTGCAAGTTATATATTTATTCTTTGTAGAACTGAAACCGGATATTTTTCGAAATATTTAAGTGTTGTGCACCATTTTTAAATCTCTGCAAAGTAGTCCGCAGCGAGAAGCGATACCATTCCATGAAATGCCGCCTAGAAGGGAATTAAGAGAAGAGTGGTTGTCAGCTATATTCAGGCAAGGTCCTAATAAAGGATATCCTCAGATTACTCTCGCAACTGTAGCCTTTACACCTTTACACTTTATTTCAGAAGGTGATTAATGCCGTGGAGGATAGTGGATTCCTTGTGATCAGAATTGTAATGGACTACCACAAAACAAACGTCTTCATGTATAGACATTTCGGACAGCCTCATATATCCAAAGCCAACGGCCGTAGCCGTGTTGAAACACCGGATCCCATGAAATCTCCGAAGTTAAGCAACATTGGGCGTGGTCAAGAGTTGGAAGGGTTGCCACGCGCTGTTGGTGGGGGGGGGGTAAGGGAATGGAGGAGCGGAAAGGAACTGGCCACCCTACCGCACGTAAACTCCGGCTCAGGAACACCTCTGTGGAGGTTTGGACCTGCCTTCGGGCAGAATAACCCTTACCTACCTACCTACCTATATATCCAAATGATGATGTTCCGATCAATCTAGAAACACAAAATCAAGTCCTAATTTGCGGGTACTTGGTTCATGTTGCTGAAAAGGGGATGGGGTGTGACATTTACGTCAGCAACATCTTACTGCCTAGAGCTTCGACACCAATAGATGGAACTGATTATACATCAGGACAGAGGAGGACTTAAATACCCAAAACTTTGTTTTGTTGCCTGATGACGCATCTGCAGGAGTTTGTTGAAGCTGCTATGCCGAACTGTAAAATTCCTTCAAACTTACGAACGTAATACGAGGAATTGCTACTCTTCCCATTCAGAATGGGACTGTTACAGTGTGAAGTAAAAGAATATCAGCAAAATGTTAGTGATATTATCCTAATCGAGTTCGTAAGACCTCTATTAACTGATATTGCGTTGGCAAGAACACAAAATGTTAGCCGCCCGTTATATTACTCCAAGTCGTCGTGCAGGAAAATCTTTAAATTGTGACATAAAGAGGTCAACTACGACGTCATACAGGTAATATTATCATATTTAATATTGCTGTTGAAATTTACGAGCTTCAGTGAACATATGACTATACTGCATAGTGCTTTGTAGGCGTCGTCATAATAACGCGTTGAAAAAATGAAATGGCGTATGGCTTTTAGTGCCGGGATGTGTCCGAGGACTTCGGCTCGCCAGGTGCAGGTCTTTTGATTTGACTCCCGTAGGTGATCTGCGCGTCGTGATGAGGGTGAAATGATGATGAAAACGACACATGAACACAATCCCCGTGCCAGGCGAATTAACCAATTATGGTTAAAATTCGCGAACCCGCCGAGAATCGAACTCGGGACCCTTGTGGCCAAAGGCCAGCACGCTAACCATTTAGCCATGAAGCCGGACATAATAACGCGTTAAGAACTTTGTGCGTGTATGCCTGACATTTCTCAGAGAATTTTCGTCGCAGGCTATTCGCAAAAAGCCTTGCATAGAGCAGAAGGATCGAGCCTTATTAACGTGATGGAAACAACAATAATGATATAACACAATTTTAGTAACAACTAGCGAATGTAACCGTGCTTCGCTACGGTATTCTACATTGTATACGGATATCGAAGTAAATACTGTGCGTGTAGTAAATAAGATTGTTTTAAAATTGCATGTCTCTACGCGTTATCCGGGAAATAGCATGGGGAGGTCCCCATACAATGTTTCCAATGTATTGTGTGGGTTGTGAAGTTGTGATGATAACGGCAGGCTCACTTGCCTACTGTCATTCATAATCGAGTTGGAAAGTTTACATTATAAATGCAGACCCCATTGCCTACTGTGCGGTCACAATCGATTTGGGGAGTTTTCCTTACAATGGCAGGCGCACTTTCCTACTTCCAGACAGATAAGAGTTGAGGAGTTCTTATTATAATGGCAGGCAACTTCCCTGCTAAAATTGAGTGGTGCAGTTATCATTATAATGACAGGCCCTTTTTCCTTCTGCCAGCCAGCTTACTGTCAGTCACATAGAGTTGATGAGTTTCCATTAAAATAGCACGCCACAATGCCTAATGCTAGTTTCATTTTAGATGGGTACATTTGTTTATGAAGGCGGGCACCCATACCCACACCTAAACACAATCGTGTAGGGGAGTTTGAACAAAATTGCATGCTCCTTTGCCTTCTGCAAGTCAAATCGAGAAGTGAATTATTCATTACAAAAGGTAGGCCCTCCTTACTAATGCCAGGTACACAGGAGTTGGAGAGGGACCCCTTTTCTACTGCCAGTCAAAGTCGGTGTGGCGAGTACTGATTACAATAGCAGACACACCCTTTCTCGATCGCTACAAGTCGACAACATTAATGAATATATAGAGATCGACATACGAAAGTATATGCATGTTTACAATATTGCAGACCTTCATTTACAGATTAACTGCTGCTAAACGGTACGTCATATCGACAAAGGATTGTACCATAAGAAGCAGTATTTATCGGCCTAAATGGCTGGTCCCGTGATATTTTCTCGCATATCATCTATGCATGGGTCAGATTGAGTTAGAAACATTGAATAGGTTTAAATATGTGTAAGATTATCTTACATTGCATTACTTTTCGGATAATTATGTGACTTAGCATTTGGCTCACATATGGGTACTGAGTGGGCCAATATTCGTATAGAATATGATGATTCTATCTCTCCTGTAAGTGATTGAAAGTATTCTTCGCATAAAAAGTGAAAAATTTTAAGATCTTGTAAGTTTTCCGTACGTTACCGGCTGAAAAGTACAATTTTGCTTAATTCAATTTTCCAGCTCGTGTGGCAGATTGTTAGGGCAATCTTGATTTTGGGCGAGGGGAGTTTAACTTAGGACTTACAGGAAACTATAGCTAAAAATATACAGATCGTCATTATTACCCCTTAAACGGAAAGTTGTACGAAAATTTCGCCAAAATGGTCAATGCATAGACACACGGTCGTTACGATATGATTTATGTAGATAGATAAGGAATCTGCTCCACGTATAACACCTTTCGGGCTATGTCCGTTGGACTTAGCCTGACAAACCGACCTTTCGTAATATCTCCCTTATTAACCCTCCTGTTGAAAAATGCACTTAAGAAAAATTAAAATTGGATTTCCATCAAGTTTGGTCGATTTCCAGTCAGGTTTGTCTTGTACTTCATATATTGTGGGAGAGTAAAGTCACCATTTCGGTTCCCTATAAAACCCCAATCCATTGCGGGACTTTGAAATGATATTGACCTTAAAACCTGCCCTTGGACAGGTGGATGCTAAATATAAAGTTTGGTTCAAATATCTTCAGTAGTTTTAAAGTTGTAAGAAATACGCTTTACACGCACCCGTTTTCGCGTGTCCGGTGGGACTTGTACCGAAAAACGGTCCGTTAATGATATCATGAGGAACTCGTTTTCTTCAATACGGACAATTCGTGGAGTTCTATCTGGAGTGGGTATTATGCCGTGCTTCTGCGAATTCTCCGGGCGACTGTTAGGAAATCAAGTGGGTCTTCCTTGTGATTTGAGTGAGGCGGTACAATAACCAAGCATTGTTGGTCGATACATTCAAGGGAAATACGAATAACGGAGAATACCATTCTTCGTTCACTTACATTTTCATCCAGACGGTTGACACTCCCCATATAAGTATTATACATTCCAATGGAATCTCGTAGGTCGACATCTACTTGGTTCTACCCCACTTTTGTCACCACTTTTACATCCTGGGGGATACGAAATTCCCTGTACTTGCGGTAAGGTATACATTGGCCAAACATGCCGGTCCATTGGCACTCGTATCAAGGAACATGAACGTAATATTCGTGTCGACCAGCCAGACAAATCAGCAATAGCTGAGCACGCACTATCCTCGGGCCATGATGTCATGTTCCAAGATGCTCGAGCTCTCACTCACACTACGCACTACAGGTTCAGGATTATACGGGACACTGGCTATCAATTAAGTAATACCTGGTTGCCAGCCATTAAGGATTTACGTCCCTTCACTATTGTTAGTTCGATTCGGTGTTTTCCAAATTTGTACGTTCCTCATCGCCAGACGTTTCATACCAGGCTTGTGTCAATATCATACCTTCATATCTGCGTACGGCTGTTATGTTATGTTATGTTATGTTATGTTATGTTATGTTATGTTATGTTATGTTATGTTATGTTATGTTATGTTATGTTATGTTATGTTATGTTATGTTATGTTATGTTATGTTATGTTATGTTATGTGACACTCGCAGACTGATTCGGATGGTTCCGTCAGCTTCCGCTTCGAACGCTAGCGCTGTACCGCGTCCAAGGAACCATCTGGTGACGAATGAACGTACCATTTCCACTTCTATTGGGTAACGTCTAAATTCGAACCTCATTGTTTTAGAAGCCTTTCTCGTGGGCAGTCGAGATTTTCTTCTAATAACGCAGAGCAGAGTTCCCTGCGAAACGTAAAGAATTTTACCGTACCTATTTTCTTGACACGGCTTAAGTCTATAAGTACGGGCCGTGAAAGTATCAATGGCAATCACACTGTATCTGGAAGGTGTAGAGAGTGTAGATATATTAAGGACCACAGATCCTCCAAACGCCCCTCCGAGGTCAGATCAGGTATTGCCAGTATTTGCACCTTGATAGGGCTCAGCTTGCATAACATACCTCAGTCGAGCGCAAGTACACCAAACCTTATATCCAATCCTGATTGGTTTGCCTTACGAGTGTTGCTTTGTGCTGTGCCTTCCAATACAAGGCGCCAAAGCCTCATCAATACAAATATAAATAAAGATTTTACTGTAGCCAATGGCCAATAAAATATGTTTACACGACTAATTACATCAAACAGAACTTGGTTAGTCCCATCTGTCTTTTAGTACACGCCACTACATGATATAAGTCGCAAGTCTTCTCGCACAGTACACATATGCATTCCTTTCTCGGGGTGTGAAAAGTTTTGTTAGCACACACACGATGATGAAAACTGTGTGTTGCTAATATAGTCACTATGTGCCTGAGTTCATAGTTTGCCTTCATCAAATCCGTACTGGTGTAAAATGTTTCCCATATATCTCCCTTCTTGGTTTGCAGCTCTGTTTTTAACTGGTTGAATGCATCTGTAGACGGCAATATTAGTTTGTGACGTAGTTCTTCTGTAGAGAAGAGTTCTCTTGTCAGCTCGTAACATAGTCTTGAAGGAGTGAATTTGGACAAACATAATACCTTTTTCATGTAGATTGCTTTTACACATTCGATGTCTCGAATATTTCCTTTAGTGAGATGTCCCCATACCAATTCTAGTCCATACGTCATTATCGGAGATATTTTTGCATGGAACAATTTCATAGTGACTTCAACCGAAAGTTTGCGTAAGATCAGGATGTCATTCATTGCTATTACGGCCGCAGCCACTCTATCCTTGATGTGTCTGGTATACGTAGTTCCTGACGTCTGTAATGTAATGCCCAAATATTTAAAGTTGTTTACTATTGGCATAGTTCCTCCTCCATTTTCATACTGAATTTTCTCGTTTAATGCTGTTCTGCCTCCCTTGCGGATGATCATCTGTACCGTCTTTTGCGATTAATTCTGAATTTATTGTCCTCTGCCCAAATGTTTAGCTTCTTAAAAGCAGCCTGTAGTTTTTCGTGTGTTTTTGAAATGAGTATCATCTCATCTGCATACATGTATATATGTACCTCTTCGCCTTCGATCTTTATAGAGGCTATTAGGTCTGAGACCGCTATATTGAAGAGTATGAGGCTCATTGGATCACCCTGTAGTACTCCGTTCATCTGCGTTATGGGATTCGAGATAGAGACGTTATCGTTTACAGAGATGTAATTATAAGCAAGAATGGTCCTAATGATGTTCGTTAAAGGATTCATATATCCTATTATGTTTCCCAGTTTCTTCAGTAGCTTTTCCCTGTCCACTAGGTCGAACGCTTTGTTGTAGTCTACGAAGATCGCGTAAAGTTTCCCTTTTGGATGTCTGAGGGTATCCGTTATGTCGTCAATCAGATTCTTTATCGCATTCATTGTAGATCTCCCTCGTCGAAAGCCGAATTGCTCTTCCAGTAAGGCGTGGTCTGCCTCTTCTATCAGTCTCGTTGTTAGTAACCTGGTAAATAGTTTCAAGATATTGCTTTCTATGGCAATTCCACGGTACGAATCTAGGCAACTGGTGTTTCCCTTTCCTTAGTATAAGATCTTCATCATTGAGTGTCGCCAGGTGTCAGGGATTTCGTTCATTTCCACGCACTTATTGAAGAGCGATGTCCACGTTGTTAGTAGTATATGTTCGTTGAAAATGCCATCAATTCCTGCAGCTTTCTTATCCTTCAAGTTCCTTATGGAAGTTTTTACTTCCTCTTCGGTGAAGTCCTGAAATATTAACATCGTTAGGGTGGAATTTCAACCATCGTTCATTCATAATTTTTCACAAAACCCACATCGTAGTAAATTAGACCTTTGCATCCAAATCATTATTGTCGCACATATGCAGGTACATGATAATTCTTTTAAACCAATTCCTATACATCGATGACGGTATTGCCGTGTTATGACAATCAGGAGACTATTCCCAATACATTCGATATCTGGGAACTGCAATGTATCCACTAACTAATAAGATAGCAAGAATACTATTACTTCGTGGCAAGTAATTTCATGTCCTATTTCGTTCTTCTGATCAGCGTACATATCTGAACAGTTAACAAGCATTTGGATGACCTCTCCTTCACAGAACATACCCAGTAAGGCAATGGGAGAGTAATCTTCAAAAAGGAATTCACGAAGCGTTCATTTGTTTTATTTTTCAAAATTATATGAATTTCTACCCATTTCTTTGGTGTTTTAAGCATTTTGAACGCTTTCTAGAACGTTGAACTTGACGACCTCTAGAGCTACAAGAACATACAAGCTCACCTCATCGACATTATCGTTGGACTCACTGAAACTTAAATGAACATCTTCAACTTCAGCATTTATTTTTGACAGTTGCTTCAGCATGGCCGCCTAGGTGGTTACCCAATAGGATATTGATATCCGCTTCCGCTTCGTCACCGCTATCTTCGTCAGAGAACAGATAATTCCCTAGAAGTACAATAAATAGGTCCATTTCCAAAATGCTTCCCTCGTGTTCAAGTTCTTTTAGATAGTCCTCGATTTCATGAACAGTCAACTTAAAAGAATTCCTGTAGCTTAATTTTAAAACCATAGTAATAGGAATTGCTTTATACATGACTAAGCTTATGTAAAAAATAAAGGATAATATAACGCAATCTGCATCTGAGTTTGGAATTTACTGACATAATTGTTACATCCAAATGAATCATGTCCACAGTTCTGATAATCGAAAACATACATATAGATTGTTTACCATGACATATAACGCACTGTTCCAAAAATGGAACATTCTATCGTATTTCTTAGGATATGTCTGCCAGTAAAATCTACCTCAAATGCACCATGGTGATCACTTACGTCTATACGTTGTAGGTGAATGATTTAGAGCAGGCTTTCCAATTCCGGCAGTACGAATAAAACACAGTGTCTACGGCTTCGAAAACAACACAGTAAAAACTGCGTAATAAAGGAGTCGTTTTAGAATTCAGAAATAAAGAATAATGAATATTATAGTACATCCGTTTGAAGCAAGTAGTCTGCACCTGAAAACAATCGTTTCATACTCATTCATAGAATTGAGGTAAATTTTCCAGAGAATGTAAGTGCTAGACTGTATCGTAAAGCAAAAAACCAGCTGTAACTTATGCTATCGCAGCAGTCCTTGAAGACTTAAAGAAGTATTTTTTGAAGATATTGAGAGATGGAATCACAAAATACGCATTTTTTTTTCTAGTTATACCCGCCATTTTTGGGCACTGCCTCTTACAGAACTAGAGGGAAAGTTGAATGGGACATTTTGAGTCGGCGTTGTTATTGGTACGATTGATCATTACTTGATCAGTTTCTATGAGCGGGGACTTATTTGGAAATATATCGAAAACGGTTTATTTGAGAGGCGTTTAAGGGACCCTGCGGAACTTGACGAGAACTGTTTGTGGCAGTGATGGGCGTAAAATGAGCTGTGCCCGGTCCTTCTACGATAAATTACATATTTAACCTATCTTATGGATTGCTTTGTGCATCCTTACAACATGGAGTTCAAGTTTGAATTTCAAAATATAACTAGCAAATGTGCCCATGCTTCGCTACGGTATTCTACATTGTATAGCCTACGGATATTGAAGTAAATTACTGTACATGCAGTGTATAAGATTTTTCTTAAATTTCATGTCCCTTAGCGTTATCCAGAAACAGCAGGGGGAGTTGCCATACATTATTTCTAATATAAAATGCGAGTTGCGGAGTTGTGATGATAATGGCAGACTCACTTGCCTACTGCCATTCACAATCCACTACGTAAGTTTTCGTTATAATGGGAGGCCCCATTACCTACTGCGTGGTCCCAATATATTTGAGGAGTTTTCGTTACAATGGCAGGCGCCCTTTCCTAGTCCAGACAGATCAGAGTTGAGGAGTTTTTATTATAATAGCAGGCACCTTCCCTACTGCCAGTCAAAACTGAGTTGTGCTGTTATCATTATAATGACAGGCCCCTTTTCGTAATGACAGTCACACCGAGTTGGTGAGTTTCCATTATAATAGCAAGGACATTATGCCTAATGCCAGTCACATTTTAGATGGGTAAATTTGTTTATAATTTCGGGCACACTTGCCTACTCCCAAACACAATAGGTTAGTGGAGGTCTGCAAAAATATCTTGCTCCCTTGACTTCTGCCGGTCAAATCGAGAAGGGAATTATTCATTACAATGGTAGTCCCTTCATACCAATGCTAGTTACAAAGGAGTTGGAGAAGGATCTCATTCCTACTGCCAGTCAAAGTCGATGTGGAGAGTAATGATTACAATAGCAGATAACCTCCTGCTGAGAGTCACTATCGATGTAAAATATTAATTATAATGGCAAGCACGACCTTTCTACATTTTCTATATCGCTACAAATCGACTTCAATGAATATATACATATAGGTGGACATACGAAGTATACTCTCTTTTACGTTGACTGCTGCTAAACGATACATCATATCGACAAACGGAATGCACTATAAAACGCCTCATGTAGCGGTCTAAATGGGTGGTCTTAAGATATTTTCTCCTGTCTCATCTATTTATGGGTGAACTTGATTTAGAAACGTTGAAAAGGGTGCAATTTGGGTACTCACAGTGCATTACTTTTGGGTACTAATATGACAGCTAAGAACAGTGGTTAAAAATGAGGACTTTCAGGAAAAGTAAAGCTAAACAATTTGCAGATGGTTATTGGCTCACGCATGGATAGTGGGTGAGCCATGTTCGTGTAGATTTAGATGATTCTACCTTTTGTAAAAGTGATTCGAACTACGAATTATACTATAAAAAGAGTAAAATGTAGGTATAATAGAAAGATAGAGACAAATCTAACATATAAGGAGTAGAGATACGACGAAACGTCATAGGACCAAAGTTGTAGATCACTCCAAATTGAACTGAGATTGTGCCATCGGTTTCGTGATACTGTTTAGCCGCGAAAACCTCGAAACAAAGGTTTGCAGCGACATTAAAATTGCCTAAATATTCCGATATTTTTCAGACGTAAAAATGAAATATTTAAAAATCTTGGGAGCTTTCCTCTGACTACAAGCTAATATATATAATTTTGGCAAATTTCAATTTTCTAGCTCGTCTGGGAGATTGTACCTCATTTTAACCCCTCCCTCAAAGCTAACAAACATGCAGATGGTCATTATTTCACTTGAAAAGGATAACTGTATGCAAATATCGCCAAAATAGTCAATATACAGACACACGGTCATTACCATTTTATTTATATAGATAAGGAATCTGCTCTACGTACAACATCTGTTAGGCTATGTTCGCTGGACTTAACCAGCAAAACTGACCGTTCATGATATCTCCCTTATTAATCCACCTATCGAAAAAATGCACACGAGAAAAAGTTTTAGAAATGGATTACTATCAAGGTTGGTCGATTTCCAGTCAGGTTTGCCTTTTACATACTGTGGGAGAGTAAAATCACCATTTCGGTTCCCTATAAACCCTTAGTCTATTCCGGGAATTTGAAATGGTATGGGCCTAAAAACCTACCTTTGAACAGGTGGATGCTAGATATGAAGTGTGGTTGACATATCTCCAGTAGAAGTATGCTATACACGCACTCGCTTTTGAGTTAAGTCCGGTGGGACTTGTACCAAAAAACGGTCCGTTAATGATATCTCCCTTATTAATCCTGGTATCGAAATGTTGCACATGAGAAAAAAAAGGTTTAGAAATTAATTCCATTAAGGCAGGTAGATATCCGTTAAATTTGGTTGTGTATAATTTGTGGGAGTGCAGAATCACGTTTTCGGTTTCGTGTAAACCCCAAGTCAGTTCAGGGATTTAGAAACAATATTGGCCATAAAACCTACCCAACTTCTAAATATGAAGTTTGGTAGAAATATATCCAGTAGTTTTCATGTTATAGACAGACAAACAGACAGACAAACTGACAGACAAACAACAGACACCAAAGCAAAAAATATGCAGATGGTTATTATTACACCTGAAACGGATAACTTTACGGAAATTTCGCCAAAATAGCCAACGAACAGACACACGGTCGTTACGATTTTATGTATATAGATAACAGATAATCATGGGCACGTTTGTAAGTGCAGACCTTCATTTCGAGATTTACTGCTCCTAAACGGTGCATCATATCAATAAACAGTTTGCACCATCAGACGCGTCCTTTATCGCTCTATATGTTTGGTATTTAATTTTTTCTCATATCTCCAATATTTATGAGTTCGATTGAGGTACGATGTTTGAATGTGGTGAAAAAATTAAAACCTACAAACTGTTTTCCAGTCATTGACCGGGTCAGGAATGAAATGAATGAATCGTATATAGGCTATTAGTACGATGGGGTCGCCACTCCCAAAGTGATTTTATTAATGACTGATGGATGCTATGAAATGAGAAAGGTAAGTTTTGATGGAATGAAATATGACAAGGAAAACCGGAGTACCCGGAGAAAAACCTGTCCCACACAGCACAAATCTCACATGGAGTGACCGGGATTTGAACCACGGTATCCAGCGGTGAGAGGCCGACGCGCTGCCGTCTGAGCCACGGAGGATCTCCTGAATGTGGTAAAATTTGGGTAAATTTTTAATATTTTGCATTATTTTTCACATACAGTACTTAGGTGGAAGCTAGAAGCATGAAATTTGGTTCCCTTATAGCCATTGCTTGTGTCGGTGTGCATGCCAAATTCGATGACTATATCTATATTTCTTATGAGTGTGTCAACCTGTGTAATATTCGTGTAAAAATAGAACAATTGAGAAATACAGCCACATTTAACGTGTAAGGGAAAGAGAGACAACAAAATGTCATAGGACCAAAGTTGTAGATCACTCCAAATTGGACAAAGATTGTGCCATCCGTTTTCTGATAGGACTTACCGTTCAGCCGCGAAATACCTCGCAACGAATATCTGCACCGTCATTGAAATTGCCTCAATATTTCGATAATATTCGGGAATAAAAAGTGAAAAATTTAAAGATCTTGGAAATTTGTCAGTCGGTTATAGATAAACCGTAGAATATAAGTTTGCCTTATGTCAATCTTCTGGCTCGTCTGGCAGATTGTGCCGCAATCTTAAATTTGGGCGAGGGGGCGGGTGTGTGTAAAATTTAGGACTTTCAGGAAACTACAGCTAAAATATACAGATGCTCATTATTACCCTTTAAAGTGATAGCTATACGAAAATTTCGCCAAAATAGTCAATGCACAGACACACGGTCGTTACGATTTTATTTATATAGATAGATAAGGAATCTGCTCCACGTACAACACCTTTTGGGCTATGTCCGCTGGTCTTAGCCTGAAAAACGGACCGTTTATGATATCTCCCTTATTAATCCTCGTATCGAAATGATGCATATGATAAAAAAAGGTTTAGAAATTGATTTCCATTAAGGCAGGTAGTTTGGTTGTGTGTATTTTGTGGAAGTGCAAAATCATGGTTTCAGTTTCGTATGAACCCCCAGTCAGTTCAGGGATTTAGAAAAATATTGGCCCTAGAACGTACCCAATGACAGATTGATTATAAATTTGAAGTTGGTAGAAATTTATCCAGTAGTTTTCAAGTTATATACATAATGACAAACAGACAAACAGACACCAAAGCTAAAAAATATGCAGATAGTCATTATTACACCCGAAACGGATACCTGTACAGAAATTTCGCCAAAATATTCAATGTACAGACACACGGTCTTTCGATTTTATACATATAGATTACCTCTACGACAATTTGAAGTGGCTGATGCACCTTGGAGTAAATTTTGTTACTGATCAGTCGGGGTGTGTAGATTTGTACAGTGAACAAACAAATTAATTTTGGTTGTGTAAATACGCTAAGAGACAGAGTTTAGCTAACAAAAATTGCGTTTTTGTGAGCAACACGTGCCATGAAAGAAAATCTTCTACAGAGATATGAACTTATCTCTGTCATGTGTATGTTGCTGAGGTCATGTCTACTGTTTTGTTCTACAATGGTAAGTTTTATTCATTCACAAAGCCACTGCTATCAAACGATGTTAAGAGAGGTAGAAGAATGTTAGGTTTGAAGCAAGTCTGGACGGGATGGTTATTATAAGTCATTTATATGTGTGAGGGTTCGGTGGAGGGTCCAAGCACGCAGCTTACATGTTTAGTGATTAACTGTTATACTTAAGGATGTGAAAATAGCGTCATATATATCGATTAATTTAAGAGGACATGGTGCTCTATTATAGAGGTCAGAGCTCAATTATATGGTACGAACAGCTACTCAATAGCTCACCGGTAGGGAGTGAGGTAGCCTTGTTGTGAGTGAGATTTAGCTGACTAGAGTTGGACAAGTTGTATGGTTTTAGCAGTACTATGTTAATAATGGTATTAAAACCCTAAATTAAACATCAGAATGAGTTCCTACTTTATGTCTAATAAACAGAGAATGTTTCGTTCTTATAGTATTTAATTAAATAACCATATGCTTCATTTCTTGAGGTAAATATCATTATAGTTTAGTAGCTATGTACAGTATGTTCACTTTCCTACAATAAAAAAAAACTATATATATATATATACACACCCCTATACGGTCTACACTCATTTAAATGGACAATATAAAGGTTCTCTTCACGGAGTCAGGGAGGTTCCTCAGAAATGTGACGATGTTTTGATGAGAGATTACTGTTTTTTGATTTGAATTATTAAATTTACTTTATTGGCTAGAATTTGTCAGTGAGAATAATGAGCTTCTTAATGTGGCATATACACTGACTGACAGAGCAAATGCAACACCAAGAAGGAGTGGTCAGAACTTTATGCCAATTGCAGGGTAGACTGACGTCACTGAGGTATGCTCATGATGTGAAATGCGCCGCTGTGCTGCGCACGTAGCGAACGATAAATGGGACACGGCGTTGGTGAATGGCCCACTTCGTACCGTGATTTCTCAGCCGACAGTCATTGTAGAACGTGTTGTCGTGTGCCACAGGACACGTGTATAGCTAAGAATGCCAGGCCGCCGTCAACGGAGGCATTTCCAGCAGACAGACGACTTTACGAGGGGTATGGTGATCGGGCTGAGAAGGGCAGGTTGGTCGCTTCGTCAAATCGCAGCCGATACCCATAGGGATGTGTCCACGGTGCAGCGCCTGTGGCGAAGATGGTTGGCGCAGGGACATGTGGCACGTGCGAGGGGTCCAGGCGCAGCCCGAGTGACGTCAGCACGCGAGGATCGGCGCATCCGCCGCCAAGCGGTGGCAGCCCCGCACGCCACGTCAACCGCCATTCTTCAGCATGTGCAAGACACCCTGGCTGTTTCAATATCGACCAGAACAATTTCCCGTCGATTGGTTGAAGGAAGCCTGCACTCCCGGCGTCCGCTCAGAAGACTACCATTGACTCCACAGCATAGACGTGCACGCCTGGCATGGTGCCGGGCTAGAGCGACTTGGATGAGGGAATGGCGGAACGTCGTGTTCTCCGATGAGTCACGCTTCTGTTCTGTCAGTGATAGTCACCGCAGACGAGTGTGGCGTCGGCGTGGAGAAAGGTCAAATCCGGCAGTAACTGTGGATCACCCTACCGCTAGACAACGCGGCATCATGGTTTGGGGCGCTATTGCGTATGATTCCACGTCACCTTTAGTGCGTATTCAAGGCACGTTAAATGCCCACCGCTACGTGCAACATGTGCTGCGGCCGGTGGCACTCTCGTACCTTCAGGGGCT
This sequence comes from Anabrus simplex, assembly GCF_040414725.1. NCBI lineage: Eukaryota > Metazoa > Arthropoda > Insecta > Orthoptera > Tettigoniidae > Anabrus > Anabrus simplex. The sequence continues at coordinate 447,559,403 of NC_090265.1, forward strand.
GCCCAATGCTCTGTTTCAGCAGGATAATGCCCGCCCACACACTGCTCGCATCTCGCAACAGGCTCTACGAGGTGTACAGATGCTTCCGTGGCCAGCATACTCTCCGGATCTCTCACCAATCGAACACGTGTGGGATCTCATTGGACGCCGTTTGCAAACTCTGCCCCAGCCTCGTACGGATGACCAACTGTGGCAAATGGTTGACAGAGAATGGAGAACCATCCCTCAGGACACCATCCGCACTCTTATTGACTCTGTACCTCGACGTGTTTCTGCGTGCATCGCCGCTCGCGGTGGTCCTACATCCTACTGAGTCGATGCCGTGCGCATTGTGTAACCTGCATATCGGTTTGAAATAAACATCAATTATTCGTCCATGCCGTCTTTGTTTTTCCCCAACTTTCATCCCTTTCGAACCACTCCTTCTTGGTGTTGCATTTGCTCTGTCAGTCAGTGTATATTGAAAATTATATAAAACAGCATTATGGGAAGAAGGGAGAAAATTAAACTAAAGTTTGAAATCTGAAGAAAAACATTATAACATAAACTACTTAAAAAGGAATATACAGTAGTTAACCTCAAGTATTACAAACATTGAAATTGCTTGCAATAGGTTCCCACGCTGAAGCTTAACGAGGAGTTAATGTAATTTCCTTAAATGCTGCCAAAAGAAAGGAATTGATTTACGACATAAGTAAATGACTAATATTTATATCAAGGGCACTCTCACTTGTATCAGTATGAAATGTTGCAATGAATGGTACGTGTTCTAGGTTTCAAGCATTCAACATTTCACGTATAAATCGTAGTTGCACCTGAAAAAATCGCTAAGTGAAATATTTTAGCTTAAAACTTTACCGGTAAGCTTCTGTCCTCAAAGGTTCAGTATTGTGCGAACACTGTCAAGTAATTCTCGCTCTTTATAACGCATGTGGTGCGGGTTAGTATTTCTTCAAAAATATTACCACATAGCGCTTTTTGCAGGGGCAGCGACGTGATACACATGTGCAGGTAGGTACAGCTACCAAATCGAGCATTGATATCTCCAACACTTTAGTCGTCTCATCGTATTAAACCACTTTAAAGACGTTAATTTGTTATCACTTCAGCTATTATTACTATAACGTCGGCTTACTTCTAAAACCTCGTATGTTACAATCCTCTTCCTACCCATTATATTCCTTAAGACTGGCCACGCCTCCCAGTCATATATTTACATGCAGTCCATCAGAACCTTTTTCGTAGTGTTCATTCTCCTGTGCTACCGTGTAAAGGAAAACGGACCTTATCATACCGTATTGCAAGGATGTCGTTTTAATGGCGAATTTAAGCCCTCCTACAGTTTAATGTATTTAAGGTTCATTTTCCTTTACACACCAGCATAGGAAAATGAACACAACGATAATTGTTCTGATTGACTGTACATCCATAGGCGGCTGGGAGGCGTGACCAGTCTTAAGGAAGAAAACGCATAGGAAGTGCATTGTGAGATACGAGGTTTTGGAAGTAAGCCGACGAAATGTTATATAAATTACAGTTCTTTAGTGCTCGAAGTAGGTAAGTCGGACAAGTTAGCACTTTCTCGAGTTTGATTTTTCTGATACGGAAATTGATATTGTCCAATCAGTCTAGTCCCCTCTTGGTTGGCTTAGGACAGAATATGATAACAAAGAACAAAAAGGGACAGCTCCGAGCCGGAGAAGTCTCTTCTAAACCTGGTTCGATTGTAGTCTCAGAGATACGTTATTTGTTAAGAACAGGAAACATAGTTCACAGGAGACCTCCCAATTTTTTTCCAGTGAATGAAAAAATTATTCGGCAATGTTCTGCTGTTAGTGGGTCACGTTTTGCACTCTCTAAAGTCAGCATATCATAATTCAGAAAACGCACCAAACCAAATTCATGAATTGTCGTAGTATTAATGGCTGACTGGTGCACATACTGGTCTCTGATTCAAAGGGCCCCGGGTTTGATGTCCGACCGGGCCTGGGACTTAAACAGCATATGGTAATTCTTATAGCTCGCGGACTGGGTACTTTTCGTAATACACTTATCTTCATCAACATATAACACACCTCACTATCAGCCACCGCAGAAACACATAATAGTGAATTCATGCCTCCTTACAGAATTATTGTCAGGAAGGGCATCTGGCCGTAAGAATGGACCAAAAACCATTTAGAATTTATGCTGCGTCAGACACAGTTCTGGAGCTCCTTGTCACTAAAAACGTTTCCAAGTTAAATGTAAATTTAGTTATGTTAATTCGTAGTTAAAATATTACGATATAATCACCGTTAAAATACGTTCACTAAGATAATTGGCCTAAATCGTCATTTTATGCTGCGAATGGTTTGAAATAGTCTTCCATCACACGACTATGACAGTTTGTCAATAAATATGCTGAAAAAAAAGCGCAAACTCATCTCCGTACAGGCCATGAAGGCCCTTGGAGGGGTGGAAGGTAAAGGCTTCCACCATTCCAACCCTCGGCACTTATGCACTACTGAATTTCAATTTAAGCTCCAAATACATTAATGTTAGGGTAAATAATACTCATTGTCTGAATGGTCAGCGCACTGGCCTTCGGTTCAGAGGGTCCCGGGTTCAATTCCCGGCCGGGTCGGGGATTTCAACCTTCATTGGTTAATTCCAATGGCCCGGGGGCTGGGTGTTTGTGCTGTCCCCAACATCCCTGCAACTCACACACCACACATAACACTATCCTCCACCACAATAACACGCAGTTACATGGCAGATGCCGCCCACCCTCAACGAAATTATTATTAATTATCATAAGGGTAAATAATAATAATAATAATAATAATAATAATAATAATAATAATAATAATAATAATAATAATAATAATAATAATCTTCCTGGCCTTTCCTCAGTTACCTGGAGTCAACACGTTTGTAAAAATTCAGCTCAGTTTTACGGCAGGACGCCTTTCCTGATGTCAACCCTTTGTGGAGAGATGTAATGGGTAATTGTGTGGTGGTTTGTCAGGTGATGTGTTGTGCATAGATGAAAATGCGTATTGAAACGAACACAAACACCCATTCCCGAAATAGAGGAATTACCTGCAAGAAATTGAAATCACCGGCTCGTCCGGGAATAGGGAACATGCATGATCCGGGGTTTTAATTAAAAATATGCTAATCTGATTCAAAATTGCATGCAGAATTCAAAAATGTGATCAGAATGTACAAATAATAACTCCAAACATGATAAAAATCTACGAAAATGTCACGTCACGCAAGTACGCGATCTCATTGGCCTGACGTCATCGTACAGGTTGACTGAATTAGCAGACGAAATAACACATAGTGTGCTGTGAGAAGCACGATACACTTCGCGTATTTCTACTTTACGTTAGTGTCTAGTATGGTTAAATTCGAGGTCTATACATTGGATAATAATCTGAGTGGTATATTTTAGACTTAAAATGAATCCTGCGCAGACAGTGAGGCAGAAAACTTATAAATGGTGTAGAGTTCCGATGTGCAATAGCACATCGCATACCATACCAAACAAATTGCTTATAAACGTTCGAAAGACGCTAAAACTAGGGAGAAATGGATTTTGGCGAGCTGGAGAAATGCTGGTAATATATCGGAAAAGTCTACAGTTTATTTTTTTTAAGATTTTAACGTAAGATGAATTTGTTTGAATTTTCAAATCACTTTTCCATGTCAGCTGTTCTAGTGGTAAAACTTTAAATTTTAATGTATGATGCTTTATTTAAATGCTTCAATTACATCTTGGAATATGAAAGTAATAAACACCGGGCGAGTTGGCCGTGCGTGTAGAGGCGCGCGGCTGTGAGCTTGCATCCGGGAGATAGTAGGTTCGAATCCCACTATCGGCAGCCCTGAAGATGGTTTTCCGTGGTTTCCCATTTTCACGCCAGGCAAATGCTGGGGCTGTACCTTAATTAAGGCCACGGCCGCTTCCTTCCAACTCCTAGGCCTTTCCTATCCCATCGTCGCCATAAGACCTATCTGTGTTGATGCGACGTAAAGCCCGTAGCAAAAAAAAAAAGTAATAAACAGTGCATTAAATAATGCTGATTATTAACGTATTCTCCAAACCTAACCTATGTTTTGTGTGATCCATGTCAAGATAATAAATCAAAGGGGTTATGAACCATTTTGACAGCTCTAATTCTACGAATATATCTTGGTTTCCTTCTTTCTTTCTTTTTAATCAGTTTATCCTTCAGGGTTGGTTTTCTCTCCGACTCAGCGAGGGATTTCACCTCTACCACTTCAAGGGCAGTGTCCTGGAACGTGAGACTTTGAGTATGGTGATGAAACTGGTGAGGAGGGCCATTACCTCGCCCAGGCGGCCTCACCTGTTATGCTCAACAGGGGCCTTGTTGGAGGATGGGAGGATCGGAAGGGATAGACAAGGAAGAGGGAAGGAAACGGCCGTGGCCTTAGGTGCCTGGAGGAGAAGTAGGAAAATACGAAAAACCACTTCGAGGATGGCTGAGGTGGGATTCGAAACCCTTCTACTCAGTTGACCTCCCGAGGCTGAGTAGACCCCGTTCCAGCCCTCGTACTATTTGTTTTCAACTTTCATGGCAGAGCCGGGAATCGAAACCGGGCCTCCGGGAGTGGCACACATTAACCACTACACCACAGAAGCGGACTAGTACTATAATGCTACCTATATGTTTATGTTAGTGCTGAAATCCGATTTCTTACTTTACTAATGCTGAAAGCCCGAAAATGTAATGTTATTCTTTAATAGGGGAATCAGTCTAGAAGGAAATGTTGAAAGTGATGTGATATCTATCCAGGTTCGTTGTTATCCTAATACTATGGGTTACAGTACATTGCACGTATATAAAAGACGCCACTTACAAACTTGCTTGTTATCCGCGAATTTCTGCGGCCACAAAAGTCACTATTTTTCAAGAATGATGACATTTACACCTGATAGATTGTCTGATTGTGCTGTTTTGAACCTTTCTTCTGTCATTTTGAAGTTATTCGCGATCATGAATAATAAACAATCGGCTTTTAGCAACGGCTGATGCACAACGGCTGGTAGAGCTCCATGCGGTACTGGATCGTGACGTCACAGCGCGCCGCTTACGTCAGAGGCCGTTTCACTCGCCTTGCGGAAAGGCACTATTAAATATTTTTTTTAATGGTAGAAAACAAGGCAACATACCACAATGTAATACGTTTACGTACTATTTCATTGGTGTACTCTTCAAAAAAAATATTTTTGAAAATGATGCATGTTCCCAATTGAACTCGGGATCCTGTGGACCGGAAACCAGTACCCTGGCCGTTCAATCGAGGATAGAAACTGCAAATAATAATAATAATAATAATAATAATAATAATAATAATAATAATAATAATAATAATAATAATAATAACGTTAGTTTTATATCTCATTGCCGACTCCGCAGTCTATGGATAGCGGACATATTTGTTGCCCAGAGGCCTGGATACGATTCCAGGCCAGGTCAGGGATTTTTACCTAGAATTGAGGGCTGATTCGAGGTCCTCTCAGGCTACGTGATAACAGTAGAGGAGCTATTGATGGTGAAGTAGCGGCCTGATGTAGAAACCTAAGAATAACGGCCCAGAGCATTCGTCGATCTGACCACGCGTTAGTTTGTATTAATCAGGCCTTCGGGCTGAGTAGCGGTCACTTAGTAGGCCAAAGCGTATCAGGACTCTATTGCCATTATATTTAGTTTTTTAAGCCCCACTAACTACTTTTATAATTTACACAGACGCCAAGGTGCCAGAAATAATGTTCCGCAGCAGTTCTTTCACGTGTCAATAAATATGGTGATACGAAGGTGGTGTGATTGAACACCGTCAAATATAACCGAACTGAGGTCGGATGGAATCCACCAACATGGGCCCACAAAGCTGACGTTCCACTGTCTAATTTAATAATTAGTTAGGTTGGAATTAAAGCAACCGTGTAGTTTAACGTGACTGTTGCTAGCCACAGGACTCCAATTTTACATGGGATTTGAACCAGAGGTACATTACTTTTCATTTCAATAATCTCACGTGCATTGGTCGGTATTCGAATCGCAGACACCTTCTTCAGAAACCAATGACTGTGCCTCTCGACTATCACGCCCCAGGATCTTGAGTGACAATTTCTGGCAAGGCCAATATTCAGTAGATCTTAAACTTGTAATTTTTCTTCTACACATTCCACATTCTCCAACTATCTGAACACAACCACCCTGCCACACAACCCACTCCTACACACATATTCTCTTCAGAAAATATTTAGTTGTGTTGCTGGAATAGGGATAACCTGTTCCTCTTCCGCTTCGTCCAGCACAAGTGTTCAAAGTAATAATAAGAACACTTTCACAGGCACTTATAGTCAATCTCTGTTCCAAAAACTCCTACCAGTAAATCATCCGGCTCCATAGCTAAATGTTTAGCGTGCTGGCCTTTGGTCACAGTGGTCCCGGGTTTGATTCCCGGTAGTGTCGTGAATTTTAAACTTAATTGATTAAATTCGCTGACACTGGGGCTGGGTGTAAGTGTCATCTTCATCATTTCATCCTCATCACGACGCGTAGGTCGCCTACGGGCGTCAAATCAAAAGACCTGCACCTGGCGAACCGAACTTTTCCTCGGACACTCCCGGCACTAAAAGCTAGACGCCATTTCACTTCATTCCATTATTGGAAACTGTATCTGCGTTTCCCAGGTACTATACTAGTGATTTTATAGTAGATCACGGTCCACCCCACAATATGATATTTTATAGAGAATTGGGGACAGCTCCCAGTTGCGATCAACAGTATTCTGTAACAAATAAGTCAGCTCCCGGACAAAACTATCTTCAGCCCGGTCTCTTTTCAGACCAAATTTTTTTACGGGAGTGAAAGACGAGTGGACTCAGCACACCTTGTTCATAAGTAACTGGCATAAAAGCCGCAAGAATGATCGCTGATACAAATAGGTGGGAACAATAGCAGGAGGGTACTTGGAATGAGGAGACAAAGGCTAAGTTGGGAATTAAATCGATTGATGAGGCTGTACGCATGATGAGGCTTCGGTGATGTGGTCATGTGAGGCGAGTGGAGGGGGATAGGTTACCTACGAGAACAATGGATTCGGTCATGCAGGTAAGAGAAGTAGAGGGAGATCGAGAGGACAATGGTTTGACTCAGTTTGTAATGATTTAAAGAGAGATATGGAACTACACGAGGTCGCAGATCTACTTACAGATAAAGTATAGTGGAGGCTTTTAATTAATTCACAAATGCTTGCAGACTGAACGCTAAAAGACATAACAGTCTATAACGATGTACGTTCCAAATAACCTCTAGAACAGAATGTGCCTTACATGCAATCCATAAAACCTCAGTACAGGAGACCACTATGCCACAGAGTCAGTCAGAAATTTTGTTTTTACATATTTTATCATTTATCCTGTGTTTGTTTCTTCCCATTACTCTTAGCAGAGGGACGGTACCTCAGAATTTCGAGGACTGATGGCTGAAGTTAAGATTAGAATGGGAGTTTCAACATAAAGTAGTGACTTTTATTTATTTCCAATTCCATATGGTTGAAGCCCAGTTTTACGGGCGAATGTCCTTCCCAATACCAACACTGTGTTGAGAGGTGTCTTCAATATTGTGTATTTCTGTGAAGCCGGGAAGTGTGTGACAGACGAATGCTGGAAGATTCAATCACGACTCAGTCCACCGACATTTAAAGTACCCAACTCGTGTCGGTAGATTTACTAACCCGTAAAAGAATTCTCGGGGAATGGCAACACGGTGTTTCCGAAAACCGTCAAGATAGTGGAACGTAACAGTAATAACATTATTTATATTTCAGTGTGTATGGCAGAGTGGTGAATTAGGTGAATTATGTATAAACGAAGAGGTGTGATTTAAGACAAACTCACACACTCCGTCCCCGAGCCAGAGGAATTAAGCAAACGCGGCTAAAATCCCTGTTGTGTTGCTGTAATGAAAGATGATAGGAATAACCTGTCCTTCATCTGCTTTGTCCAGCAAAAATCTCACATGGAGTGACCGGGATTTGAACCACAGAATGCAGCGGTGACAGGCCGGCGCGCTGCTACCTGAGCCACGGAGGCTTCTCTGTGTCAATACAATTATTTGGAAGGACAATACAGTACATAGGTTTGGCAGTAATAGTTTTCATGGATAATGAATACCTACCTAAGAAGGAAAATGCGAGATATTCTCATAATACTTTGTTACTCTTCTTGATTTTTCGTCTCTGTATTACTTATACGTTTTTCGGAGGAACCGGAATATAGTTCCGTAGATTCATTCTAAAGTACCGGCAAGTGTTCTGACATGATACTAACGTCTTAGAGATCCTCAAATACCACCGGACTGAGCCAGAATCGAACCAGAGAGCTAGTGCTCTGAGCCACTCAGTCCGACATGAATGATTTTGTGCCCTTGAAAACAGTATGGTGTCAGAAAGAAAATAAAACAGATGGTAAACATATAAGGAATATTGTAACATGTTGAAATGAAATGGCGTATGGCTTTTAGTGCCGGGAGTGTCCGAGGACATGTTCGGCTCCCGTAGGCGACTTGCGCGTCTTGATGAGGATAAAATGATGATGAAGACGACACATACACCCAGTCCCCGTGCCGGCGCAATTAACCAATGATGGTTAAAATTCCCGACGCTGCCTAGAATCGAACCCGCGACCCCTGTGACCAAAGGCTAGCACGCTAACCATTTAGCCATGGAGCCGGATTGTAACATGTTATTGTAGTTTGAGAACAAGTTCCTGGTTTCACAGGATATTTCAGGAATTCAAGAAATCATCAATCTTCATTTTCTCTTTGACCAAATGTTCAGTAGTGACCTTCATGAAGTGTCCCTTTCAAGAAGAGAAGTGACGAAATCTTCTGTCATGTGGAAGCAATATATCTGACATAATCAGAGTAAGAGAGCAAGCTTTAGAATATATTTTCGTACCTTGTCCCTGATTTTGCAAACCGAACTATACAAGTTCTTTAAAAAACATAAAAATTGTGTCACAATTGATTTTGTTCTTTTAATTTAAAAGACTTGTAATATTGCATTGGATGATGAAGGTGGATCACCTCGGCAGTGAAGACAATGTGTTACGTCGCATTCTGGGAGTGGTAATGATGGACTGTCGACAGTCAAATGAAACTCCACGCTCAGTGGATGAAAGGAACATTTGCAACTAAAATTATGATCATATAATATTCATAGTCCATTCCTTTTTATATTCCTCTTTCCCATCAAGTGCACTTTATACAATACTGACAATGAAGACCGTTGGAAGAGTGGAAGGTCGAGGTTTGCACCACTCGTAACTTCGACACTGAGTGACATAGCTCTGTACCCGGTCACCTTTTGCCTCCCGGAATTAACCTGTTAATTATTTTTATTGAAATGTGTGTGTGAACCTCAAGGCTACGTGCCTCTCCAGAAGTGAACATCTCGATTGTAAATGTTTCAATTTTCGAACGAGGAATCGAAGCCACGCGCTTCGAGGTCAGCCGAGCATTACCTAGGTTTGGCAGACCTTCCTTATATAAGGAGGGGCAAAATAAAATTACAGAACATTTATTTGCTTTATCTCATTCGGATTCTCTACTGTGCCATAGCTACAACAATAGCGAAAGATAACGAAGTGAAACTTGAAACAAGAGAAGACACACAATTTTCTTGTGTTATTTATGTATGAGTTTAATTCTATTTAATCTTTGTGATATAAAATATTATCCATTTATATATACATATATATCAGTAAGCGATTATTATTATTATTATTATTATTATTATTATTATTATTATTATTATTATTATTATTATTATTATTATTATTGTCTGTCTGTCTGTCTGTCTGTCTGTCTGTCTGTCTGTCTGTCTGTCTGTCTGTCTGTCTGTCTGTCTGTCTGTCTGTCTGTCTGTCTGTCTGTCTGTCTGTCTGTCTGTCTGTTAGGTCATCAGCCCAGAGACTGGTTGGATCCTCAAATATCATCACCAAAGGCTATGCAGTTATAGGGAAACCACAAAAACCAATGGCAGTACCAAAATGAGGCGTACTAGACAAGATGAGGAGTGAGGTAGTTTGCCATTGCTTTCCTCACTGGGCCAGACAGTGCTATTGTAGCACAACTAACCCTATGAGCAACACCTTTCATGACACTCAGACACACTGGTTGTGGTCTGAATGTCCTTAATCAGCACCACCCATACCCCAGCAGCTTCCATATTGTCACAGCCATGGATGAGACTGGGACTTCAGTGGAAGCTACACTTTGCTCTGGCCTGTGCCGAGAGATGGATGCAAAAGTACTGTATCCATCAAGAAATGACAGCAGGCAGATTATTATTATTATTATTATTATTATTATTATTATTATTATTATTATTATATTCACGTTCAGTTTTATGTGTTATAGCCTATAGCTACGCCTTGTTTAGGGTATATAAATGTTCTGATTTATGCCACAAGCAAACAATGCAATCGGAGTAAGCTCCAAAAGTAATGAAGTCGTGTTATAATTATAATAATAATAGAAATAATATATATTTACTTCCAGTCCTTCATTTTGAAATTCTCTTTAAGGAATAGGGTTTAACACAATATTTCTTATAGCACGTAATTAAAAAAATTTTGCGCCTTAAAAGGCTTGAGGTAGTGGAACGTAACAGTAATAACTATATTTATATTTCAGTGTGAATGATAATATTAGGGAAATATTTACCAGTTTCTAGGCACAACATTTATTCAGCCTAGGTTAGAGACTCGAAAACCAAGCCATGACGGTGGCGTGGTTGTGATCGCGTAGTCAAGCAAGAGGTGATTACTGTACCAGTGTCCCACATACAGTAGATAGCAATTGTTTTTATGAAACTCCATATTTAAATATTAATAATAGCAGAACATTCAATTCCAAAAATGAAGTAATGCTAGCAATATGAAGCCTGAAGGGTTCTAAATAAAAATGATTTTTGCTGCTCCAAAAGTTAATGTTAGTCATACGTTATTTTTATACTTTGCCACTGAAAGCCAGAAATATTACTGAAATTAAGTAGGAAATTAAGTAATGAGGATGTTAATCTTAATTTGAAATGCTCCCTCAGTTCTTCCTGTCTAGAAAGGCTTAGCTCTATAGATGAAATCTAGACGACCTCTTTGACAGTGATGTTCTGTTAACTATTGTTCATTTCTACACTTTGACACCGGGAACTAAAAAGTACATGTATGGTATTACAATCGTACTTCAATCAATTGTGCTGAATTTTAAATAAACTCAGATTTTTAGGTATATATATTCTTCTATTCCATTGAATTTATTTAAATAATCGGATGGAAGTTATTCGCTTATTACAAGTATTCCATTATCCCATCACTAAGAGTGGACATTTATCCATTCAAAGAAGAACTGGCCCTGCTCGTGAGTTTTTAGACTGACCCAGGTAAAGAAACTTGTTCTTGCTAATCTTCTTCCTGTAAATCGTGAGTTTTGAGACAACACGGAATTTAAGAGCGTACCTTGCACACCAATGTGTACACAGTCACTAAACCAGATATTTATAGAATATCTGTGTATTCTGTTCCTAAACTTGGTTAGTAATATGTTTGCATTGCAGTCGTTGTATCACTCACAGGACCAAAGAAAGACACCAACTAAGAACAAATCACAAAATTCGTTTACATCCTACAAAACGAAAACTAACTTACACGAAGGACGTCGTGTCACTAGATAACAAATTTAGTGGAAGGAAGTTTACTTAAAACTTGAGTAAAATAATCGATGAGTTAGAGCAGCGTGAAGGTTGAACGACATGAGCTGAGAAGCAGATCATGGGAAGGTCTGAGCAACAAGGACAACATCCACATTATGCATTCAGTCTTGTATCGTGGGCCAGCACATACATACATAAGTACATGCCTACCTGCAAGAAACTTGCTAGCCCCGATATCAAGTGACCAATCACAAGCTGGTAATCACACAAACGGTACCTCCTACTTGATACATGTATTTAGAAACCTAACGTGTGATTGGTTAGCTCTTAAAACTCAAGTGATTTTCTATTACTTTTCTTGTTTTTATACCAGTCTTTAAAGTTATTTGCTTGTTTGCTTTATTTTTGATAGACTTCTCTCTCTCTCTCTCTCTCTCTCTCTCTCTTGCTTTCTTATATTTTGATTTTACCTAACAATATTCACTAGTTATGAAGGCCTCGAATGGCCTTTTACTTTAATTTATCAGGATGGAACTTTCTACGAATACAATACCTTATTAAACATGCCACGATTTGATCGTCACTCATTACTATTCATACCTTCATCATTTTAATGAGAGAAGATAGCAATAAGTCATTTTATGTTAACGCTTACAATTATTAAAAATACTTGTGACTTTGCATCTGAAGTGGATAATTACAAGAGCAGTTAACACATTAAGAGCATAATGAGTGAGTGAAAGCTATTGTTCAGCAGGCGGCTCTCCTTGAAGTGTTACAGAATACATTTTAAATTACAATCAAGAAAAGACAATAATTTGACAATCACTGACTAAATGCCAAATACGCTTGCTTATGTTTGAAACTGTGGAGTTAAGTACGAATTTTATGTACACATCATGCGTTGATACGTTTATTACAACACCATCATGTAAATGATAATTTTTATTTATTTATTTTACTATTACAAAATTTCACTCATTATTAAAGGAAATTCCACTTATCCCAACTGTCAATTGCTTTTATTAAAATAAATAAATTCGTGACCTCGTTCTGAGGTAGTGCTGCTCTCTTTACGGGCACACCTCGAATGGAGGTGAGTTGTATAGCCCTTATGCCATTCTTAAATCTCTGGCAGTATCGGGAATCGAACCCAGGCTTTCTAGAACGGGAACTAATAGTGCTAACCGTCCCGCCAAGGACGTGGGCATTGTTTATTAATATTACCTAACTATTTACCATTACTCTTTCCTTCTTATTAGCCTCAACAGTGTTCAAAATGCACAGATAGATAAGCGAAACACTAAATATACACTCAACAGTCCGACTCGTTGGCTGAACGGTCAGTGTACTGGCCTTCGGTTCAGAGGGTCCCGGGTTCGATTCTCGGCCGGGTCGGGGATTTTAACCTTAATTGGTTAATTCCAATGGCACGGGGGCTGGGTGTATATCGTCGTTGCCGGGGACAAAACCTCCTATGTGTTAATATATTTGAAGATATACTGACCCGCGGCACATACATTATGCAGAGCGAGAATACCTTGACGGTATGCACACAATATTGCACCTTAGATGACAGAACCTTACCGGCCAAAGTTCTAAGCTAAAATATTTCACATAGGAGGTTTTGTCCCGGCAGCGACGATATTAAATTTTTTAAGGGTTATTATCTTCGAGACCTATTTTGAGAGAACGACTGAACGTTGAAAATGATTGAGGTATGAAAAGATCTCACCAAGTGGATGTGCCAGTCAAAAGAAAAATAAGATTGATGCAACGGTTTGAGCGTGGTAAAACCGTAACGTCCCCATTTAAAGTCATGGGAGAAGAATACGAAATAATTGTCGCTAGGGTGTCAGTTACAGTCTCGGTGTAGTAGTGGTTGAAGATGAGAGTGACAGAATGCGCTATTCAGTTGAGATTTTGCGCACGATCAAGGTGATTGGACTTCCTCAACACATTCTACAACTAAAAAGTGTGCAGTCGTGATGCTCAACAGAAACCTGGAAATACGCAAATATTTAGTCAGTGGCACAGGCATGATCGTAAAGTCGCTCTTACAAATTAAAATCTAAGTTTAAATATATTGCGGAAAACATTAGGGGTCGTTGCACACATTGCCACGCATTCAACTGACTCCAAGCGACAATTCTTTCCCTTTTGTGATCAAACGGACTCAATTTCATATCATGCCGTTCTTTGCGATGGTAATGAGTAAACGTCAAGACAGACATTTGTCGAAGTCAGAATATACCTTTCAGAACCAGAATATTCACAAGGATTTCTCTATCTTGCCCTATCTCGAGTAAAACCAAAGGATTCCGTTGATAAACACATCGCTCACGGAGATTCACTTAGATTGTTTGCTGAAAATGGATGAACTCAAATTATGGCCTTTAAGTGAAGTGTTGCCCGGCTCCATCCCTAATGGTTAGCGTTCTGGCCTTTGTTCGAAAGGGTCCCAGAATTGATTCCCGGGTGGGTCGGTGATTTTAACCTTCATTGGTTAATTCCTCTAACTCGGGGAGTATGTTTGCGTGCCGTCTTTAAAATTACAATTCGTCACAGTTAGAGCCCCATCTTCTTAGATGCGCAGATCGCCTATAGGCGTCAGTATGAAAGACCTGAACCAGGCCTTTACGGAGGCCATACGCCATTGTTAATTGAAATGTTTAAATGAATTTTTAACACACATTTGTAACATGCTCAATTGGAAGCGTGCTGTAGTGGAAGAGGAGCTTCGGAAAGACCGTGCTCCAAATCTCGGCGTCGATAACTGAGTGACGTCATTCCTCGAGTTTCCTCTCTCCAAGCAAATTACAGGATGGTTCCTTACTGTGAAGCTGGGGAGGGTTTGGCATTACCCTTTTATCTCCAAAATTGGTACTGTTGACATCTGCAACCTAGCCTCTTCACAAAACAATGTAGGAAGAAACAGAATTTGTGACGTGTCAGTTTAAGTTTACATTTTTTGCTTGATATGAGTTTATTCCTTTAAAAACTAACAGTCGATTTATGTGGACTTCTACTAGTAAAAATACACTTCTGTATTTCCAGGGCATATTCGAAAATATTGAGACAAAAATTACTTGAATAAATTAAGTATTTATTTGTCGTAAAATCCTTTCTAGTATCGTCTATTCCAGTCTTTCCTCTTTAGCATACTTTTGATTAATATTTTTTGTTGTCGCAGTGTAAGAATCTTCAAACCGTTAGGTATTCCAGGCACTGTATTATTCACAACTTGATTTGATCTCTTTCCATGTATGATTTCTACGTTTTAACATGAGTAAATTTGTCCTATTGTAAAATTGGTTCGAGTATCCATCCCAGAGTCTAACTGTGTCGCAGTCCACTTGATTTGTGAAGTTTCATTTAATATATAATTGCCATATCCATAAAAACTTGTTATAGCTCAATAAATTAAAAGTAAAACCTTCCCTATTGTTGCATTGTTACTCTTTTGGGTGTATTTGGTATAGGCCTACACCTAAAATACCGTAATTTCAGGCTTCTTGACTGAATTTTTATGAATTTCACACTTACATAATTAAAATGGTGTAGAACTCTTTCAAGATATATTTCACATTGGTAACTTATAAAATTAATCCCATTAAATCTGAAATTAAGATGAGGAATAAGTTAAAAATTAGGTTGTATATATTCTTGTTCGGTTTATTAATCCATAAACAGGTTCGACGCAATCTTCCTAGAGCCTTATCTAGCACTAACACGTCCATCTCTACGTAGCAAGTGTATCCTACATCTACTTCAGTATTCAAAATATCAAATTTCAAAATGTTCATTTACTTTCTTTTAACGCTAGGAGTTGTCCATGTTTAACTTCTACGCTTGCTCTTGCTCCATACAAAAGTCGTTGGGAACATCTGTGTTTGAGGTCAGTAAATTTAATTCCTAAGAAGGGTCTTCCTTGCCTGGGATAGTCTGCATTTTACATTCCCCTTATTTCTGCCTTCTGCTAAAATGATTTGTTTTATTACCCAGTAATAATATTCATTTAATTCCATTATCATGTTTCCTAATCTGTTATTTCCCGGATTATTTGACTTCGTTCGACAGAATCCCATTCCGTTTGTGTTATGCTTTTCATCTAGTACTACTCTTCTAATCAATTTATGAATTAATAATGAAACGGATTGCATCAATATATATAAATGTGATTTTGAATTTCGAGGTTAATATAACTTGTTAAAAAATTCAATCTTCATTAAATGTTTTAGTAGCCAAATAAATAAATAAAATTGAAGGAGAAAATACGCCACTGTATTGCTCTTTGACATGCGTTAAATATTAGATTGATGATAGAAAGTCACCTTGGTTCTTTATTAAATTCCTTCACTGAATTTGAAAATCACAAAATATAACAAGAAACAACAATATTCTACACTCCAAGAGTCACATTACTTAACTACTAGAAATCTGGTCCAAAGAACTCCTTTGTGAATTGAAATCACTGACGTTTTCATTCAAATCATTCAATACCAATGATGACATTGCAATTCAATTTTTGCTTGTTTTTTTTCTGACTTTCAATATTTCTTCAGATTTATCGATCTCGTCCTCTTCCTGATGATGATGTATTAAGAGGTAAGACATCGAGATCATCGGTTCTTGTTTTTCCTCATGACCTTCTTTCTCCACTGAGACAATTCCTGACTCAGTCCTCACGACTATCTGATCTAGCTGCATCACGTGTTAGTATACTTCGCTTACAGAAACTAAGTTACTACTGTTTGCCTAAGGCACAGTCTGCACCACACTCTACCATAACCTTTTTGAAACTATTTAGAAAACTCACAATTTCCTCTTTCTTCTTCCTTTCATCCTTTTGTCCCCTTACCCTAATATCACTAATTTCATTCATCCTTTTGTCCCCTTACCATAATATCACTAATTTCTAACATATCCAATACACAACCAGATTTCCTTCCTTCTTTCATTCCATTAGCCCTACTGAGCACCATATTTCTTTGCTGGATCATTATCGAAGAGACTGTCAAGTGGAATTATAACTCTATAACTCATATCCATCGAAAGCTTACTGAAAGAATCTATCGAAATCAACTAAATGGATCCCGAGAAGGTAATTGATTTTCTACTCAGAGATTTATCAGCAATACGCTGGAGAAAATGTATTCACAAATCTGCAATGCCTGACGTTTCCCGTGTGTCATTCTTATTATATGAAGTTCTAGAAAATGTGTGACATCGAAACGTAAATTACTTAAACATTGTATTATCTGTATTATGTTACTGATTAACAATATAAATCTTTCACATAATTCCTTTTGGTTCAGTTACAATCAATGATTATTGTTGGCCTGGTGCTAGGTACCTTACCAAACATTACTTCGGTCGAATTTAGTTTGTAGAATTTTAATTTATAACGTGACTGTGATTCAGGATTATTTAAATTTAATTATTGTTAAATTGAACGATTGATCCCATCATTGATTCAGTGTTTCATTGATTGATTTGTAGTTACGTTTAAGAATTATAATCTGCCTCGCCCTATTTACCTCCCTGTCAAATTTATGGCGTAAAGTTGTACGTTAAAACACTCCTTCATGCAGAGTATTTGACACAATATAATAAATATTGTATACCATTTCCTATTATACATTAACTTGACTGTTTAATATTTAAAATATTCATGCAGAAAATCAATCTACATCATATTTAATTATCCTTTTTCACGCTTTTTGATAGTATCTTAAATCGTTTTATCAGTTATGTAATTATTTTTAATCTGTTTCTTCATAGATCCTATAATATAGGATTAAAATAGGAATAATTATTAGTGTTCGTTTCAGAAGACCTTACAGTATATTCGCATACTGCCAAAATACGCAATGAGTTACCATAAATCTCAGTTCGACTTGTGCTTGCTTAATTGGAGTTAGAACTGCACAATAAAATATTCTATATATAGCCTATTTTATTCGACGCAAAGTTGGTCAGAATTACTAGACTCAAATTATTATTATTATTATTATTATTATTATTATTATTATTATTATTATTATTATTATTATTAAATCCTAGAACTAATCATTGGATTTTAAGGTCAAAATCACTACACAGGCTTTTTAACACCTTCGCGATATTCGGTTGTTTTCCTCGAAGAACTGATGCCGTGGACAGAAAGTAAACATCTGGAATCAATGTTGTATAAAATAACTATTGTATTTCATCTAATTTCTAATGTCTTTTCACTCATTTTTCCTCCTACTATTGTTCCATTGTTGCAGCGTCAGCGCTTTGGATTTCCAATCATTACTCCACTTATTTGTGTATGTCAGTAGAACATAAGCTGCAGATTTGAATGTCCGTATTGATTGTGTCCTGCTAACGTTGTTTTAGTAAACCACTGGTCATTAATCTCAAGGTGGTGAAATAATATGTTGCAAACTGTTCTAGGTGCTGCAAGAAAGATGAGGGCGGGCGAGTTGGCCGTGCGGTTAGGTGCGCGCAGCTGTGAGTTTGCATCCGGGAGATAGTGGGTTCGAACCCCACTGTCGACAGCCCTGAAGATGGTTTTCCATGGTTTCCCATTTTCACACCAGGCAAATGCTGGGGCTGTACATTACTTAAGACCACGGCGGCTTCCTTCCCATTCCTAGGCCTTTCCTGTCCCATCCTCGCATAAGACCTATCTGTGTCGGTGCGACGTAAAGCAACTAGCAAAAAAAAAAAAAAAAATAATGTGGTCGCACCATCGTAACTGCCAATAGTGCATTTTCTCCTGAGATGGACGAGATCAAACTACCGTTTGAGAATGTCGCTGCGGGTGTGATCTAGAAGGAAAATGCTCGTTGCTCAACGTACACATTCCCACGGCGTCGACGATGCTCGGTGGCTGTGGTCGCAGGCAGCAATTTCTTCTATACAATACTACTAGACGGACGACAGTTCAGTAAATTTCAAATGGGCATTCATCCTCTGAGCATACAGCAGTCCTATAAGACGGACTTTGCAGATACGACAAAATCTTATCCATTTCACATTTTCAAACTTGCATTTGCCATCTCGGGATGTATTTTATAATCAAGGAAGGACTCGAGCGATGGGATAATTCCAGTGTCCAGCTGTCAATGTTACACCACATCCGGAATATTACCGAAAGTCTCTCACGAACAATTCTGATATAACATCATGGGTACACTCTGTGGTGTAGTGGTTAGTGTGATTAGCTGCCAACCCCGGAGGCCCGGGTTCGATTCTCGACTCTGCCACGAAATTTGAAAAGTGGTACGAGGGCTGGAACAGGGTCCACTCAGCCTCGAGAAGTCAACTGAGTAGAGATGGGTTCGATTTCCACCTCAGCCATCCTGCAAGTGGTTTTCCGTGGTGTCCCAGTTCTCCTCCAGGCAAATGCCGGAATGGTACCTAATTTAAGACCACGGCCGCTTCCTTCCCTCTTCCTTGCCTGTCCTTTCCAATAGTCCCATCCCTCCACAAGGCCCCTGTTCAGCATAGCAGGAGAGGCCACCTGGGTGAGATACTGGTCTTCCCCCAGTTGTATCCCCCGACCCAGAGTCTGAAGCTCCAGGACACTGCCCTTGAGGCGGTAGAGGTGGGATCCCTCGCTGAGTCCGAGGGAAAAACCGGCCTTAGAGGGTAAACAGATGATGCTATTTTTTTGCTATTTGCTTTACGTCGTACCGACATAGATATGTCTTACGGCGACGATGGGATGGGAAAGGTTTAGAAATTGAAAGGAAGCGGCCGTGGCCTTAATTAAGGTACAGCCCTGGCATTTGCCTGGTATGAAAAATGAGAAACCACGGAAAACCATCTTCAGGACTGCCGACAGTGGGGTTCGAACCCACTATCTCCCGAATACTGGATACTGGCCGCACTTAAGCGACTGCAGCTATCGAGCTCGGTCTTTCGTTTATTAAAACTTTCCTTGTGCTGTATTGAAGAGCACGATTTTGTACATTTGGATGTGGTACGTGCATTTGACGTTCATCCCACATCGAGATAACGATCTCTTTGTGGAAGAGGAATGGAAACCATGTCAATCTGCTGTTCTATCGGGAAGTTTTGCATCATCATCATCAAGAATTATATTCCCTATTAGTGCGGGATAGTAGGCCATTTTCACACCGAACGAGTTGTCTGCGTAATTCTGACAATGTAGTTGTCAGTTTGCATTCGGAAGATGGTGAGTTCCAACCCCATTATCGGCAGCCCGGAAAATGGTTTTCCATAGTTTCCCATTTCCACAACAGGAACATGCTGAGATGCGCCTTAATTAAGGCAACGGTCGTTTCCTTCCCGATTATATTCCTATCCAGCACCATCGTCGTCATAGAACCTGTCTGAGTCGCCAGAAAGCCGACAGCTCTTATAACAGGGGCTTGATAGCAAAGTAGTCTAGCCACTATCTTCTCATTGTGGCGGATGCAGTTGTAATTCCTGACAATGCATGCAGAAGTTATGAAATAAAAGTGCAAATCCATCTGGAGTGGATTCTACGTAAAACAGTCACGTCACACTCCAGGTTTCCTTGGTTGCCATTTTTACCAAAACTCGGTTCTTTCGCGTCAATATTTTGTAAATGTTATCGTCAAGGGCAAAGCCACAAGTTATGCTAGTGGTATATTAGTCACTGAAGTGATTTCATTCAAGGTCATTTTTACATTAACTACAGATTAGACATTGTCGTTAATTTTACTTGCTTACTAACGAGTTTACCGACCCTCAAAAGTAAGTTTACACGTGTGGATGAGGTAAGGCTTGCAACTGGAATTGGATGCACGAATCATCGCACACGAGCTATAACATATTAATTTCAATTATTACTAGTTTAATGTCCGCCTCTGTGGTGTAGTGGTTAGCGTGATTAGCTTCCAACTCGGAGGCCCGTGTTCGATTCCCGACTCTGCCAAGAAATTTGAAAAGTGGTACGAGGACTGGAATGGGGTCCACTCAGCCTTGGGAGGTCAACTGAGTAGAGTTGGGTTCGATTCCCATCTCAGTCATCCTCGAAGTGATTTTTCGTGGTTTCCCACTTCTCCTCCAGTCAAATGCCGGGGTGGTACCTAACTTAAGGCCACGGCCGCTTCCTTCCCTCTTCATTACCTATCCCTTACAATCTTCGCATCCCCCAACCCACGAGGACCCTGGGCGAGTTAATGGTCCTCCTCCCCAATTGTATCCACACGATCCAAAGTCTCACGCTCCATGACACTTCCCTTGAGGTGGTAGAGGTGGGATCCCACGTTGAGTCCGAGGGAAAAACCAACCCTAGAGGGTAAATATATTGAGAAAGGAAGACTACTTTAATGAATCCTCCGTTGCTCAGGCGGCAGCGCGCCGGCCTCTCACCGCTGGGATCTGTGGTTCAAATCCCGATCACTCCATGTGAGATATGTGCTGGAAGGAGGCAGGATAAGTATTTCTCCGGGTACTCCGATTTTCCCTGTCATCTTTCATTCAAGCAACACTCTCCAATTGATTTTAATATCATCTGTTAGTCATAAATCATTGCCCAAGAGGAGTGCGGTAGGCTTCGGCAGCCGGCACAGTACCTTTCTTCGTCGCCACACGGGGCTTCTTGCATTCCATTCTTGACCAGGTCGACAAATTGGAAACAATGCATTCCATTCTTGTCCAGGTCGACTGACTGGAAACAGGCTGTGGATTTTCATTTCTTCTTCTTTATCTGTTTACCCTTCAGGGTCGGTGTTTTCCCTTGGACTCAGCGGGGGATCACGTCTCTACCACCTCAAGGGCAGTGTCCTGGAACTTCAGACTCTGGGTCTGGGATACAACTGGGGAGTATGACCAGTACGTCGCCCAGGCGGTCTCACCTGTAAGCTGAACAGGGGCCTTGCGGGGGTTGGGAAGATTTTAAGGGATAGGCAAGGAAGAGAGAAGGAAACGGCCATGGCTTTAAGTTAGGTACCATTCCGGCATTTGCCTGGAGGAGAAGTGGGAAACCGCGGAAAACCACTTCCAGGATGGCTGACGTGGGAATCGAACCCACCTCTACTCAGCTGACCTCCCGAGCCTGAGTGGACCCGGTTCCAGCCCTTGCACCACTTTTCAAATTTCGTGGCAGGGCCGGGAATCGAACCCGGGCCTCCGGGTGTGGCAGCTAATCACACTAACCACTACACCACAGAGGCGGACGGATTTTATTTTTTCAATACTTTAATTCAATTTTAAATTCCTTAGAAATCTGACTACCCGGCGTCCGAAATTAATGTTCCGTCACAGGGTAGCATTGTTTTTGTTTTTTTTGCAAAATGTCATAATTGTAAGAGAAGTCCAGCCACCCTAAATTCGCCACTTGAAAGAAGCCAAATAAAAAATAAATAAAGAAATAAATAAGTAAACAAATAAAATTAAAATGGAGGAGTATGTATACCGATGGGATCCTAAAACTAAAATATCAAACGTAGGAATCCGTCACGTTGTTCAACGGTTCAGTAACGCTACTGTCGTGCTAGCTACACTCGAAGAATATTGCATAATAATTTCTTCACTTTCTGTCAAAATTACGTTAGACTAGTTAACTTCCAACCCCCATATTTTATAGATATGGTTGCTTGTTTACGTCGTTTATGTAGACGTTTGAAGGTAGGCCCACTCTGTCAGTTCTATGACGTTATATGCATAATGAAAGGCCAAAAACGTAAGTATAACCTATATTCAATGTATCTGGGCGTCACAATGGCTCGGACACTTTCATATAAGCAACATCTCTCTAACATTGCAGCCAAGATAAAAACAAGGAACAACATATTACACAAGCTCATTGGAACAGGATGGGGAGCAAACGCGACAGTACTACGAACATCAGCTCTTGCCTTGATCTATCCAGTTGCAGAATACTGCTGCCCTGTATGGCTTAACAGTGTATATACTTCAAAAGTTGATACACAACTGAATGATACAATGAGGACAATATCAGGCACCATCAAATCGACACCCCTAAAATGGTTACCCGTTTTATCCAACATCCATCCCCCTCACATACGAAGAGAACTGGCTCTAGTAAGAGAATGGCAGAAATGTTGCAGTAACCCTCAACTGCCCTTACATCAGGACTGCAACCCTCAGAAACCGAAGAGATTAAAGTCCAGTAACCCATCATGGAAGTTAGGTGAGAAGCTCCTGGAAACACATTTTGATGCTGATGAGATCTGGCGCGAAGAATGGACCTCTTCAAATCCTGACCACCTGGGTTTAATCCACCATCCTTGTAGAGCTCCTCCTGGTTTCAACTTACCGAGAAGGGAATGGACATCTCTGAACAGAATCAGAACAAACCATGGAAGGTGTAAATTCTGGCTTCACAAGTGGGGAAAATCTGAAGACCCATTCTGCGACTGTGATAATGTGTCTCAGACCATCCAGCCCGTTGTTATGGACTGCCCAAAAAGAAGATTCGATGGACCCATTAAAGAATGACATAGTGCCTCTACAGAAGCAGTGGACTGGCTGAAAAGTCTGGACATTAAGTTTTGAATGCTGACTTGTAAATCACATACTTATTTAAGAAATATGTATTTATATGTACTTATAATGTATCCTTATTTTGCCATACGAAATAATAATAATAATAATAATAATATGCCTAATGGATGTTTTACTACTTACTCTATTCATATTGGTGTTTTAATCTTTTTTTTTTCTATTTGATTTAAGTCGCACCATCACAGATATGTCTTACGGCGACGATGGGATAGGGAAGGCCTAGGAATTGGAAGGAAGCGGCCGTGGCCTTAATTAAGGTACAGCCCCGGCATTTGCCTGGTGTAAAAATGGGAAACCACGGGAAACCATCTTCAGGGCTGCCGACAGTGGGGCTCGAACCCACTATCTCCCGATTACTGGATAGTGGCCGCACGTTAGAAACTGCATCTATGGAGCTCGGTGTTTTAATCCTTTACCTTACCATTGATGAGTAGCAAATAAACTAATGGAGTTGGTTACACAAACCAATGGTTTTAATGAGTGACCCAAAGGAGCTGGATTAAAAGAACACACAGTCCTTGATATACATTACTCGTGCAGCGCATTAGAACGCGCACGATGAAAGTAAAAAAATGGAAGGAACCGTGTATTACAAACCGTGTTTCTCCTAACTTATTACAAGAAGTCTTGTTTGTCTGGAAGTTAGCTTTGAGTGTTGGAATATTACAAGTGCCTTGAAGTCGCATAATAGTTGGAATTTTTCTCCTCCAAGTTGTCTGGGAGATAACGACAGGAAGCGTGATGCGAGTAATTGAGAACCGGTGACAACGGCACAACGAATAACAAGTTGCCGCCGAGTGTTAAGTAATGCAACTTTGGCAACAAGATCCGAATCCACGTTTAGGTGTGGGCTTGCATGTGTGATGGTTGGCGTTCGTGACTTGGATTACAAATAAACTTCCAAAATCCTTGCTTTCCTCATCGCCCAGCATATGACTCTGGTAATCAAGACAAATCATATTACCAAGGCTTCCATTTGAAGTAGTTATTTTATATTTTGGCTTATCTGAATACATATTTTGATTAACTGACATGACACCGTCTTACAACTCAGCCTCTCATATCTGGAAATGGGCATCTTGAAATTTTTTTCTCGGGTCCGTGGTAATCTCTCTTCAAGAATAAGCAGTACGTTTAATGCAAATGTAGCATAGGTCGATCATCTGCTTCACAGATAATCTTATCACACTGATGCCATCATGCTGTGGGGGTATGTGTGCCACTAACCTCTGTTTTCGAATGCTTCAGCACGGTTCGGACGGCTGCAGAGAGTGAACGGATCATCTGACCGAAGTAGTTCTGCTGTCAATTTTTGCGTAACTAAACAGAACATCTGATATAATAACCAAAAAATATAAATAACAAACACAAATAGTGACTTTATAACAAATATGAACTTTGTTACAAACAAGTCGAAGTATCTATTCCAACTCTCTGTGTTAGAAAGCTGTCTTTGAACTCAATATTATTGTACCACAAAGGGTGGCTTACGAACCTTACGGTTTAAATTTCAATGATTATGACAGGGGTTCCGCAAGGCAGTGTTATTGCACCCCTGCATTTTATTGTTTATATATCGGTAAGGAACTGAAGTCAGAGATAGGCCTAAGGCTTTCTTCGGATGATGTTGTGCTGTATATAGTATGAAATAAGTTACAGGCTTGTGAGCCACTGAAATAAACGACCTCAACTAAATTGTGATATAAACAGCAGACAAAGGTATGATGGTAAATGGGTTGAAAAATCAAGTATTAACTTTCACCAAGAGGAATAGTCCTCTCAGTTTTAATTACGGTGTTGATGGGGTGATGCTTACTCATGGGGAAGAATGTAAGTACGTATGTGTTAATAAAAGCAGTGATCTTCACTGGGGTAATCAGAGGACGAGGTTGTGAAGAAAAGTTGCATTTCTTTTTACATTATTTAGGTGTTGTAGTACGATGTTCAAGAGAGAGCAAATAAGTCTCTGGCAAGACCCCAATTAGAGTATTGTTCCAGTGTATACAGGGATAACTTGATACGAGAACTAGAAAAGATTTAGGGAAAACGAGCATGATTTGTTTAGGCGATTTACGATTTACGAAAGTGTCGGAAACTTTGAACCGGCAAGACTTGGAATTGTGGTGACGAATAGATGAAGGTATATACTAAGCTGTCAGTGGAGAGATGGCTTGGAATTACATTCTTGTTAGATAACATCCTACAACATTTGTAGGCTGTCGTAAGGACAAAACCATAACCAACAGATATTTCACTTTCTTTACCGTTAAATGAAAACAGAGTAGCTTAAAGGTGGTTGTTAAAGTCAATAGGTGTAGTCTCTGAAGATGACTATCAACTCCTTTAATGTGGCTCTCACAATTGAGTGGGGAAGTTCAGTAGTTAGTCTAAATCTTTTCATGATGTTCACGAGTAGCCGGCGAATGATCTCTCAGGCACCGATCATTAGGCCAGTGATGTTCATAGACTCAAGCTTGTACTTGTCTTTGTAGTAAGGTACCGTGGTATCGTGGATTCGTCTTTTTCACAAGTCAACTACTTCAGGTTAGTCTTTATTTGTCACGAGGCGCATAGTCGGATCGATTATGTAGCCTACTCCGTCGATGGAGATGATGTCTATTCGTCTGTTGCTCCTGTGAGTGGAGAGTCCATGCACCTCATCATAGGCAGTGTAGCCTTTTAGTCTTAGACCATCGGCAATCAGGGACCTGATGGTATGATGTCAGTACGTGGACAGAAACCCAGGACATGTGCAAACACCGAGCAAGTAGCTGCGCGGTGTGGTCAAAAATATTTTACATACGGCAAAAATAGTTTCTTCGAAATTAATCTCGTGAAAGGCAACCAAATAGGCACCATCCTTCAAAAAAGTATTAATAGGTCAATATTTTATTGACACGATAAGGAATACTAATATTTTATACTATCTTCTAGTACGGATTGTATTGGAAAGTGGCATTTGTTATATTTAATCATTTAAAATAAATGTTGTTCCGAGTTAAACAATATGCAAGATTACGTCTTACGTATTAAGATAGATTGATGTTCGCCTTACTGATGTATGTTCAGCTGCGATTGGGAGCTGTTGACACTTATTCTTCTCTTTCCATTAAGTTTTGATTGGTAGCACTCGGTTGGCAGAAGTGAAAGCAGGGCCGTTCATGAAATGAAGTCATTTGAAAATTTGTAAACCTCGATGAATCTTTCGAATTTCAGTATAAAGTATGAGTGTATATCCAATGAATATTGGCAGTAATAAAATCCCACTATACAAGATGCAGTAAAACAAAAGGGACCTCCTCTCAGAAAATTAAATTTTACTGGTTAGGTGAAATATAAGGTTTGTGTTTTAAATGTCGATTTTCTATTACTTGTCCCCTGCGTTATAACTGAAACTAAGTCGGAAATTAAATCTGAATTTACTTTGTCAGAAATAGAAAATAAAATTATTTGAATTCATAAATAAATACATACAGGGCACGAATAAAATTAACAGAACATGCCATTGTAGTCAGGGAATTTATATATCATCTTCGACTAGTAGAGGGCTCTTAATTTTTTTTTTTTTTTTTTTTTTTTTTTTTTTTGCTAGTTGCTTTACGTCGCACCGACACAGCTAGGTCTTATGGCGACGATGGGATAGGAAACGCCTAGGATTTGGAAGGAAGCGGCCATGGCCTTAATTATGGTACAGCCCCAGCATTTGCCTGGTGTGAAAACGGGAAACCATGGAAAACCATCTTCAGGGCTACCGACAGTGGGATTGAACCCACTCTCTCCCGGATGCAAGTTCACAGCCGCGTGCCCCTGACCGCACGGCCAACTCGCCCAGTGAGTGAGAGAGAGAGGACTCTTCAGTGGAGGATCTTGTTGTGAGGCGGTATGTACAGTACAACTTAGTTACAGAGACATCGGTTTCGGTGACATCTCGTCTACAGCATCAGATTCGAATTTCGTCCGCCCGTCCATACGTGTGTGTGATTATTTACCTATTCTATTTGTTCTTGATGGAAAAATGATAACATCATGAGTCTCTCAAAAATTAATCAAAACAGGAAATCGAATAGTTTTAGAGGATTAAGTGTAAGGTGTAAATTGGTGAAACCATGAGTTAACAAGTATAGTAGAACAGGAAGTATAACAAGAGGAGTATGACGCAAAGAAGTCTGACCCCCTGTGTGTGTGGGGGGGGGGGGGTGTTGAGTGTGGCTCAGTAACATCGGAATGAGTTTCCACACATTTTCCTGCAGGGCTGACGACAGTGGGGTTCGAACCCACTATCTCCCGAATGCAAGCTGACCCATACCGGACAGCCACTTGATCGGTAATACTTTTAGCCGCTTCAGATTGAATAGGGTGTAGCAAAAATAATACAGTTCACGGTGGGAACATGAAGGTAATAGAAATGATTGCTAGTACAGACAGACGGGAACAATGGCGGGAGGACATTCGAAATGAGAAGAAGTGGGCTAAATTAGAACTCAGTGCTTTGGATAGCGCTGTGTACATGAACTCTCTTTGCTGGTGGATCAACATGGGGCGAATTGAAGAGGGAAAGTTACCATGGAGGATAATTCACTCTGAAATAGGCAGTAGGAGAAGCAGACGAAGGCAAGGAGACGATTGTTTGTGTCTATTATTAGCAATATGTCCGACTCGTTGGCTGAATGGTCAGCGTACTGGCCTTCGGTTCAGAGGGTCCCGGGTTCGATTCCCGGCCGGGTCGGGGATTTTAACCTTCATTGGTTAATTCCATTGGCCCGGGGGCTGGGTGTTTGTGCTGTCCCCAACATCCCTGCAACTTACACACCACACATAACACTATCCTCCACCACAATAACACGCAGTTACCTACACATGGCAGATGCCGCCCACCCTCATCGGAGGGTCTGCCTTACAAGGGCTGCACTCGGCTAGAAATAGCCACACGAAATTATTATTAGCAATATGAAGGTAAAATGTGTTTCTTCTTAAGGGCATCGGATCAATCACTACTGATCTGCATTTAGGTCGCCCAGGTGGCAGATTCACTATCTGTTGTTTTCGTAGCCTTTTCTTAAGTGATTGCAAAGAAATTGGAAATTTTTGAACATCTTCCTTGGTAAGGTATTCAATCCCTAACTCCCTTTCCTATAAACGAATATTTGCCCCAATTTGTCCTCTTGAATTCCAACTGTATCTTCATATTGTGATCTTTCCTACTTTTAAAGACACCACTCAAACTTATTCGTCTACTGATGTCCTCCCACGCCATCTCTCCACTGACAGCTCGGAACATACCACTTAGTCGAGCAGCTCGTCTCCTTTCTCTCAAATTATCCCAGCCCAATCTTTTCAACATTTTTTTTTTTTTTTTTTTTTTGCTACTTGCTTTACGTCGCACCAACACAGATATGTCTTATGGCGACGATGGGATAGGAGAGGCCTAGGAAGTGGAAGGAAGCGGCCGTGGCCTTAATTAAGGAACAGCCCCGGCATTTGCCTGGTGTGAAAATGGGAAACCACGGAAAACCATCTTCAGGGCTGCCGACAGTGGGGCTCGAACCCACTATCTCCCGATTACTGGATACTGGCCGCACTTAAGCGACTGCAGCTATCGAGCTCGGTCAACATTTTTGTAACGCTACTCTTTTGTCGGAAATCGCCCAGAACAAATCTAGCTGCTTTTCTTTGGATTTGTTGTAGTTCTTGAATCAAGTAATCCTGGTAATAACATGATGGTTGTGGCAAAGAAGTGAGTTGCTTTTAGAGGCCAGAAGTTTCCTCGCACTTGTTAAAAGTGCATGGGGAGGAAGTATTAATGCTGTTATTTTATTTATTTATTTATTTATTTATTTAGTTATTTATTTATTAATAACTGTACGTACCCGCCATTAATAGATGAGTTTTATGCAACAGTAATGCTATCTAGTGGGGATAGGTGGCTGCAGCAGAGACGGAGGACACCTCAAGGACATCCTTTTATTCTTCACGAATTTGGATCTATTTAGACGTTCAATACAGCGTGTTAAACTGACAAATTTGTCCTGAGGCATGTGATAGTATAGTGAAATACATTAAAGCTGAACAGATTCGAGACAGAATGACGGCGATTGCCAAAGGCAGGCTACGGTAAAGTTCTTTGTACAGAGTTGTGCGAAATTTCTCCTACTTTTCAGTGAAGTACTATAGTTTCTCTTACCGTCAGCGTGGCGCTGCTGCTGAAGACTCACGAATTGCGTTGTCGATGATGTCTCCCTTATTTTCTGCTCTATAAAAAGGATTGAAATGAGTGTCTTGTTCTTCTTTTAAAGCCACCCAGAAGTAACCCTGAAGTGATAAACAACGAGTGTCTCATGGAACTTCGACTAAAAATCCTTTTTTTGTAAATATCTCCGTTATTGTACATCGTGCGATAAATAAGATCAGTATATGGCATAAACGAAAGGAAATTGCACTTTCACAACTTTTATCATTTGGCATTTTTTGGTAGATCTAATATTAACAGGTTTAATTTATAATAACCGGTTAGATCTTCCTATAAACCCCTACTCCGTGCGATCACCATGAAGTCATATGTAGCTTATAACACATCCTGAATGGGTATATTCCAAGTTCAGAGTTCGGTTCAAATATGTCCAGCCTTTTTCCACTTTTAGGAACACCCACAATCACACAGAAAGACAGACGGACACCAAAGGTTACACAATATTTAAAAGCTTCAAATAGTGTATTACGTATGAAAAGAATAATTATCATGAAAATTTTCTAAAATAATAATTGTACAAACACGTGACCATTACGAATTTATTTGTATAAATTATTATTGTTAATATTAAGTAAGAACTTCATAAATACCGTTTAAATGCACGTGAATCGGATTCATAGAAATAAAGATGAGAGAACGAATATATAGTGTTAAGAGGTTAAGCTGGACGAATAGGACAGCAATAAGAATACGACGCTAACATGTAAAATATAAATAAGGAAGGTATAAGAATCATCCACATCATGAAATGCATTTTCTCCCTCTGAATTATTTTATAGGGACACTTTAGCCTTCCTCGCCATGATAGTAGTAGTAGTACCCTCTCGACCGTAATTTCTGACTTTCTAGACCGGCGCCGCTATCTCATCGTCAAACAGACTCTCATTTAATGTTCTCACGTAGGCCGAGTTAACATATGATTTAAAGTGAAATTCTTCTCCGTCTATATTTCTAATTAAATTACATTAATTCAATCAGATCGAAACTCTAAAATGGTACTTGATTAGTTGGTAGACCTGCCTTACGTGAAGGGGACGTTGAATGATTAAGTACGTTTTGTGTTCTAATCTGTGGAACCTGGAGTGAATTAGACATGCGTTCCCTACCACACAATGTACTTGCAGTACTTCATAGGAGTAAGTGTCCTGGAATTTTGTAACAACCCGTTACTTAAGAATAGCAATGTCACATTAAGGTGAAATGGCGTATGGCTTTGAGTGCCGGGAGTGTCCGAGGACATGTTCGGCTCGCCATGTCTTTTGATATGAAGCCCGTAGGCAACCTGCGCGTCGTGATGGGGATGCAATGATGATGAAGACGACACATACACCCAGCCCTCGTGCCAGTGGAATTAAACAATTAAGATTAAAATTCCCGACCCTGCCGGGAATCGAACCCGGGACCCCTGTGAACAAAGACCAGCACGCTAACCATTTAGCCATGGAACCGGACACATTAAGGTGAAGGTTAGAGACCGAAAGCACTTGTTTCATTAATGAAGCATACTCACAGTATTATTATTATTATTATTATTATTATTATTAATATTATTATTATTATTATTATTATTATTATTATTATTAAATAACGATTACTTTTAGAACGATTTCTTTTTGTTTGACTCTGGGTGCACTGGAGATAGGTTCTCTTTTCGGGAAATCTCTGTCCACCATCGGCTGTGGCTTATCGCAGGCTCATCTCGCACCACGTCGGAAGCTGGGACGTGAACGACAAGAACCCCTAAGAAAAACCTTGAAAAAACATTTTATTTTTGTTATCCTTTTGTTCCTCCAGAGGTAGAATATGGCTCCTGAATACACAATTATTAATCTCTTTGTAGTTGCTGTTCTTTACAGAGAGAGACGTAGAGGAAAAATTGTTACTTACTGAGCGAGTTGTCTGTGTGGTACGAGCCGTTCGGGCGATGCTGGGTTTCGAACCCAACTATTGGTAGCCATATTTTCCGTATTTTCCCATTTCCACCCCGGGCATACAACGAGGCTTTTACTTCCCAATCCTTTTCCTTTCTCATACCAGAGTCGCCGAAGTTAGTGCGGTGATAAAACACTAGCATACAAAGGATAGTTGACCAGTTGTACTTACCCTTAAAACAGTAATCACCACCACCACAAATCACAAGCAAAAAATATGTTAATAGCCTCTCAGAAACCCTCAACTCCACGACAGATTTGACATTAAATGGAAATATATTCTATCATTGTTGGCGATTATTATTTTAGCTCTAGTAATATAAGAGAACTCCAGAACATGTTCAAAGATACGACATTTTATGGTTGTTGAATGTCACCATGGACAATCGACCAGCTTTGTCTAATGTTCAATTGGAGTGGTTATGCTGGTAAATTACTTTCTTACTTATTTTAGCTTTTTAGGGCAGTGTCTTGGGGAAAATAACTGGAAGAAATATTTAATCTGTTATTCGTCTCTTTCAGGGATAGGCACAGTCCAAGAAATACCAATTGCAGATGTTGATTTTATCACCTTGATAAAATGCACGGGTGGCCCAGATTGGTTGCGCAGTAGAAGTTAGTTTTCCCTCGTCCTGCTCGTGACGTCATCACAGGAGCACCGTGACTGTGTTGCATATAACCGCACGTGTTTCTCATTTCTTTGTTTATATATGTCTGTCTTATAAAGAAAGGATTTCCACGTAATAACTATACGTAATTTCTTTCCGTATATTGCTGTTGATTTATATAGTGGCCTACTGTATTTTGCGTAGTGTGTGTCGTAGTTCGCTTCTGTGAGATCTCTTGTTAAGTTGCTGTGTTTCGTGCAGTGAGGTGCACTTATTTTCTTTTGGTTAGTTGTGTGAACAGTGTAACAGTAGCTGGAGTGAAATGCATGTGTTCATAGCACAGTATCGTTGCGATAGAAAACTGTGCCGTTAATGATTCACTGACCGAGCTTGATAGCTGCAGTCGCTTAAATGCGGCCAGTATCCAGTTTTCGGGAAATATTGGGTTCGAAGCCCACTGTAGCCAGCCCTGAAGATGGTTTTCCGTGGTTTCCCATTTTCACACCAGGCAAATGCTGGGGCTGTACCTTAATTAAGGCTACGGACGCTTCTTTCCCATTCCTAGGCCTTTCCTGTCCCATCGTCGCCATAAGACCTATCTGTGTCGGTGTGACGTAAAGCAAATAGAAAAAAATTTCACCGCAATCTACAGCGACACCTGATTGTTCAGCAGAGGGATTTCGGTACCTCGCCGGCTACATCGCCGACCGCGAAAGAAAATATGACGGT
This sequence comes from Anabrus simplex, assembly GCF_040414725.1. Classification (NCBI taxonomy): domain Eukaryota; kingdom Metazoa; phylum Arthropoda; class Insecta; order Orthoptera; family Tettigoniidae; genus Anabrus; species Anabrus simplex. The sequence continues at coordinate 447,592,168 of NC_090265.1, forward strand.
TCAATGCGAAATGATTTCCATTTCTTCTGGTACATCCCCTGTGGGATGGATAGAAATGTTATCTCGGGGAGGTCTACTCGTTCCATCGTTTGAATGGTAAACCAATGAAGGAATCTGAGTTAATTTTCAGGGACACTCACGGACGTGCTGAACTGTGACGCATACCTAATATTATACGCAAAGTGTGTCAAATAATTAGCAGTAAAGTCCCCGCTGTACCACCAGAAATATTATAAAATGTATGTTAGAACGAGAATATTTATACGCATACAACAAATGAACATTCGGACAAGAATTGAAAAATCCATAGCAGCTCATCGGCGAAAGGCACGACAGTGGATTTCATCTTCAAAAGCAACCACTTCATGACATCTCATCTCACAGGTAGGACTGTGTTCCTTTCTTATTGTTTAATTTTTAAAAATTAGACTATCTATGCGGAGCCTCCGTGGCTCAGACGGCAGCGCGTCGGCTTCTCACCACTGGATACGGTGGTTCAAATCGCGGTCACTCCATGTGAGATTTGTGCTGGTCAAAGTGGAGGCGGGACAGGTTTTTCTCCGGGTACTCCGGTTTTGCCTGTCATCTTTCATTCCAGCAATACTCTCCATTATCATTTCATAGCATTTATAAGTCATAAATAAATCACTTTGGGAGTGGCGACCCCATTGTAATAATAGCCTATATATGGTTCATTCATTACATCCCTGACCCGGTCAAAGACTGGAAAACAGGTTGTAGGTTTTCCAGGACTATCTATGCATGGTTTCGAATATGAACTTATTTCTGCTGCTGTTATAATATGTATTAAGCTTTAAACTCGATACCTGCGGAAGTGAGTCAGTATATCGTATGTTAACATACGGTAGTTCCATCACGGAATTTCTGCTGTAAAGATTTAATATGACAAAGATTTCATATCTCTAAATATTTATGTTTACAGATTTGAAAGTGCACCTTCCTCAAACTAAATACAGGAACTTGGAAATGTTAATAAATTTCAAGCGTTGGTCAGTGTGCCGTCACGTTACACTTACGCCTTATTCGTAATGAAATAATGAAAAGTTACTATGCTGTACTCTTTTTCAATCTTATAACAGCAGTAATCTTTATGTCTGGTCTGCAATTCGTTCTGAGAAACTGTAATGTTTGCTGATATGAGATTCCTACTGATTTGCGCGCTCTGGGCTCGGCTGCTTTGCTCCTACTGTGACGTCATTTCGTTAACCAATAGCAGCTCGGCTCGCGTTGGGCCCAACCTTTAGTAGTGTTTAAGAACCTTGGATAAAATGTACAGTGTAATTAGCCTGTGTGATGGCTGTCTCATAACCTGATTGCGGTGTCTAAATTCGGGTTACGTTCCTAGTCAGTTGGTGTTAGACTTGCGAAACTGGAAACAATCTCGAATTTCCTCTAGGTTTGAAAAGACTGAAAGTGGGGTCTCTAACGCACTTCCTTTGCAAACTGTGTTATCAAGCGATTTCAAATTCTTCAATATTACATACATTACATACATTATCATTATAGACTGTTATGCCTTTCAACGTTCAGTCTGCAAGCCTCTGTGAATTTACTAAACGTCGCCACAATCCTCGATTTGCAACTAGTGAGTGTTGTGGCCTCATTGAGTTCTATACCTCTTATCTTTAAATCGTTAAAAACCGAGTCTAACCAGCGTCGTCTTGGTCTACCTCTACTTCTCTTACCCTCCATAGTAGAGTCCATTATTCTCCTAGGTAACCTATCCTCCTCCATTCGCCTCACATGACCCCACCACCGAAGCCGGTTTATGTGAATAGCTTCATCCATCGAGTTCATTCCTAAATTAGCCTTTATCTCCTCATTCCGAGTACCCTCCTTCCATTGTTCCCACCTGTTTGTACCAGCAATCATTCTTGCTACTTTCATGTCTGTTACTTCTAACTTATGAATAAGATATCCTGAGTCCACCCAGCTTTCGCTCCCGTAAAGCAAAGTTGGTCTGAAAACAGACCGATGTAAAGATAGTTTTGTCTGGGAGCTCACTTCCTTCTTACAGAATACTGTTGATCGCAGCTGCGAGCTCACTGCATTAGCTTTACTGCACTTTGATTCAATCTCACTTACTATATTACCATCCTGGGAGAACACACAACCTAAATACTTGAAATTGTCGACCTGTTCTAGCTTTGTATCACCAATGTGACATTCAATTCTGTTGAATTTCTTACCTACTGACATCAATTTAGTCTTTGAGAGGCTAATTTTCATACCATACTCATTGCACCTATTTTCTAGTTCCCAGATATTAGACTGTAGGCTTTCGGCACAATCTGCCATTAGGACCAAATCGTCAGCATAGGCCAGACTGCTTACTACATTTCCACCTAATTGAATCCCTCCCTGCCATTTTATACCTTTCAGCAGATGATCCATGTAAACTACGAACAGCAAAGGTGAAAGATTACAGCCTTGTCTAACTCCTGTAAGTACCCTGAACCAAGAACTCATTCTACCATCAATTCTCACTGAAGCCCAATTGTCAACATAAATGCCTTCGATTGCTTTTAATAATCTGCCTTTAATTCCATAGTCCCCCAGTATGGCGAACATCTTTTCCCTCGGTACCCTGTCATAAGCTTTCTCTAGATCTAGAGAACATAAACACAACTGCCTATTCCTCTCGTAGCATTTTTCAATTACCTGGCGCATACTGAAAATCTGATCCTGACAGCCTCTCTGTGGTTTGAAACCACACTGGTTTTCATCCAGCTTCCTCTCAACGAATGATCGCACCCTCCCTTCCAAGATGCCAGTGAATACTTTGCCTGGTATACTAATCAATGAGATACCTCGATAGTTGTTGCAATCCTTCCTGTTCCCTTGCTTATAGATAGGTGCAATTACTGCTTTTGCCCAATCTGAAGGTACCTTACCAACACTCCATGCTAATTTTACTACTTTATGAAGCCATTTCATCCCTGCCTTCCCACTATACTTCACCATTTCAGGTCTAATTTCATCTATTCCTGCTGCCTTATGACAATGGAGTTTATTTACCATCCTTTCCACTTCCTCAAGCATAATTTCACCAACATCATTTTCCTCCTCCCCATTTGCTTGGCTGTTCACAACCCCACCAGAATGATTTCCTTTTACAGTGAGAAGATGTTCAAAATATTCCCTCCACCTCTCCAGTGATTCCCTGGGATCTATTATGAGTTCACCTGAATTACTCAAAACACTGTTCATTTCCTTTTTCCCTCCCTTCCTAAGATTCTTTATTACTGTCCAGAAAGGTTTACCTGCTGCTTGACCTAGCCTTTCCAAGTTGTTACCAAAATCTTCCCAGGACTTCTTTTTGGATTCAACAACTATTTGTTTCGCTCTGTTTCTTACATCTACGTACAACTCCCTGTCTGCCTCGGCCCTTGTTTGGAGCCATTTTTGATAAGCCTTCTTTTTACGTTTACAAGCTGCTCTCACTTCATCATTCCACCAAGATGTTCGCCTTTTCCCATCTTTGCACACAGTTGTTCCTAGGCATTCCCTTGCTGTTTCTACTACAGCATCCCTGTATGCCACCCATTCACTTTCTATATCCTGAACCTGCTTACTGTCTACTGTTCGAAACTTCTCACTAATCATATCCATGTACTTCCGTCTAATTTGCTCGTCCTGGAGATTTTCTACCCTTATTCGTTTGCAGACAGATTTCACTTTCTCTACCCTAGGCCTAGAGATACTTAGTTCACTACAGATCAGATAGTGGTCTGTATCATCGAAAAATCCGCGGAAAACTCGTACATTCCTAACAGATTTCCTGAATTCGAAGTCTGTCAAGATATAGTCTATTATGGATCTGGTACCCCTAGCCTCCCATGTGTAGCGGTGAATAGCCTTATGCTTGAAGAATGTATTCATAACAGCTAAACCCATACTAGCACAGAAGTCCAGCAAACGCTTCCCATTCCCATTAGCTTCCATATCTTCCCCACATCTACCAATCACCCTTTCGTATCCTTCAGTTTTATTCCCAACTCTCGCATTGAAATCGCCCATTAGCACTATTCTATCCTTGCTGTTGACCCTGACCACGATGTCACTCAATGCTTCATAAAACTTGTCAACTTCATCCTCATTCGCACCCTCACATGGTGAATACACGGACACAATTCTAGTCCTAATTCCTCCAACTGATAAATCTACCCACATCATTCGCTCATTTACGTGCCTAACAGAAACTATGTTCCGTACAATGGTATTCCTGATAAAGAGCCCTACCCCAGTCTCTACCCTTCCCTTTCTAACACCCGTCAAGTACACTTTAGAATCTCCTATATCTTCCTCGTTATCTCCCCTTACCCGAATGTCACTTACTCCTAGCACATCCAGATGCATCCTCTTTGCTGACTCAGCCAGTTCTACTTTCTTTCTTCCATAAGCCCCATTAATATTGATAGCTCCCCATCGAATTCCATTTCGTTCGCCAAGTTGTTTCCAAGGAGTCCCTCGCCTGTCAAATGGGAGTGGGACTCCGTTACTCCCATAGGTCCGAGGCTTGCTTAAAATGTTCTGAGCTCGGTAGATTCATGAAGCAGGATGCTACCCTACTTACACATAGTCCAAGTGAGGATCTCTCCTCTAACGGGTTATGGACCACCGGTGGATTGTATAGTCCTAGCCGTCTGAGCACAAGGAGGGCTAGGACTCAGAATATGTCCGAGATGCCCACTCCCATTCCATAGTAGAGGCGCGCGGCTGTGAGCTTGCATCCGGGAGATAGTAGGTTCGAATCCCACTATCGGCAGCCCTGAAAATGGTTTTCCGTGGTTTCCCATTTTCACACCAGGCAAATGCTGGGGCTGTACCTTAATTAAGGCCACGGCCGCTTCCTTCCAACTCCTAGGCCTTTCCTATCCCATCGTCGCCATAAGACCTATTTGTGTCGGCGCGACGTAAAGCCCCTAGCAAAAAAAAAAAAAAAAAGATTTTAGACACGCAAGATTGTCGTTAAACATTCTTCAACTAATCCCAGTTATTTCTGGCGTTCTGAAGCTACGCTGTCTTTGGTCGGGACTTTAAAACTGTATACCCTCTTCTTGGCACCGCGGAATTTCTCAGATGAAACTTCCACCATGGGATCCACCTGGATTCGAACTTCCGCTGTCTGATTAGGAAGCCATCAGGTAACACGCTGCACTAATCCCGTTCTCTACACGAGCGATTCGATTATGTCCGTCCAACCCTTATCCTATTTCTTTACGGGACTGAGTGTGAAGTGAGATGAATATTTGTAGTGAGTTTTTAAGGCGGGACGCCCTTCCTGACATCAACCTCATCAGAGGAGTTAATGAGATTAAATTAATGAAATGGTATTTGATAGTAGGAGTAATAGTACGAATTATCAAAATATCTTATCAGGATTAGGTTAAACGAAGGTGGGGAGCGGGTTGGTGTAGGCCTCCGTCTATCTCATGAATTAGTATTCCCAACTTATTCTCTACCAGGGAAGATTCCCCCATTTAAATCCTCTAACAAAGTAAATGCAACGACAACTATTGTGGCTACTCCATGCGTACTTTTATGTATTTGTTTCAATCCACCAAATACCGCTCTACTCCCTTGAAACGTGGGATAAAATGGTTTGGAGATGCTATATTTCCCTAAGACAAATCCTATTTATTCCGAGTCTCCGGACCATTTTACTATTGTGTGTATGTGTATGGAAAGGGACGAATTTTGTGATTTCTCGTTCGTGCGAAAACAGCGGTGAAGAAGTTGGAATGCAAACGACTAATTATTATTTACACTGGTTCTGTTGTCATAGAAGATGGAGCAGATATCTTGGATTCAGGAGGTTAAATGGACTGTATCGTGATTGACCTGTCTAAAGCATATGATAGGGTGGATCATGGGAGACTACTGGCAAAAATGAGTGCAGTTGACTAGACAAAAGAGTGACTGAATGGGTTGCTATATTTCTAGAAAATAGAACTCACAGAATTAGAGTAGGGGAATTCCTAAAGGCAGTGTTATTGGACCTTTATATTTTCTTATATTAATATAAATGATATGAGTAAAGAGGTGGAATCAGAGATAAGGCTTTTTGCAGATGATATTATTCTCTATAGAGTAAAATGAGTTACAAGATTGTGAGCAGCTGCAACATGACCTCGGTAATGTTGTGAGATGGACAGCAGACGATGGTATGATGATATACGGGGTTAAAAGTCAGATTGTGAGTTTCACAAATAGGAAAAGTCCTCTCAGTTTTAGTTACTGCGTTGATGAGGTGAAAATTCCTTATGGGGATCATTATAAGTACTTAGGTGTTCATATAAAGAAAGATCTTCTTTGGGGTAATCACATAAGCGGGATTGTAAATAAAGAGTACATATCTCTTGTTATGAGAGTGTTTAAGGGGTGTAGTAAGGATGGAAAGGAGAGGGCATATAAGTCTCTGGTAAGACCGCAACTGGAGTATGGTTAGAGTGTAACTCACCAGGATTACTTGATTCAAGAACTGGAAAAATAATTCAAAGGAGAATAGCTCCATTTGTTCTGGGTAATTTCCGATAAAAGAGTAGAGTAACAAAAATGTAAGTTTGGGCTGGGAAGACTTAGGGGAATAAAGGCGAGCTGCTCGACTATGTGGTATGTTACGAGCTGCCAGCGGAGAGATGGCATGGAAAGACATAAGTAGACGAACAAGTTTGAGTTGTGTCTTTAAAAGTAGGAAAGATCGCAATATGAAGGTAAAGCCGGAATTCAAGAGGACAAATTGGGGCAATTATTCGTTCATAGGAAGGGAAGTTATGGATTGGAATAACTTACCACGTGAATTGTTCAATAAATTTCCAATTTCTTTGAAATCATTTAAGAAAAGGCTAAGGAAGCAACAGATAGATAATCTGCCACCTGGGCGACTGCCCTAAATGCAGATCAGGATTAACTGAAATCAATCTACCACTGATTGACATACCGATATTTATTGATTGAAATAGGCCAAACTAACTAATTATCTCCTCGAAATGTTACGTTATTCGCTGAATAGGAAAAGAATCATTCCAAATTGTACGCTATAGGTTAAGTCTAAATAACTGGTAATAACTGCATTTTAATAAACAGTTATTACGATTCTCACCTCTCCAATTTCCAAAGTATAGAGGCATCAAACTGGCTATTTCTCGTTATAGTTTGTGCGACCGAGCTCGATAACTGCAGCAGCTTAAGTGCGGCCAGTATCCAGTAATCGGGTGATACTGCGTTCGAGACCCACTGTCGGCAGCTCTGAAGATGGTGTTCCGTGGTTCCCCATTTTCACACCAGCCAAATGCTGGGGCTGTACCTTAATTAAGGCCACGCCACTTCCTTCCAATTCCTAGGCCTTTACTATTCCATCGGCACCATAAGACCTATCTGTATCGGTGCGACGTAAATCAAATAGCGGAGATATTCTATGTATTCTTTTACAGTAGGTGTTTAATAATTGCTTGTGTCTATTTAGCTCATATCTTCAATTTCCAATTTCATATAAGAAAATCAATCAATCAATCAATCAATCAATCAATCAATCAATCAATCAATCAATCAATCAATCAATCAATCAATCAATCAATCAATCAATCAATCAATCAATCAATCAATCAATCAATCAATCAATCAATCAATCAATCAATCAATCAATCGCCACAATTTTATTGTTTTCGCGTTGTCACTTTCATTTTATCGCACTTACGTTCAGTTGATGTGATATACATTGATTGGAATTGCTCACTGAAACCTCTATATATTTTGATCACAGACCACACAGTCAACAGGACGTAACTGTGTTATTCTGATGAAGCCGACTGCGGCCCAAAGAGTTTAAATGTAAAAATAAAACCAAATACGTTATGAAAACTTTTGTATTTGATTCATTGAATTTATGGACTTTTATTATCACTCCTTGTTTCATTTCCTAGTTATCCTCTAAATAGTCAAAATTAATACAACTCGAGCTTGAGATTCTCTCTAGATAAATAATCTGGAGCTTTTGTTCTATTAATACAGATAATTATTTAATATTCATTGATTTTTAACGTTTATTTCTCGTTAGTTACTGACGCCCAGCTCCATGTTAGAGTGGGCAGTGTCTTAGCTTTCGGTTCTCAGGGCCTCGGGTTTGATTCCTGGCCGAGTGAAGTAATTTTATTTATCGGTTAATTTCCTTAGCTCGGGGACGAGGATTTGTCCTGTCCCCAACATTTCCTGCAACTCGTGCGCTACACATAACACTATCGTCATTCACACTAACATGCAATGTCCTATACACGACAGATGGAGCCCACTCTTATCAGAGGATCGGGGGTCGCACCACCAGGCTCGTATTAGCAACATGAAATTATTATTATTGATATTATCTGACTCCTTGGCTGAATTGTCAGCGTTGCGGCCTTCATTTTAGAGAGTCCCGGGTTCAATTCCCGACTGGGTCTGGGATTTTAATCGCGTCTGATTAATTCTTCTGACTCGGGAACTGTCGTTTGTGTTTGTCCCAACACTGTCATCTTCAATTTCAGACAACGCACCATACTACCAACCACCACAAAAAATACGCAATAGTGATTACGTCCCTCCACATACGGTTGGCGTCAGGAAGGACATCCTTTCGTAAAACTGAGCACCTGTGACCAACAAAGTGTGGAAAAAGCGCCAGAAAAAGAAGACTATTATTATTATTATTATTATTATTATTATTATTATTATTATTATTATTACGGGCCTCGGGGTCCCAGGATTGGTTCACGGTTGGATCATGCCCTTTTAACGGTAAGTTGTTAATTCCATTCCCTTGAAGACTGGGTACTTCTGCTGTCCTCAACATTCCTTACCCCGTGTGGATGGGGACAGTAGAATAACATCCATGGTATCTCCCGCGTGTTGTAAGAGGTGACTAAAAGGGGCCGTAGCGGCTCTCAACTTGGGAGTGTTGATTTGCAACCACGGGGCCCTTACATGAGTCCTGGGATTGCTTCCACTGACTTGCGCCAGGCTCCTCACTTTCATCTATCCTATCCAACCTCACTTGGTGCCCTGGACGACGCCGATATTAGGTTTGGAAATACTAGGGAGTCTTTCATCTTCACGCCTTTCTTGGTCCTTGTTTTTCTTTGGACGATACCTTCATTTTGGAAGTGTCGGATCCCTTCATTATTTTCTGTTTAGTGTTATACAGAGGATGGTTGCCTAGCTGTACTTCCTCTTGAAACTATAACCACCACCACCACCACCACCAGCACCAACATTCCTGCAAGTCACATACCACACCCAACACTACCCTTTACCACGATAACACCGCGGAACTTCTTCGGAGGTTTTGTCTTGCAAGGGCTTCACCAGGCTTTAATAGCAACAAGAAATTCTTCTTTTACTTCTTCTTCTTCGTCTTCTTTTATTCGGCTTTTCTTATTATTATTCTATCATTAGGCCTATTTAAATACGTCTAATAGAGACCAGAGAATACTAAAATACCGAAACTCAAAACTCACAAATATGTTCCTTTCAAAGTTCATGAATTCGAACTCATCACAGGTGATCAATAGACAATGATCCATAATAATATTGTCTACACATGCTGTTAGACTAAGCTGATGATAACAATGCTCTAACAATGGAATGGCAATTATAATTGTTGAGATGAGACCCAAATTTGACGCTACCAATAAGTTATCACCTTATTTAATCCGCTGCTAAGAAAACCACAATTGCTGCAATCTACTGTACATAAGATCCATTTAGTGACATTCTGAGGTCGTGATTCCCCGTCTGAAGATTTTAATCAAATTTCTCATTGTCAACCTCAGCGGTGCTGTCAATTAGTCGCTATTCTTCTATTCTCAAGAGAGTCGGTTCGATCCCAGGTGAGGTCTGAGGTATTTGAGGGTACTATAATGAGGTAATTGATCGTAAATATGCAAAAAATTTAAGAATATCCGAATGCAATAATAATAATAATAATAATAATAATAATAATAATAATAATAATAATAATAATAATAATAATAATAATAATAATAATAATATAGAACGTAATAAATGGTTTTTCTATTTATCGCAAATTTGCTCTAAAGACCTTGAAAGGGACAAAATATAGTTAGCAATAAAATAAAACAAATGTTAATAAAGTAAGTCTACTGGATAGCACTATACTTTGGATACATATGAATAGAAATTACTATTTAAGTATTGGAAAGTTATCTTGATACCAATAATTGGTAATTAATAATTGGTAATTATTGGTAATTGGTAATTATTACCCGAAGGAGCTATACAATTTTGAATATATTTTTTTAAGCTTAAAAATTGTTAGTTTGGACTCTGAAAATAGAAGTTGAAGTTTGTGTCCGTTAACATTATTTGTATAAGCTTATAGTAAGTTAGCGTCTAGATCTTAAGCAACAAATAGCACACTTGTGGAAAAATTTAGGATTACGAACGTCAGTTTATATCCAAAGACGCGAAGACCAACAAAAGTGCCACTTTAGTTAAACACCATATTCCAGGCCATTCATAGAAGAACTTTACTCGAAAGACCATCAGGATAACAGACCATAAATGCCAACCACGACTCTGTCTTGTCACCAACTTTAGATGGAGAGGTCAAGAGTATTCTCAATCAACGAAGCCACGAGAAACTCTCGGCTATGAGCCTAATGGAAGTTTCGTTTCTAAATAGATATACTTCGTTCTGGGTTGGAAACTCTATATAAATATACACCTATCCTATATGAGTAAACTTTTACGGGTTCCGTTGTCTGTATATTCTTTTTAAATCCATTTTGAGGTATTTACTTATTTTATATCAGTTCATGACCATATCAGGGGCTTTTTAGCTTTCATGTCTGTCCGTTTGTCTATTCCGACCTCTAAGGGAAACATATTGAATGCATTTCTACCAAACTTCATATCTGGAGTCTGTTCACCCAGGAGCATGTTTCAATATGTTTATGATATTAAAATCACTTAACTGTCTGGGAGTTTACAGGAGGGCCAACTACAAATTGCTCGTTGAGTACTTGGCGAGAAAAGTATCAAACTGCCATTCTGGGGGATAGTTGCATTGAGGTTAAAGTCGTATTCGTGTAGTAGGTACCAAACGTGGTTGTTAGTATTTGAACAATACTGTGGAGTGTAACCCATTAGTTCACACTGTGAGGTGTTTTCTGGTATTTTCTATAACTGTTACCGCACTTTTTGCTCTATTTCCGTTTTGCACTTAATTTCTTGGTTGCCTCTCTTGAGTCCGTTTTCTCTCTTTAGGCTTAGTAATAATACCTTCAGTCATTTTCGTATCTCAGTACGTAACAAGACCTGGGCCTAAATTTTTCCTCTGTTACCGTTTTCAAAAATCCGCAACTGATATCACCAGAATTTTGTTAGGGACATTTCAGTTTTCCAATACATCTACATGGTATTTACATACTTGTCCTATCTGTCTGTGTCCTCATATATATATAAGGCCGATCCTACCTTGAATTATGTTAAATTTTCCAGTTACCTGTCTTATTTTCCCCATATGTATGGGAATGATAAACCCAAAACCTCGACTCCCCTTCTTTGAGTGATATTAGGCTATGCAATATTTATTTTCCACATTATTTCCTTCAAAATCTATGAAATAAAATGACGTATGGCTTTTAGTGCCGGGATATCCCAGGACGGGTTCGACTCGCCAGGTGCAGGTCTTTCTATTTGACTCCCGTAGGCGACCTGCGCGTCGTGATGAGGATGAAATGATGATGAAGACAACACATACACCCAGCCCCCGTGCAATTGGAATTAACCAATTAAGGTTAAAATCCCAGACCCGGTCGGGAACCGAACCTGGGACCCTCTGAACCGAAGGCCAGTACGCTGACCGTTCAGCCAACGAGTCGGACTTCAAAATCTATGATTTCGCTGATTATGTCGCACAACGCACCGTTCATTGGAACTCAATTAGAATATGTGGGTGGGTTTTGACACTTTTGAGAGTTGGTGGGTTTAAAAAATAATCTATGTCCTCAACGAAACATTCACTGAGACTGCTTTTCAGCGCGGAAAACGCCACTCCACGACTAGGGTGTCTGAGCATGCTTCTAAACGTGTAGCCGGACTGGATGTGGACAGACATAAGGAAAAATTTGGAGAATGATGCTGATAGCCGGACCAGGTTCAGTTCGCAGAGAGAACGCCATTTTAGATGCAAAGCGTCTGAGACTACATTTAATAATGTTTTGTTTTACCACCCCACTAGTACTACTTAATCGAATGAATAAAGATCCAAATCTTTCTGAAAATATACGTGGAAATAATGAGGTAAAAACGAGAGCATTTTTTTTTTTTTTTTTTTTTGCTATTTGCTTTACGTCGCACCGACACAGATATGTCTTATGGCGACGATAGGATAGGAAAGGCCTAGTAATTGGAAAGAAGCGAGCGTGGCCTTAATTAAGGTACAGCCCCGGCATTCGCCTGGTGTGAAAATGGGAAACCACGGAAAACCATCTTCAGGGCTGCCGACAGTGGGGCTCGAACACACTATCTCCCGATTACTGGATACTGGCCGCACTTAAACGACTGCAGCTATCGAGCTCAGTAAACGAGAGCAGTGCCCATGGTGGGTTTCTATGGTTGGCGTGCATAAAGAAGAAAGGTAACTTGTTCTTACGTTCGGTGGGAAGCGGTTCGTGAGAACCTTCGAAGAGCCTTATGTGATCTGCTTTCCTAGGCGTGGCTTTTCCAGTCAATTTAACCTTTGACTTAACCTCTATGGAATTCTTTATAACCATAAGAGTAAGTCTCTCTTCACTAACAATGTCTTGATAGATCGACGACCATTTCATTTAAGAGCCCCTTATAGGTAATGTGCTCGCCAGGGAATACGAACTATCATTGTGAATATTAATAATTCTTCCTTTGAGTCTCAGCTGCCGTTCTCTGTCTCGATAATTATAAAATAGTCATATTCTTAAAAATTGTCTGTCTAAGAATTTCAAGAAATAAAAATGAAAAATATAATACCTGGAAGTGAGGTACGTACGAGTAGTGTGGGAAATGAAGGAGGTGTTTAAGGGATAACAACAAAACATGGGAGGCGATCACTAATAATGACGAGTATTATATTAAGTGTTTTATCCAGCATCTAATTGCTTGCAATAGATCACTCCTTGTAGGTCTACTACTAAGATCCTTATACGGACATATACTCCCTGCAGCGGTAGCAGCTAACACATTCTTTCGACACTACAACTCCACTATGCATAATCACTTCTGACTTCCTAGAATAAGGGATACCTAATGAGACCTCCAGCGACTAGCCATTTTAAAACTATGTCCACACTTCGTTGAAAAGGAGTTTCGTTTCCAATTATTAATGCGCACTTTTTGATTATAGCTTAACTAGTTTACCCCTACCAGGAATTTCCAATCACAGTTTGCCTGGTTTCATGGCTGAATGGTAAGCAAAGTGGCCTTCGCTATAGAGAGCCATGAGTTTGGTTCTCTGCTGGCTGAGACTCGATCTGGCCCGAAAGCTGGGTGTTTGTGTTTGTCTTAATTAGAATCTCTTCTTATATATAGGAGACGCACTACCAATCACTACAGACACGCTGTAATAGTTGAATGCATCCATCCACACGGGATAGACGTTAAGAAGGGCATACGGTTGCAGAACTAGGCCAAGTCCACATGTGTGGCTCAGACCTCACCTGCGACCTGCAACAAATTCGACAAATTCCAGCGCTAAGGGAGTTGTGTGTGAGTTGCAGAACAGTATCCAATCCCCGGGCCAGGGGAAATAAACATAGGTTAAGATCTTTAACCCGGCCGGGAATCAATCCCGGGGTCCTCTGATTCCAAAGCGACTACGGTTACCATTCAGCCAAGTGTAATTTGTACATTCGCCTACTTGTTGCTCTTTGTATTTAACTTAAGACGTTTGATTAAAAACCGTCTAAAATTTCCAGAAATGTTTCTCAAGGCTTGTAGCTTTTTAGGACAGAAATTTACAAAATTTGAAATTGGGACTCGTGGCAAATAAGGTATCAGTGAATTAGAGATAGTACAGGGAAAGGCTTCGAGACTCGCGCTTACTGAATTCAATCCTAGAAGTAGCATGACATAACTGATAGAGCAACTTGGAGAGGAGGCGATGGAGGCTAGAAAGGAAAGAGTACGCATATGTACCAAGTACAGTGCCTATAAGAATAAGCTAGCTTAGCGAGAGTTCATCAGTCGTTTAGAAAAGCCTACCTTCCATAAGCAGGACCGATCATTCAGAAAAGATAAAACGTAGACCGTAGAAAACAAAGTATGGTAAACATTGGTTGCAAATCGGGGAATTGGTCATTGAATTGGGTTATCTGGAGAAAACTTAGAGCTATGTAAGGTGCTTCAACAAAGTACTCCAGTATCCTATAAATTTGGCGTAAAATACGTTGAAATTTTAATTTGATTTTCCGCTATCAAGGAAATATAATAAAATATAAATCATATATTAATAATGAATATTAATTATTTATTAATTTCTATGCAAACATTTTCTATCATGCACTTCATTTACTCTCCTAGACCAAATTAATGTAGAATTATCGAATTTTACAGAAAAACAATCATACAGTTTATACAATTTCACGTGATGTGTTTTATGTGCAATGTTCATGATATTATTATTATTATTATTATTATTATTATTATTATTATTATTATTATTATTATTATATTACAATATTTTACAGTATATTACATTACAATTATATTACAATATTTTACAGTATATAATAATAATAATAATAATAATAATAATAATAATAATAATAATAATAATAATAATAATAATAATGGTTTGACGTCCCACTAAGTAGGCCTACTTCTATCACTTTCGGTGACGTCAAGGTGATGGAAGTTTGTTCAGCAGCAGTTATTTTTCGTATAGATGAATCATCCGTCACCGGCTGACGTATTGGAGGCCCTTAAAATACCACCGGACAGAGCCAGGATCGAACTGCCAACTTGAACTCAGAAAGCCAGCGCCTTAACCGTTTGAGTCACTCGTACGGTTATTTACAATATTAAACTAGCAGGATGTCACTGTATCACGCAATCTACTGTGATAAGATATTGAAAATGTTCAAGTAATCTGTGAATTTCTATTCGATTGAGTGGTAATTATTATGGTATAGTGCTCTAGATGGAATATTTTAAGTTAAATTTTGAGTGAATTTCTCAGTGACTGTGTTTGTAATAATATTACTTTACATGTAAGGGAATAGTTTAAGTTATTCGGTAAATTTCATATGTACTTCTAACAGATTACCTTCTAAAGGGTGTTATAGCCTACTAGTCGAAAGTAATTCTTAATCTCCTGTAGCCATATATTGTTTTTGTTTCAAAAAAGGACTCCAATATCCTCCAAATTTGGTGTAAAATACGCTGAACTTGCAATTTGATTTTCCACTATCAAGGAATTATAAACCGTATATCAATAATGATTACTAATTATTAATTAATTTCTAGGCAAATATTATCTATCATACACTTTCTTTCCTCTCATACACCAAATTAATTTCAAATTACTCAGTTTGACAGAACAAAAATTGTCATACAGGTTATCCCATGGACTTGATCTATGCTAATCATGGCTCTCGATTAAAATTTCAGTTGGAATATCTAGGCTCATATTCCCTCAAGATTAGCGAGGAAAACCGGGCGAATTGGCCGTGCGGTTAGGAGTGTACATCTGTAAACTTGAATCTGGGATATAGTGGGTTCGAACCCCACTGTCGGCAACCCTGAGGATGGTTTTCCGTGATTTCCCATCTTCACACCAGGCAAATGCTGGGGCTGTATCTTAATTAAGGCCGCGGCCGCTTCCTTCCCATTCCTTTGTCCTTTCCTGTCGCATCGTCGCCATAAGACCTATCTGTGTCGGTGCGACGTAAAGCAAACAGTAAAAAAAATGATGAAAAACTTTCTGTGCACACTATCTCTGACTTCTTGCTAAAATGTCAAATAACGCACGGTACTTAAATGAATCACAGACTGGATATCATGTATAAGAAATCATATATGCAAAACACAAATACGTACATGCAAACTAAAGCAAATACTGAATCTGAAAAATGAACCCATTTATTTTGTTTTCATGAAAAGCTTTGGTCATTTTGAAGGATTATGAGATACAAAGAGGGTTATTATAGGGAATCAAGAACATTTTATGTTGACTATCAGGTCGCAGTGAGTTGATCCTGCAAAATCATCGCAGTTCAAACTATCTTAGGTTTTATTTTTACAATTTCCTTTATCGCACCGACACAGATAGCCTAGGTCTTATGGCGGCGATGAGATAAGAAAGGCCTAGGAGTGGGAAGGAAGCAGCTGTGGCCTTTATTAAGGTATAGCTCCAGCTTTTACCTGGTGTGAGAATGGGAAACGATGGAAAACCATCTTCAGGCTGCCAACAGTGGGGTTCGAACCCACTATGTCCCGGATGCAAGCTCGGAGTTGCGCAGCCCTAACCGCACGGCCAACTCGCCCGATCATTGACGAGAGCACAGGGATGATTTATCGAAAGATATTACATGACAGGACTAAACAAAGTTGGGTGGAAATGGAGTTAACAATTTGAAATACGCGAATGATTCCGTCACCGAAAGTTCCGCAAATAGTAGCTATACTATTTATTGATTGTACTAGTTTGGTGGGATGATGTCCGACGAAAAGAGGTAGGGTAGATTACTGGGAGAATATATAACTCGGTCATGGAAGGTAAGAAAGGCAAATTATTTCAAATTAAGGGGCATATCAGCAAATGGAGTGATAGTGCTAGTTGAAAATAGAAGGTTGTGGAGGCGTTTGGTCTATGAACAAAGGTTTGTTGACTTGGCCCTGGCTTTTGGCCGGGTGCTCTTTCTGCCACCAAACTATGTGGAGGGATATATTCTCTATAGCCTGTTTCTGTAGTGGTTGATAGAGTGGTGTGTTGTATGTGTATGCAGAGAATTGCGTTAAGACGAACACAGACACCCAGTCCCAAAATCATAGAAGTTAATCAGAAGCGACTAAAATCCCCGAATTGAACCCGGAGCCCCCTGAATGAAAAGCCTCGACGCTGGCTATTCATCCAAGGAACCGGAGCTCATCATTCGCTACTAATTGTACCAATATATTATTCCAGTACACATTTGAGATAAGTAGATATGATCATCCTGATGGCACCATCCTGACAAAGAAAAGTGATAAATGGAAGCAAGCAAGCTAAATCTGTTGTCTTCTTTCCGGAGCTGGACGAATCCTAAAAATTTACCGACAAAAGTTATGCAGTTGTAGCAAAACTGCAAAAACTGATAGCAGTGCCATAATTAGGCGTACAAGACATGCTGAGGAATGAGGCATTTTTCCATTGCTTTCCTCACTGGGCCCAAAAGTGCTACTGCAGCGTGACTGGTCCTATGAGTAGCACCTGTCACATCATCCAGATGGACTAATCGTGCTTCAGATATCATTACTCAGCTCCACCCATTCCTCACCAGTTTCCATAGAGTCGTGGGCGTGAATGAGTCTGAGACTTCGGTAGAAGCTGCATGTTGCTCTGACCTGTGCCAATAGACAAATGCAAAAGTAAAAAACCCACTAAAAGATAGCAACAGTCCTAAGCTCACTATCTTAACGGAAATGTTTATTAAGTAGGAGGACAACTTCTCTTCCTGACTAGAACCCGCTGTGATATCTACAGCATAAAGAGTTGTTGGTGATGAATGAGTCACTTTAATTTGAGTATGAATTATATTTACTCGGTTGCGTTATGTTTCTGAATGGTTATTAAAATTAGCCTACTAACACATATAAAATTCATAAAAAGAGAAGACAGAGGATGGAGAAAATATACCACGAATGCTGGATCCCATAAATCTTGACTCGCACCAATTTCCTACCATTTCTACAGGAATTTGAAGAGCCCCAAGGTTTCTATAGTACAGGTGTACAACCCCTGAATGCCTCCGCCCCGCACACCGCTGCCTACCGTATTGAATAAATCATTACCAAAGAAACGCCCACAAAATTAACGAACGGATTCGTCTACCAAGCTCTATCAAGAGTCCTGTTGTAACAAAGAAGAAAAAAACGGGGAAATTTATATGTATAAAAAAAGTAGCGGGGGGAATTTTGATTAAAATTTTGGCTTTTAAAGCCATTACTCTCACAATTGCCTTCATGACGGCCGATAATACCATCCTCGTCATATTTACATATTCTTCGTAAAATGGCATAAAATGCTACTGTATGTGACGTGGTAATAGATTTTAAAATTACTAACTGCTTTTCCTTACGCGGTCAGTGTTGTATTTAATAGATGAGGATTGTGTTTAAAATTATATGTATTGATATAGTACATAGTGTGTTGTTCATTTCATGCGTAAGTGAGATCTGATTCCGAGAATATATCAATGCATGTGTATAGAAATATTCTAGGCAAGCTATAAGTTACTAAATAGCTATCTGAGTCATTTTAATTATATTTGTTAACAGTCCTAGACTGTAAATTGCAGGTGATCACTAGAATTAAAAATACTACAACTTACTTTTGCCTATGACAACTGGCTCATGTTGGTCCTAGCCACGATTTTAAGGCCGGATACCCTTCCTGACACTAAATGATAACGCGGGTGAAAATTATAGATCGACCAAACCAATAGGGTGATCTGTGACGTATTGGGTGTGTTAACATAATCTTGAATGTAAATAGTGTTCCAAAATCCTGATGGATACACTCGGTGCTGTGACAGCAATGGTATTGTACCACTACCACGGTATATGTGATGCATGGGATGAAATAAAAAGTATAATAAGAAATAAATGATCATAACCGTAACATTTAATAATAATAATAATAATAATAATAATAATAATAATAATAATAATAATAATAATAATGTTAATGTATAAGTGGTGTGTAAGATGTTTCTGAGTTTGGTCGACAACGTGTGTACCTAACATAGTGATACTACTCGCAAGTAAAGGTGGCCCATGATGTTTCCCGCCTGATGGTACTTGTTAGTCCAACAACGTCATTTCATTGCCCTATGTTTGATGATGATGATGATGATGATGATGAAGGGCCTAACGTCTAGATCATCGCCCCCTAATGGTACGAAATGTAAGGGCCCCAGGGGCTCTGAACTTTGGAGCGTGGGTTGGCGACCACGGGGCCCTCAGCTGAGTCCTGGCATTGTTTCCACTTACTTGTGCCAGGCTCCTCACTTTCACCTATCCTATCCGACCTCCCTTGGTCAACTCTTGTTCTTTTCCGACCCCGGCGCTATTAGGTTTGCGAGGGCTAGGGAGTCTTTCATTTTCATGCCCTTCGTGGCCCTTGTCTTCCTTTGGCCGATATCTTCATTTTTCGAAGTGTTGGACCCCTTCCATATTTTCCGTCTGATTAGTGTTAAATAGAGGATGGTTGCCTAGTTGTACTTCCTCTTAAAACAATAATCACCACCACCACCGAAATGTAAGGGCAATTTAAAAGTTCAAAATCATCCACTGACCAGAATAAAAAAACATGATGAATGAATGGATGTACAGTATATGAATTTCAAACAAACAGTGAATCCGACCCAGAAATTATCATAAACAATAGTTTTACTAACCAAGGGACTGCTTCTAAAGCACAATCCTGAATCGAGGATGCTTGTTGCCTAAAGGGGTCAAAAATCCAGGTAAACGTCCCCTCATAATGGTACTTATCGCTAGTAAAGTAGAACCATGGTATTTGTCATGTTGCGGTACTAATCAAAAGTAGCGTAGGCTCACGGTGTTCCACACATTATGGTACTACTCACAAGTATTGTACGTTACACGGGTAACGCAGGCCTATGATATTTCTCAACTCATAGACAACGCAAACCCGTGGTGTTCCTCACCTAGGTGTACTAATCACGGGCGCCGGTATTCCCGTGGTGTTAATCACAGGCAACGCAGGCCCACGGTGTCGCTCATATAGTGGTAGCAATCACAGGCAACGCCCAGACCCGTGGTGTTTCTCACAATGGTACTAATCACGGGTACTGGAAACCGACAGTGCTGCTACTAATCACAAACCGATTGTGTTCCTAATGTACTAATCGCAAGTAAAGGCGACCCATAGTGTTTCCTGCCTGATGGTACTAACTACAAGTAGTTTCATGATTATAATATAATCATCCCTTAGTTTCCCTTTTCATAACCTCTTACGACAGGCAGGGGATACCATGGGCGTATTCTTCGCCTTTCTTGTCCTCACATGAACTGTTTGAATGTCTTTTGAAATATTCAACAATGGATATAATTACCTCGATTGATGAGCGTCTTGATATCCACTGAATCATGTTCACTAATCCGTGTCCGGCAGATGTCTGTAATTTACTCTCCGCTGTTTTACTAATTCTATAGAATGAAAACTGGAATACGTGCGCTGAGTATAACTTGTAACGCAAATTTAGCCGAATATATGCAATTGGTACAATGAATTATTTTTACATTAAATTTTCGTGTAAGAGAAGTATACAACCCAAGATTATTAAATTTTCATCTCTACTTTCCATGATAAAATAAAAATTCGAGATAAATCATCAACAGTAAGTAAAGAAAACGGTCGTACCGATAAATTAGTGTATGTGTAAAGAAAAGCACGTCACAAGAGTAAGTGCTTAAATTTATTTCTTTAAAAATTTAGTTACTGATTTCTCCTAAATATTTTATTTTCATATTGTCAAACTACATTATATTTAAACAATAAATATATTTTAATACTCGTGGAGCTGATAAACGTTGCTGTTTATCACTTCATTCTGAGTCCTCCTTCGTAGCGTAACGGTTAGCAATGTTAGCTGCCGTCCTCGGAGGCCTGGGTTCGATTCCCGGTACTGCCAGAAATTTAAGAATGGCAGGAGGGCTGGTATGTGGTTGAAATGGTACGTGCAGCTCTCCTCCAATGGGGGTGTACCTGAAAAGAGCTGCACCACCTCGGGATGAGGACACGAGTTTACTTTACTTCATTCTGCAATTTCTCATTTTCCATGACTAATTGCTGGTTGCCTACTCAAAGAAAAACTACTGTCTAGATTCGAAATATCAATCTCTAATATACCGGAAATACAGAAAACAAAATGAAGAACTCCTTAAGATGGTCTCAAGAGAAATTGGACTCCTCTACCAGCTATTTAGATTTATTACCATTTATTTAAATTCGTACGAAATCATCAGTTTCTTTGATGCGATGGAAAGGGAAATGGATAGAAAGTAACAGTCGTGGCATTATTTAAAGTACACACTCACCATTTGCCATTTAAAAAAAATCCAGGGATGCCGTTGATGATGTTCGAACACAGCATTCTGCGAATGCAAGCTCACAGCTACTAGAACTCTACTACTTAATGCATCAAATAATGTAACATAATAATAATAATAATAATAATAATAATAATAATAATAATAATAATAATAATAATATCACTTCATCCTCATCACAACACGTAGGTCGCCTACGGACGTCAAATAGAAAGACCTGCACCTGGCGAGCCGATTCCGTCCTGGGATATCTCGGCACTAAAATTGATTATTATTATTATTATTATTATTATTATCATCATCATCATCATCTATGGCCTCCACTACCACTACTATAGGCCTAATAGACGTCAGGATAAACCGAATCACTCTCGAAAGTGTATGGCTGCATTTTAATTAACTTTGTCGGGTAAACACGGTGTCACCAGAGATGAAATGAAATGTCGTATGGCTTTTAGTGCCGGGATATCCCAGGACGGGTTCGGCTCGCTAGGTGCAGGTCTTTCTATTTGACGTCCGTAGGTGACCTGCGCGTTGTGATGAGGATGAAGTGATGATGAAGACAACACGTACACCCAGCCGCCGTGCCATTGGAATTAACCAATTAAGGTTAAAATCCCCGGCCCAGCCGGGAATCGAATCCGGGACCCTCTGAACCGAAGGCCAGTACGCTTACCGTTCAGCCAACGAGTCGGACTCACCATACACTACCACTGATCCACGGAGAGATCCATTAAGGTTACATGATAGGAGAATATGTACATTTACACTTCTGACACCTTACTTCGGAGATCCTACTGATCTTCTTTGTTTTTCCATCGCCCAGAACAAAATTATATGCATTAGGAATTTACACCGATCCCTTTCGATAACGACTTGGTGCCCTTTACAGAAGGAAATATTGACATATTTTATATAAGAGACATTTAGAACCATTGTGACCAAGTCCAAGTTTTAAATAGATGATGAATTCCACAGAAGTGATAATGTAAATATTGGAACGTGCTTTGAAAATTATTAATTTATTACGGTCTTACATTTATAATTTAGAAATGTATTCAATAATTAAAATAATTTAAACAATATTAAAAGAGTTTACTGAAACAGTTTTGACAAATCCGTCTGCCCGTTCTACTGGAACAGTTTACTTTATTTTTGTTTTATTCCCTCCGGAATTACCTTCCGGTGAATTATGAAACATTGATAGGTCTCTAAGTTCAGTCAATTTTGAGTAATACTAAAATCAACTCTCTAAATGACCATTCCAAAAATTGCAGACGAATGTTTAGCCTAACCCGCAATACATTCTAGCACGTTGCTAAGGGACTAACACTTCCATAAATATTCTGATGTAATTATGTGATTTTCATCCTTAGTAATGTCATTACATGCATCCGTGTTTAATTACTATCTGTCAAGCCAGAGAGCATACATTTCCTCTGATCTCAGAACACTATTCCCTGCCAGAAAATCTTTGATTCTCCAAACTTTCCCAGGTTGTAAATATATTTAAAAATTGGCAGAACGCTCCTAATAACTTACATGCTGCTAAGAGGAAACAGTTAATAATAATGTAATTGGCATTACGTCCCACTAACCACTTTTTTGGTTTTCGGAGAGAGAAAATATTTGATGTACACACGGACGGGAAGATATCAAGTCGACTAGCCTCCTTTATGACCATAAATAAACCGCAGGGACAAACTCCTGAAAAAGTGGGTGTCTACTATCCGAACCAGTATTCAGTCGCGGCCAATTGTACAATGTTGCAATATCTCGGGCAAGTTCGTTTGAAAATGTTAAGATCCAGATACGTCCGAATGGTCGAAGGACAGTGCATATTGTATAGAAAGAAATATTATAAACTAAATTTCGAATGAATCAGTTACTATGTACCAGTAGTAAATGTCCATTAAACTATTGAAAAGGGCAGGCAAAACAATAATACCACAACCGGCAAGTCAAGTTATCTGACCTATTTATAACGAACATTGCGGAGCAGCGCGGGCCCGCTAGTTAAATTTAAGGATTCTTTGTTAAAGATGTATGGGAAACTCTTTGCTTAGCAGAAGGTTCATAATCGTGCCTCATTTTTGAAACCTATTTGATTTCTTGTAATTATTGTAATATACCGAATGTACGAGAGCGAATCAAAAAATAAGTTCACTAGCTCGCCGGGAGAGCACGCTATGTTTCGTGACCGTGGCCAATGCAGAACAAGCTACAGTAACTGCTGACACGTCCGATAGGAAGGTTGGTGTGGTGTTCCGTCGTATTGTGTGTGCAGACGGGCTAGGTTCAATGGCGCATCAATTGGATGTTCACTCCAAACTGGAGGTGCGTGTAACAATCAGATTTCTATGGGATAAACGGCTCAACTGCACACACATTCATCGTGAAATCACTGCTGTATATGGTGAGCATGCAATTTCTCACTCAGGTATTGTAAAGTGATGTACGCAATTCGATGCCAGACGCACGGATCTCACGGATGAATATCGCGAAGGCAGGCTCGCAACGTCCAGTACCGTTGCAAATGTTGACCGTGTGGATGGTATCATTAGAGAGAATCAGTGCATAATACTGCAGGAAATTGCCAGCATGCTGAAAATTTCGTATAACAGTGTGTTCTCCATTGTTCACCAGCACCTTGGGTTTCATAAACTGTGTCAAAGATGGGTCCCATGTCTGCTCACCGATGTTCACAAGGGACAACATTTTTGCAACAGTATTCTGTGGAGGGTAAAGAGTTTCTGCGGCGAATCATCAGAGAGGATGAAACGTGGGTCCACCACTTCAGAGAACATTGATGGAGTGGGTGCATACCACATCACCACCATAACAGAAGGCCAAGGTCCAACTTTCAGCAGGAAAGGTTATGGCGACAGTGTTTGCTGACATGGAGGGTGTGGTGCATGTGGAATTTATGCCGATTGGCACAACAATCAACTTGGCTTCGTATTGTCAAACGTTGAACAGGTTAAGTAAGGCAATTAAAGAAAAGCGGCGGGGAAAGCTGAGCGCCGGTGTGATTTTGTTGCACAACAACGCAACACCTAACACGGCCCGCCTAATGTCCGAATTGCTGCAGCGATTCAAGTGGAAGGTATGGCATCATCCTCCATATTGTCCAGACTTGGCACCATGCGATTATCATGTGTTCGGTAAACTGAAAATGGATTTCGGTGGACGGCGATTCCCAAACGATGAGGAGGTGAAAGCAGTTGTCTCCAGAGCGCTGGAGGTGGTTTCTACGCATCCGGAATCGAAAAGTTGGTTGACCGTTCCGAGAAATGTTTACAGTCTCTTGGGGACTATGTGGAAAAGTGAACTTACAAAAGAATGGGGTTCTGTCGGGTTCACGACTGTAAGTTTTAATGTAAAATACTTACGGCGGGTGGGTACTGTCGAAATAAATAAAAAGTTCTTACGGTTTGAAATTATTGACATTTTATTTCTTATTGTAAGTAAATTTACAGATCCTAAAAGCAATGCATTTCAAATCATTTTCCAGCACTGGAGCAGTAGTTGTACTTGGCTGTGGCTACAGCAGCGCCCAATTCTGCCCACTGTGCTGAGCCACCTTAACTTTGAGACGCTTCCAAATAAACCTCTCGGTGTTCAACACTGCTGATTTGCACCTTTTGGAATTATCATAAGCCGTTCTGTCTCTCGAACGCGTTTTCGACAACTTGAAGCCGATTATTTTCAATATTGCGGACGTTTCATGAAACTTTTTCGTACCTCTTCGCACCATATTTTTCTGAAATATTCACAGTTTCATTATTTGCTTCCTTATACGCGTAGAACCTGCTAAGAAAAATCAATTGAAGCCTTACATGAGGGCCCCAGGGGCTCTGAACTTTGGAGCGTGGGTTGGCGACCACGGGGCCCTTAGCTGAGTCCTGGCATTGCTTCCACTTACTTGTGTCAGGCTCCTCACTTTCATCTATCCTATCCGACCTCTCTTGGTCAACTCTTGTTCTTTTCCGACCCCGACGCTATTAGGTTTGCGAGGGCTAGGGAGTCTTTCATTTTCACGCCCTTAATGGCCCTTGCCTTCCTTTGGCCGATATCTTCATTTTTCGAAGTGTCGGACCCCTTCCATTTTTCCCTCTGATTAGTGTTATATAGAGGATGGTTGCCTAGTTGTACTTCCTCTTAAAACAATAATCACCACCACCACCACCACCTTACATGAGGTGCTACCACTCCGACCACCAGAGCTACACAAATTATTAGCCGTGCAGTACGGAGCTTTTTGTACCCTAAGATGGCTGCAATATTGCGTCAACTGATGATGTCATACCGATATCCATTGGCATTTCTTCGTTAAAATAGTGATACAAAACACTGTCGTCACACGTGTTGTCTACAAATTATTTCGATTTTAACACTTCCATGTTTGCCTAACACTCACTGGCCCAAGTACGGGTCCGATACCGCAGACACGCTCTACGTCTAAAATTGCTTCATATATAAATACGAAATACTACCTGCTCATTCATCACGATGTCACCGGAATTACTAAACTGATGAGGGAAAAATTTGGCATAGAGTTTCATCTAAGCTCACAAATAACAGCTAATAAAATTTCTAAAATGTTCAATCTTTAAAATTTAAAAACGAAGGTTGGGAATACGAAAATTATGTGAAGTTCCGGAGCGACAAGTCGCAAGTTGCTATAATAGTTACTTTTATGCCACTCAGTAACGTACGAAGTAAAATAAATCTCCAAAACGGGATGAACTCGCGGACACCTACACATTGTGCTTCTGTGGATATTCTATGAACTACGGAATATTTCAACTTTTATTTTTACTTATTTGTAAATAAAGCTAAGTGCTTCTTAAGACTGGATAATTCCCCTAGTCTTATTTTATTTACTGAAGCGTTCACTATAGTTCTGGGCATTTTATGGGACGTGATAGATGAGTGACATTGTCACTGCTGGCCGTAGTTTGAATACCGGCCACTGTATGTGGCATTTTCTAAATAAAAAGTTACGTCCTCTTGGTCGGGATTCCACATTATATTGGAGGTGCAGTGACTAGCATTACCATACAAGGAAAGAGTCACAAAAATATAAAATCTTGCTTACATTTCTGGACAAAACTTTGTCTAGTACCTTAAAGAATTGTTTTAAACGTTTCCTGCTTGCTACAGTTGCCGTAAAATTAACAGTAGACAAACGGACTGAGCGAACATAAGATTCTAATTGCAATGTGGTTATATTCTGTTGTGATCGGTAAGTGATTTTGTAAACCATATCTTACTTACTGAAGACGCCATTTGCTTACAGTCAGAAAAGTCTGCAGTTTAAACATTAAGACAAGTTAATTAAGAACTCATTCTATTGGACGTCAGATGATAACTTCTCAATCTTTTTTTCCTTAATGTTATGAATATATTATGAAGAGTAATTACTAAATGATGTTTAATTCATGTAATTGTATTCCTCTCTCCGGTAGCCATTCGCGCCCAAGTAAACAATATCATTTAGCATATGAATGTGTAATCCGTAACCGTGTCTAATCACGATGAAAGTTTGAAGGATAGAACGAGGAAGACACATTAGTCTGCAAAAGTGTTTACACTGAATAATCGCGATTCAAGAAATATTTATACTTCACAGTAACAAGAAAGTCTCCTATGTTCAATACTACAAATACTACTGCTACTACTACTACAATTTCTACTACTACTACCATTAATAATGAAGCCGGACTCAGGGGCTAATATGGAAAAGCAATGAACCTTCCGAACCTAATTTTGTGGGTTTGATCCCGGTTTAGTGCGTTGGTATTTGAAGGTGCTTAAATAAAACAGCCTCGTGTCGGTAGATTTACTTGCAGAACATAGTTCCGGAAAAGTCCTAACAGTAATTAGTAAGACGTATGCCCGTACTAATAATCCATATTTGATTAAAAAAATAATAACGCATAATGAAATTTCAACATAATATTATTATTTACTGATATTAATGAGTTTTATTTTGGTGAGACAGGTGTCTGTAATTATATTTAACGAACCTAAATTGGAATTAATCTGCATACAGACTTAACTACTATTTAATTCAGTTATTCTTCTTCTTTCTTAATCTGTTTACCCACCAGGGTCGGTTATTCCCTCGGACGTAGCGAGGAATTCCACATCTACCGCCTCAAGGGCAGTGTCCTGCAGCTTCAGACTCTGGGTCGGGGGATACAACTGGGAGGATGACCAATGACTCGCCCAGGCGGTCTCACCTGCTATGCTGAACCGGGCCCTTGAGGAGGGATGGGAAGATTGGAAGGAATAGGGAAGGAAGCGGCCGTGGCTTTAAGTTAGGTACCATCCCAGCATTTGCCTGGAGGAGAAGTGGGAAAACCACGGAAAACCACTTCCAAGATGGCTGAGGTGGGAATCGAACCCACCTCCACTCAGTTGACCTCCCGAGGCTGAGTGGACCTCGTTCCAGCCCTCGTACCACTTTTCAAATTTCGTGGCAGAGCCGGAAATCGAACCCAGACCTCCGGGAGTGGCAGCTAATCACACTAACCACTACAGCACAGAGGCGGACAATTCAGTTATTTCTTTCAATAATTCTCTTTGTAGTAGTATTGTACTGCTCTGTATTAGTCCGTTGCAATGTTAATAAAATATAAATGATATAAACTGTAAAGGTGTACAATATCTATCAACAAACCGTGTAGAGAGTTTGTATAATTTTGTTTAAATTTCGTGTGGTTATTGCTAACATGGTACAGCCCTTGTAAGGCAGGGCCTTCGACAAGGGTGGGCAATATCTATTGTATGTAGAAAACTGGGTGTACTTTTGGTGGAGGATACTATTATGTGTGTTGTATGACTTTCAGGGATTTTGAGAACAGCATAAACATCCAATCCCAGAACCAATGAACAATTCTTAATATTCAAATCTCCGACCCGTCCGAGAATCGAACCCAGGGCCGTCTGAACTGACAGTCATTACGATGACCATTCAGCCAAGGAGCCGGTCACTGTGTAATAAGAGCTACTGTGCAAGGAAATTGGGGTTATTGTTGTTGTTTAAGAGGCAAAACTGAGTGTTGCTTAACTTCGCAGATCTCACGGGATCCGGTGTTTCAACACGGCTACGGCCGTTGACAATTGAAAAGTAAACTAATCAATAAATGAATCCAAAGGAAGACATTTAGTCAATGAATTCGGGTAGAAAGAAAGAAGAAGAAGTAATTTGGAAAAAACATTAAAATATATTACCTTCTATTCTGAAGATAACGGGTTCGCTCCTGGCTGAGATCAGTTGGCACCTGACGTGTTAAAATGTGCCGTTGGCTTCCGTCATGGTGAAAAAGTTCTCTGGGACAAAATTCCAACAACCTGATGTGTCTTAAAATATTAAGTGGCTTTAGATTAAAATATGTTATTACTAGCTACATTCCAGTTATTTGCAACGGTTTAAACTGAAAATTCTAAATTTTGACAAGTCCACTGGTCCGCCTCTATGGTTTAGTGATTGGTGTGATTAGCTGCCACCCCCGAAGGCCCGGGTTCGATTCCCGGCTCTGCCACGAAATTTGAAAAGTGGTACGAGGGCTGGAACGGGATCCACTCAGCCTCGCAGCCTCGGTAGGTCAACTGAGTAGAAGTGGGTTCGATTCCCACCTCAGCCATCTTGGAAGTGGTTTTGCATGGTTTCCCACTTCTCCCCCAGGCAAATGCCGGGATAGTACCTAACTTAAGGCCACGGCCGCTTCATTCCCTCTTTCTTGTCTATCCATTCCAATCTTTCCATGTCAATATGTGGCTAGGTGGCGTGACCAGTCTTAAGGGAAATGACCGATAGGAAGAGCATTGTCACCGACACAGCAGTAACGATATGATATCTGACACTTAGGACATAAAAGAACAACCTGATTGTAAAATTACAACTTCGTACGTCAAACGGTTTTGGAGAGATGAACAATTTCTTTTACTCCTTAGGGTGGAATGCTTTAAAATATTTCCTATTACACACCTAGAATTTAAAATATATACTGCAGTTTGGAATATCTTATCTTAGTTAAACGGTTTTGGAGGACTGAATATTTTTGTTTTAGGTTCTTAACCCCCATTTAACTCCCAGATATTAGTTTTTCAAACTTTTTGTTATGTAACTCCAACGATATCACTGGAAATTTAACTTCGTAAATCAAGCGGTTCCGGAGAAACTCTAAACTCCTCAGGGGTGTATTGTTTTAAGCACGTCTTATTTAAAATCTAAGGCATAGAATTGTTGTGTATTTATAGATGGCAGCACGAATTAATCTAATAACAATCGAAATGAATCCTCCTTTAATGTTCACTGTATCTATTATAAACTGGTGTAAATTTGATTAGTAATTAGAGAGGATTAAATATAAATATACAGATTCGCTGTGGGCAAGAATGCGTAGGTAGCACTAATAGCATAGAGTCCCAAAAAATATTTTCCCCAGTCATGCACTAAGTTTAAGATTATCTAAGTCACTCTAAATACCTCAGCTTTATAACTAGACTGTGTTGATAATGATGAAAAGTGTTAGTAATATAGACTAATATCTTGGCTGTTGTGAAGCCTTCTTTAGTTTTAGAACTTCAACTTCTGCATGATTACAATTCCTATATAACTTACTCGAAATATTTTGAATTATGTCATACTTGACACCTACGACGTGAAAGAACAACCTTCTTGTGAAATTAAAACTTCGTACGTCAAACGCTACAAAGGTGAATAATTATTTAATCAGTCTTCACCCCGAATCAAAACCTCTTAAGCGTGTATCGTTTTATGTCTAGGACATAGAGGAGAAACCATCATGTCAAATGTTAACTTTGTAAGTCAAACGGGTTTAGAGAAATATTTTTATCTTCAGACATTACCCCCCCCCCCACCTCATTCATAACCCCTAAGACATAGAGGAGCAATCACCATGTGAAAATTCAACCTCCTATATCGAGCGGTGTCAGAGAAATGACTATTTTTGGCATCAGGCCTCACCCACCCCCAGTCAAAACCCCTTAGGGGTGTATTATTTTAAGACCACTGTTTATTTAAAATCTAAGACGTATAGGAGTAACCATCATGCAAAATTTCAACCTCACATGTCAAACGGTTTTAGAGAAATTAAATGTTGTCAATAGGCCATACTCACCCTCGTGGATACCCCTGAGACTACTTCTTGTTTAAAATCTAAGGCACTGAAGAGTAACCATCATATGAAATTTTAACCTTGTATGTCAAGTAGTTTCAGAGATGAATATTTTTCTCATCAGGCCCCACCCCCAGTTAAAATCCCTTAGGGGTGTATTGTTTCAAGACCACTTCTTATTAAAAGTCTAAGTCATATCATGTGTTATTTTAACCATGTATGCCAAATTGTTTCAGATTAATTAATACATTTGTTACTGTTAAGGGCTGAAAGTTCTTCTAAAATTCTCTTATTTAACATCTAGTACATAAAGGAGCAATCTTTGAGTGAAATTTTAACTTTGTCCGGTGAACAGTTTTGGAGTAATGAATATTTCGGTTTTCTGCGATTTATCCTCTTTTCATCCCCTTAGATGTGGAATTTTCTGAAATACCTCCTTAGTGAATGTCTAAACTGTAGTATAAATGTATCCTCAAAATTTCATTTCTTTATGTCCAGTAGTATTGTCTGGGTGTTGATTGACAATGTCAGGATATTACTTTTTGTGATATATATATATATAGTGTAACCGTCCGTGGTCGATTTAATTAAGGGTTCGAAATAATGTGCGTACGCCTCGGCTGGTGTTAACGGAGTTTCACGAGATTCCACTCACGGGCATGGACATTCGCCGAGCACTGGTTACAATTCATTTCTGCTTAACATCAGGCTCTCATTAATATAGCGATAATTCATTCCATTTAACTATATAAGGCTATTCTAATTCTTAATTAACAAATGAAAATATCGAGAATTCTAGTTTCCTGGAAGAATATCCCAATTCAATTAATCATTCGCGAACGAAATATAAACAATAATATTTGACATAACAACGTGATTGGAAAAATAAGAGAAATTAAGTCGGCATTGTATGCTTTGTTTGTTTGGCTAATTATAAAATTAAAAACATGTTGGTAAATGAAACTACCTTTAGCTCAAATCTCAATAATTTATAAATCCAACATAGAACTTGCTGAAGGCTTGACTATCAAGACAAATTAAATTATTTTTTTATATTTTCCTACTGTCCGCCAATAACGAAATTAAAATAAAAACCATTTAATTTATTCACTCATATTTGTCACTCATTAATCCAAAATCTTTTCCTCCTATATTCCATCAATATCGTATTTCATGGCAAAAAATAATTTATCTATTTGACAATATGAGTATCCCATAAAAACCTATATCGAAAATTGTCACTCTCTAATAACGTAGTCACATGCTATTCAGAGAAACTGTAATTAATTCTAATAAATAAATTCAATTATATAGCAGGAACAGCTTACTCCTGGAATCCTATGCTCTGCCGCACCTAAATATACAATATCTAGCTATTACATCATTAAGAAATAAGAAGACTTGGAAACGATCCAACAGCATCTGCGACATTAATGAAGGCAATGGGATGTCTCACATCGAAATGATGTTATTGTCACTTGAAGCAGTGCATGACTAGTATTCATTTTGAGTAGTTGCTTTGTAGTATTTGAATTTCGTAGACAGTGCTAGATCTTTATACTTTTCACACTTGTCAGCACCAACATTGGAAACTACCATGCCATTAGTTTAGTCTCTCACATCTGCGAAA
Organism: Anabrus simplex; assembly: GCF_040414725.1. Taxonomy (NCBI): domain Eukaryota; kingdom Metazoa; phylum Arthropoda; class Insecta; order Orthoptera; family Tettigoniidae; genus Anabrus; species Anabrus simplex. Next base: position 447,624,280 of record NC_090265.1, read on the forward strand.
TTTTATCACATATTATTAACAGAAGAATGAAAAGGCAAGTTAAAACTGAGTTGAAAGAAGATGAACTTCGCTTCAGATGAAATATAGGAACACATGAAGCAATCCTAAATTTACTTCTGATCTTAGAGGACCGAATTAAAGTGTACAATCTCACGAAAATTGCGTGGGAGAAGTTCAGTTTAATTTTCATGTTTATGGATCTTTGAATGTTCATGTGACATTTCCTTAATTGAAAATAATGCTTCAAGCCTCCACACGAAATAAAACGAAAGCAGTCCGAAGGTTATTGTCGTATTATGAACAGCTGAATACATTACAAATCCCAGATCACAACTCAAAATCCACCAAATATTCAATAATAATGCTGGTGAATAAATTTTACCTTTACTGCCCTCTTCAAAGGCTAGATTTAGCGAGATGCTGCTTATGTTCACAACACTGGGTATGGCACTTTAGCAGCATAATGATGTAAATGTTTTTATGTAGTTAATTCTTTATTTGTTAGTCAGCACGACATTGTAATATTTTATATTCTGTGAGTACATTTTTATTGCTACGACGAACGCATGTCTTGCTGTTTTGCAACGTGTTATACATCAGGTTACAAGGGTCATTCTTTATACCACCCAAAAATAGCGACATGTTTTTGACGTTGACAAATGCTATTCACTGCCAAGTTCTTTTTATGATTAAGAGCAAAGAGACAGAACTTGCGCGACTGAGATGGCTTTCATGGACCATAAGGATAAAATGTAACGCCTGTGAGGGTATGTCCTGAGAATGAATCCACTGTAATACAGTGTGTGTGTACAATAATCCTATCTACGCAGTAGAAGTAGAAGTGGGACTGGAGCAGAAGTTCATGCAGTGAAGTGAATATGTCGAAAATTTTCCTCAACACTTTTGCTGGGTTTGATATTAAAAGGTAATTTGGACTTAAATGAATCTCTCAAGCACATTAAAACTATATCAATGGTGTATTTTGATTTTCTCTGTGTCTAGGGCTGAATTGATCATCCTGGAATGTATTTATGTATCACATTGGTAAGGGAATTACTTAGGATGCTGCATAAGAAAGGCAACGTCTTTATACAAAAATTACTCGCTAACATAACTTCTTCGTAGCATTTTAAATTGCAGAACGCAGGAGGATCGAGACGACGATGCATAGTTAGCGTAGCTAGCGCCACTCTGTGGCAGAATCACTGAAATAGGTGAAGCGTGCAAAGTTTCACTTCTATACGCTATGCTAGGATTGCTATAGATTACACAATAATCCATGTTATATACGCACAACTGCATGGGACTGAGGGACAATAATTTCGCTAGCACATAAGATTAGTCATATTATTATCAGCATCACTAAGAACAACAACAACTCTGGTATTATTATTAGTATTATTGATTCATACAGACGAGGAAGATCAGTTTGTTTATATTTTTATCAAATCCACAAAAATGCAAGTTAGAAAATATATTGATGTGAAGTGCCATGCTATACAGAGATTAAACCATGAATATTTAATGTACCGGTAGGAAGAAACAAAAATGACGAAAAATGCGTTATTTTAATAACATTTGAATAATGCCACATACATATTCTAAATCAGAACACATTGTAATGCAAGCAACTATAAAATATCGTAATAATGTTGAAGAAACTAAACGATTAAATGTGGAATGTATTTATGTATATCACAATGGTAAAGGAATTACCTAGGATACTGCATAGGAAAGGCAACGTGTTTATACAAAAATTACTCGCTAACATAATTTCTTTGTAGCATTTTAAATTCCAGAACGCAGGAGATTTTGTAGATTTTTTCTCATTTCTGGTCTTTACACGAATGAAATGCAATCAATTTCATCTTTATGTTTGCTGACAATTCTCCAAACTATTAGTAATATCTTGTCCTTAGACATTTACGACCTTGTTTTCATCCCCAGACTGGCCAAGACAACCACCTGAGCTGAAGTTTGCGGTGAGATAGTAGCTTCGTGTTGCATCCCGTGTCAGCAGTACTTCGGTTCAAGTACTGACCAATAACTTCGTATACACGAATTCCCCTCCCCTGCGAACCTTGCCGCGATGGGGACACTTGTGCGTCCCAGCGAAGCAGACAGCCGAGCCGCAGGTGCAACGATATCTGACGGGTATCTGTAGAGAGACCAGACTAACGAATGGATCATGGAAAGGAAGTTTCAAGGGCAACAGTCTAGATGATTGACTGATATGGCCTTGTAATAATACTTAACATGGCTTAGCTCTGTTGGTACTGCTACACGGCTGAAAGCAATGGGAAACTCCAGTCGTAACTTACTTCCGAGAACATGCAACTCTCTCTCTCTCCGTATGAATTATGTACTGAAGATGGCTTCCTTCGGATAAAATATTCCGGAGGTAAAATAGTTCCCCATTCGGATCTCTGGGTGGAGACTACACAAGAGGAGGCAATTATCAGCAAGATGGATACTGACATTCTGCGAGTCGGAGTGTGAAATGTTAGAAGTTTGAATCGTTGTGGAAGGTCAGAGAATCTGAAAAGGGAAATAGATAGACTAAAGTTGCATGTAGTTGGCATTGGTGAAGTACGTTGGCAGGAAGAGCAGGATTTTTGGTCAAAATTGTCAACACAAAATCAAACATGGGAAAAGCAGGAGTTTGTTTAATAATGAATAAGAAAATAGGGCAGCGAGTAACCTACTATTAACAGCATACTGAAAGGATTATTGGTGTCGGGGTAGACAGCAAGTCAATGCCGACCAGAACAGTGCAGGTCTATACGTCTACTAGTTCAGCGGATGATGACGCAGTACAAGAATATATGAAGATATACAAGATTTAATACAATATGTTAAACATGACGAGAATCTAATTGTGATAGGTGACTGGAATGCTGTTGTAGGGCAAGGAAGAAAAGGTAATGCAGCAGTAGAATTCGGAGAGGTACAAAGGAATGAAAGAGGAAGTCGGCTGGTTGGATTCTGCACCAATCATAATTTAGTCCTTGCGGACGCTTGATTCAAATACCACAAATGACGGATGAATACGTGGACGAGACCTGGAGACATTGGAAGATATAAAATACAGCTAATTACAATTAGGTGTTAGATTGCAAGTTACAGGCGATTAAGGAATGAAGTAGATAGAAAGTGCAGGACAGGTAAGGAAGGATGGCTGAAAGAGTTGTGCAAGGATGTTGAAGGTTGTAGGTTTGTGGGAAAGGTAAATGCTGCCTACAGGAAAATCAAGGAAACCTTTGGAGAAAGGAAAACTAGCTGTACGAATATTAAAAGCTCAAATGGAAAACCGCCTTTATAGAAAGAAGACAAGGCAAAAAAGTGGCAGGAACACATCCAATAGTGGTATCAAAGTAAAAGGTTTTGTAACAAGAAGAGGATGTTGATGATGATGAAATGGGAGACCCAATTTTGACGTCAGAATTCGACAGAGCTTTGAGAATCCTAACTAGGAACAAGGCACATGGGAGTGATTACATACCCTCCGATTTACTGATTGCCTTAGGAAGAATCAGCCTGTTGGGGTTATTCCATTTAGTGTGCAAGATGTGTTATGCAGGGGAAGTACCATCCGATTTTCGGCAGAATCAAGAATGTCGGTGCTGAAAATTGTGAAAACTACCATGCCATTTGTTTAGTCTCTCACATCTGCGAAATTTTCACATATTATTTAAAGAAGAATGAAAATATAAGTTAATACTGAATTGGGAGAAGATGAACTTCGCTTCAGATGAAATATAGGAACACATGAAGCAATCCTAACTTTACGTCTGATCTCGGAGGACCGAATTAAGGAGGAGAATCTCACGTAGATTGCGTCCGTAGACCCAGAAAAGGTATTCGATGATGTTGATTGGAACAAGCTATTTGAATTTCTCAAGGTAATGAGGATCGTATACCGAGAAATAAGAATAATCTAAAATCTGTATAAAAATCAGTTTCCCGAGCTCGATAGCTGCAGGCCTTTAGGTGCGGCCAGTATCCAGTATTCGGAAGATAGTGGGTTCGAACCCCACTGTCGGCAGTCCTGAACATGGTTTCCCGTGGTTTCCCATTTTCACACCAGGCAAATGCTGGGACTGTACCTTATTTAAGGCCGCTTCCTTTCAACTCCTAGCCCCTTCCTGTCCCATCGTCGCCATAAGATCTATCTGTGTCGGTGCGACGTAAAACAACTTGTAAAAAATATCAATCTGCAGTGATAAGGATCAAGGGCTTTGAAAACTTCTTTTCAGGAAACCAAGAATTTGGAAAGAGAATCACATTCCAATGAGAGAAAATGAAAACCCTAAGATTTACCGATGATATTGTTGTTTTATTTGAGTCTGCAGAGGATCTGGAGAAATTGCTGAATGGTGTGGACAGAGTCTTGAAGACGGAGCACACGATGAAAATACGTAAGTCCTAAACAAAAGTAATGCAGTGCTGTCGAAGGAAGTCAGGTGATGCAGGAAAACATTCAGAATTGAAGTCTTAAAGGAAGTAGATGAATATTTCTTAGTAAAATAAGTATGGCAGGGATAAGGAGGACACTAGCACAAGCAAGGTAGGCCTTTCTTCAAGAAATAAATGTGTTGACTTCAAACATTGAAATAGGAATTAGAAATATGTTCTTTGAAGACTTTCTTCTGGAGCGTGGCATTGTACGGAAGTGAAACGTCGACGATAACTAGCTCAGAAAGAGAGAGAATAGAAGCTTTTGAAATGTGGTGTTACAGAAGAATGCTGAAGGTAATATTGGTAGATCGAAAGACGAATGAAGAGATACTGAACCGAATTGGTGAGAGGAAATCGACTTGGGTAAATTTGATGGGAAGAAGAGATGGAATGATAGGACACATCTTTTGAGGGAAGTGTAAGCGGTAAGAACGGTAGGCGTAGACAAAAAGATTAGAGCAGATGTAGGTTGTAGTAGTTTTGTAGAAATTAAAAGTTTAGCACAGGGTAGGGTGGCATGAAGGGCTGACTGATTCCTCAGCCAACAACAACAACGACACCACGAATTCAAACTCAAATAACCAGTTGGCTGTTTAAATATTAGAACGTACCAGAAATATGTGATATCTCTTTCTCTCAGTAGGTCTGACTTGGGAACCGCAAGAACTGAAGAATCACGTGGGAAATTGTTTCGATTCCGAATTGTTTGCAATCAGCCAAGGGAATTAGTGCTTTAAAATCAAATTCAAATGTTTTCGTCAATGTTTCTTCACCGTCACTGTTTGATCATCATTCATCTTAAGATTGTTTCATAAAATGGTGTGTTGTTTTAGTCGTAGGTGTAACCTAATTTCATTATAAAAACAATATTACTACCCCTCAACAGTCGCTCCACCTGAATTGAATCGAATTAAACTTAGTGTGGAGAACTATTCGCTACCCACTGAGAGCTTTCGAAAGTGGATTCGAGATATTTCACAGTATGCTAGCAAATGCACAAACCTGTTTGTTAAATCTGGTAACTACTCTTTAAGGTGTCGTCGCGATTGCGAACAGTCTCGATTGCGGACATAAAGTATTTGGGAAAAGTGCCAGTTTGTTCCATTTTTTCCCCTTTCAGTCGCGTATTTCTTGCGAACAGTCTCGATTGCGGACACCCCATTAATAGTCTCGATGTGGCTCGATGGCAGACACTATTTCCTGCAGATAAGCCTTCATGAAATAGAGAATCTATATGTACTTGTATAACTAGTGCAAATGTGTAAAAGTTCATTCTTAGCGCCAACCGAGACTGGATGGCCATTTTGTTTTGGTTTTAGAGCACCTCACTTATTTTCGATGTAGGCCTGTCATGTGGATCAGCGCATAAAGTTAAGGGCAGGGAGTCAGAAGAACCACGGATTCCACGAACTCATACGGTATGGTATTGGCCTGTTGTGAAAATGTGAAATTACGGAAAACTATCTTCATGTCCACCGACAGTGGAGTTCGAACCCACTAATCTCCCGAATGCAAGCTCACAGTTGCGTGACCCTAACCGCACGACCAACTTGCTCGGTTTTGACAACTAGAGCAAAACCTCATTGGTAAGTCGGGTGGAGGAGGGGTGGAAAGAAAAACCCTGGAACGAGCTGGCACTCTTCCTAATAATAATAATAATAATAATAATAATAATAATAATAATAATAATAATAATAATAATAATAATAATAATAATAATAATAATAGGGGTTTTCTTGGTCCTCTATCGGACGCGTCCAGGTGTCGGATCGGGGGGCTCGCCGGACGACTTGTCCGGAGGGTCTGAGGGAAATAAAATACCTCTCGCGGACCAAAAACAGGTACAGCCGGAAAACATCACGAGGCAACCTCTAAGGCTCAGCACATTAGTTGTACCAATCAGGTTGACGAATGTCAATCTCCCCATTTTCTTCAACTTACTAGAATGATGGAAACGTCAGTTTAAGGCACTACAACTCCAGACCCTAGTATTCATACTATACGTAGTCTTTCTCGGTCATCGGATTCTGGGGGACCGAGAACATCATGCGGGAATGGATCGGAGGTTCCCTAATCTCTTCTCCCAAAGCGCAAACATTTCATTCGCACCTCAAACATCAATACTCTACTTAAGACTGGAAAGCTAAACAACTAAAAACATATTAGATAAATCCAACGTCCAAATCTTAGCTCTCCAAGAAACCAGGTATGTTAATGAAAATCATTTCGATTTAGACAGTTACAGAATTTACAAACGTAAACCAGCAATCTCCCTCCAAAACAAGCCTGATCAATTTGATACCGCGGAGAAATCTTACAAACTCTGTACTGAACTTCGCGTCTCCTTCTGATAGAATTTCATTACTCTCATTTAAGTCAGGAAACAAACCCTATACACTAATCAATGCACATGCACCTACAAACAACTGCAATCAAAAAGATCCACAGAAAGTAGACGACTTTTGGGAACAACTAGAGGAAGCTACAGCCAAAACTCCAAAGCATCATATCAAAATAATTTTGGGAGATTTAAATGCCCAAACTGGCAAGGAAAATAAGTTCAGAACCATCGTGGGACTCTATCCAGCTCATCAGAGATCCAATAGAAACGGAGAAATATTAATTGAATTGATTTAAAATTAATGTCAACTCATTTCTTGGCACTACCACGAAAGAAAACGACTTGGAGATCCCCTAACTTTCATTTAGGGGAATTCCAGTTAGATCATGTAGCGATTTCTAAGAAAAATCAAAGGGAAATTATGAATGCTAAAGTCAAGAAGGGAGTTATTGACTCTGATCACCACTTATCTCTAGTTAAAGTCAAATTTCAACCTAACTACCCCAAAATTAGAACAAACAAGAAATTGAGAATCCACCCGGAACATCTTAAAGAAACCTCGGGCTTCTTTATTGCAAATATCACCAATCTGAATCCATCAAACTGTTAGAACCCAAAGACGCATTTGTAGAAGCTTCCAAAAGTAAAGGCATCCCTCCCAGGAAACGCAAACACAGATGGTGGAATGAAACCTACGACAAGGCCTTAGAACGTAGAATGAGAACCTGGAGAAATTGGAATTCCCATATAACAGTAAAAACTTGGCAGGAATTCATTAAGATCCAGGAACAAACCTCAAAAATCATCAGATGTGAGAAACGCAAATATAATCACAGAAAACTGTCAGAAATGTAACTAGAATTCACAAAAAATGACACACAAAACATTTACAGAACTTTCAGAGAAGAAATATCAAATTACCAGGCACATAGCCTTTGTCTCAAAGCTCCGGATGGAACTCAGAAACAACTAACCAGGAAAATTGCAAACTGTTAGTAAACCATTTTCAGAAACTTTTAAACTGTGAATCTCTTGAAGAATAATTCGCCTTTGAAAACCCCGCGCAACATACAGATTCAGAACCACCTACATTAGAAGAAATCAAACAAATTACCACTGAACTGAAAAATAACAAAGCTGACGGTATACTGTAATTGCCGAAATGTGGAAAATTGGTGGCGAAAGTCTTGCCTCGAAACTTCATGCTATTCTGAGTGATATCAGGATGACGGAAAAGATTCCTGAGGACTGGAAATATGCACTAATTCACCCAATGCACAAAAAAAGTGATAAAACTGACATCAACAACAATGGAGGTATCTCCTTGGTATCTGTTACGTACAAAATTTTCTCCAAACATCTAATTAGAAGACTTGAAAGATAAACACATCACTTCATTGGAGAATACCAGGCTGGTTTCATAAAAAGCAGATCATGCAGAGAACAAATAATCTCAAAACTATCTTACAATTGCGCAAATCTAAACAAACAATGATCACCTTCGTAGACTTCAGGAAATCATTTGACTCTATAGACCGACGGACACTTTTCAAAGTACTCTAAGAATTTAAAGTAGACAGAAAGACAAGAGAATTGATCAGGCAAGCATTAACTGACACTTCTTCCAAAGTTAAATTCTTAGGAGAGATATCTGAGCCTTCTGATGTCAACACAGGGGTTCGACAAGGAGATGGACTGTCACCTATCTTGTTCAATATTGTTCTAGAAAAAGTAATTAGAACCTGGAAAAAAGAACTTAAAGGAATAAATCTTGGTAGACAGCTGAAAAACAGAATTTACGTGCGGTGTTTGCTGACGACCTGGCAATTCTTTCTCATAATAGGCAAGAAGCAATCCACTCCCTCGTAAACCTACATGGAATTGCAAACAAAACGGGACTTCAAATATCATATGGAAAAAAGTACATGGAAGGAGACTCTCGATTCCTAGATGGACAAGCTATGATAACCAAATTTGGACCATTTTCCCTAGTTAATAAATTCAAATACCTTGGAGAAATCATTCAACCTTCTGGATTAAATCTTAAAGCAAGTAAGTAGAGAATTACTAAATTACAGAAAGCATATCGAATCACTTCGGACAAAAAAAATCAGTATCATGGAAAACAAAACTAACATTATAATTCAATGATAAAACCTGAAGCATTATAACATCGGAAACCTCAATCATTGGCGGTAGATAACTCATTAAAGATATAGAAAAGCATGAAAGAAAAATTTTACGAAAAATTTCCTTCCCAGTTTGCACAGAAGGAGCATGAATGAAAAGGAAATCTCATGAAATGTATTGCCATACTGAAAAAATCGCCGACACTATCAGGAAAAGGAGGTTGAAATTCTATGGTCACATTCTCAGAATGAACAATTATAGACTGACCAAAATATAATTCTAAAATCTTGCCTTCACACCCAAAGTCAAGAATAACTGGCTAAATGAAATATAATCATATCTTCAGTAAATTAACATCAACCAGGAAACTGTGAAGAACCGATCTGCTTTCAGAACACTGATTAATAGTCATTGTTTCGAGGAGCCAAAAGCTAGAATTAATAAAACCTGGTCAGAAGAACGTAAGAATAATTTCAGTGAGAGGATGAAGAGATTTTGGGAAGAGAAGAAAGCAAAATCATCAGCTGAATAAGTTCAAATGTGTTCCTCAGTTGGGCATAACGGTGTGAAAAAATAATATTAATTGAGAGTCAAGTTTTCGTGATTTCCCAGGTTTTTACAATAGTCATAACACCTCATTTGAAGCGCAGCAGATAGTACTTTGCAAATAGGCATAATTTCACATCCTGAACGTCACGTAGTGATGATTATTCATAAATTGTTTTCATTTCGAGCGGTTCCTTTTGGGGCAACGACGAATGTCTCTGCACATTAATTCTGCACTTTTGAGGAATGTTCTAGGATTTCATTTTAAAATTGTCCAATTGAGACATCTGAATACAAGTAACATCTTGTGCCAGATATGGCGATTCATATTCGGTGACTGAATTTCTCGTTTCGGACAGTTATTTGTGAGTAGCAATCGATGGCATTTCAGATTAACCCTTAGAATTTCAAATTTACTTTAACCGTATCATTGGTTTCCATAACAATACGCTCGCAAGTCGGAGAATACTGTAATTGTATCCTGCTCAATTACGAAGTTCAAGAATATATTTCTTGACCGTGCAAGTTATTTTGTAAATTATGGAATTAATAATAATAATAATGTTATTTGTTTTACGTCCCACTAACTACTTTTTAAGGTCTTCGGAGACGCCGAGGTGCCGGAATTTAGTCCCGCAGGAGTTCTTTAACGTGCCAGTAAATCTACCGACACGGGGCTGTCATATTTGAGCACCTTCAAATACCACCGGACTGAGCCAGGATCGAACCTGCCAAGTTGGGGTTAGAAGGCCAGCGCCTTAACCGTCTGAGCCACTCAGCCCGGCAATTATGGAATTAGAAAAGTGAATATTCTCTGAACAGTTATCTATGACCGATATCCACTCGTAAGCAATCAAACTAAATCAAACAAACCCCATGGTACTATGGGGTTGACAGGCTTGAGCTACCGAGCTACCGCTGCTCAAACTGAAGAACTTCAGATTGCGAGGTGACACGTGGTCAACGTAACGTATCTTCGCAGCAGTTATTCTTGATTTTCTATGCCAGGACCACTGTCTCACGTAGGCTAAGTGGATCTCGATTGATTTAGAGGAAAATACCTGACTTAACCGGGATTCTTAGCGGAGTCCTACAGGTAAGAGGTAGGCTCTTAACCTCTGGACTGCAGGGCCGCTTATATAAACAATGATAGGAAGAAATACCAAGTTATTTGATTGAATCTATGAAAATAATCCACAGTTATTATGCTGAAATGTATAGAAAGCAAAAAAACATAAGCCTTTCGAAAATATGTGTTTCTTTATAATTATTTGCTTTTTTAACGTTAAAAAGGTGTTAATTTATATTAAAAATACACTTCCAGCTTTAAAATATGAAGAAAACAGGTGGATATCTCAAACAACTCTGAAGATTTCTCGCGAGATTTATCCAGCCAACAAATAGATATTTCCAGGTACAACCGGTAGGCAATTTACCGGTATGTCAGGGAATCTGCAAGATCAGTTGGCACTCCGAGAATTCTAGAAAAGTTTAAGAATTGAATCATTTAAAAAAGTGCATTGGGAATTTCTGAATACTAGTAGCTGGGGAAGTTAATACTTTCACATTCTCCGTCAGTGACAAATGGAAGGAATGTATAGGAACAGAAAATACGTGCGGCTCCTTTATTTCAGTGTTGTAACTTAGGGATGGATGGAACTAGGAACAATTTACTTCCCTTGACTGCTCGTTTCTAGAATAAGGTGATAACAGCATACTTATTAGAACATATCTCTGTGAAATGTTGGAATCTTTATGTGAAAGCGCGATGATCCATGTTTAACTGCTCGCCAGTAATGCAGAACACAATACCGCAGCTGGGGCCAGGTGTTCAAACAATGCACTGCACACGAGCTCAAACAAAAATTCCGCAGCATTCCTTCCTCCATTAAATAAAAGTTTTTAAACGAGTCTCAAATTATGGTGGAAAATTACAGTAATTTTCGATCCGAACGTAATCATAACCAAAACGGGCCATTAGCATAAAAAACGGTTCAGTGAATACGACTTGAGAGTGGAGGGATGATAATGACAGAGAAAGGAGTATGGAATCTGCATTGAATCACATTCCAATTGTATCACTGTACATCTGCGCTCTGAACTAGTTTGACCAAGGATACGTTCTCCTTATCACATATCAGTTTCCCAAGAAGAAAAGGCCTCATGGTGAAGATAGATGTATCAATGACAAGTACGTCTTTTTACAATCACATCAATAAAGATGACTCTACAGCTACAGCTCCACAACCTGTAACATGTTTTCATTTACTGCTTTATATTTCCCAAGATTCAAGCTGGCAGTTGCACCTAAGATTAAGGCGCATCCGGGAGATAGTAGGTTCGAATCCCACTATCGGCAGCCCTGAAGATGGTTTTCCGTGGTTTCCCATTTTCACACCAGGCAAATGCTGGGGCTGTACCTTAATTAAGGCCACGGCCGCTTCCTTCCAACTCCTAGGCCTTTCCTCTCCCATCGTCGCCATAAGACCTTTCTGTGTCGGTGCGACGTAAAGCCCCTGGCAAAAAAAAAGGGTTAAGGCAAGGGAGGCGTTCGTGTACAATTGGGACCTTACTGCCATCTAGCGGAGAAGAGTGGTAGCTGAAGAAACAAAGTGCTCTGCAATTACCAATAGTCAGTCAGTGTAATGTTGATTACTTAAACATAGAATATGTTTACAGTTTCAGAGCCGTCTATGCCTTGGTGAGCGTTTCAAAAACATGAACATTTTAAATCAAAATAACTTCTAGGCAACACATGTGACGATAGTGCAAACAGGAAGGACCAACAAGAATTTGAGCTCCATGACTGAGGAGCTGCATGACGTTACACAGGTAGTCTGACGTCCTTCTTCCCCTTAAACTACTGCCCTTCACTGTACTGTACTTTAACGCTGTACAGCGTAATTGAAGTTCATCAACTTAATGATGCTTGTAAAGAACAATGTTTGCAAATATCCACAAAATTTAAATAATTGCATAGTAAATACACTGTCTGGAAATTCTTGTCTCCGCAAAATGTACTAGAATTCCCTTCCTTCTGAGATTAGGAACGTACCGGCATTTCAACCCGTCAAAAGTCCGTCTCCATGGCTAAATGGTTAGCGTGTTGGCGTTTGGTTCAAGGGGCCCCGAATTCGATTCCTGGTTTGGTCGGGATTTTTACCTTATTAATCCTCTGGCTCGAGGACTCGATGTGAGTGCCGTCCTTAACATTAGAAACCATCACGGATACGGCCTCATCCTCATGAACGCCTATAAGCATGCACCAGGCCTTTCCGGGGGCCATGCATCATTAAAATCTTTAAAAATAAGTACCAATACTGTATTTCTAAACATACACAAGGTAGAAGTGGAATATACATACACAATATAAATTAAGCAGCTAAAGTTAATTAATTGTTGCATTATATACCAAGATCGCTGTGAATAATAAGGTCTCAGTTGTTTCATTGTAAGCAAATTAACTCGATCACATCTGAAATGATTTTGTGGACGAACAGAAGAACATACTACATAGCCCTAGTTCTCCATGTAAAACAAGTCAATTAACAAATAAACCAGCAAATACCATCAAACTAACACTTGTTTTCTTTAACTATTACGAACCTTCGTAGCCGAGTGATTGACTATGGTTTTCACCTTCCCATTGAGGCAGATACTGAGATATTACCTTTCCCATAGCCTGAAGCACCTACATGCAAATTATTGCATTTGCTAGTAAATACTACTTCAGGTGCTGTAGTAACGTGGGTAATCGGAGAGTCTATACACATACAGTAAATGATCAAATATATCACAAGAACATAACCCGAAGCAGCTGGGAATTCCAAACAATTATATTCACTAAGAAGATAAATAGATCGTGCAATTATTTCAGAAAATTATTTTTTGATTGTAAACAATTTAATTGAATGCGGTTGTAATAGCGGACCACTAAAATGACATAATTGTATTTTTATGTAATGCTGGAAGTCCAAAAAGTTCTACTGAAGCTATACCAGAAAAAAGAATCGGTAAGTAAGAAATGCGCATGAAATAAATGTATATCCAGCTCCTTGGAGAAATTGTCAACGTCGACTCCTTTGGTTCAGAAGGTCATGGTTTGATTCCCGGCCACTTGGGGTATTTTAATCACATCTAGTTTATTGATCAGACTCCGGGACAGTATTTGTGTACTTCCGAACACACTTACACTTTTCTTCATATACACACAGCACACTGCAGTACAACCACCACAAGAACATGCAATAGCGAATACATCTCCCCGTTTAGGATTTGCGTCAGGAAGGATATTCGGACGAAAAACAACGCCAAACCCAAATGTGTGACACAGTTCGCACCCGTGACCCTGTCCGGCTGTGGGTCAATTGGTAAAAGAATAGGATATGAGTTAAATGTATTACTTTAACTGGCAATTTACTAAACTGCATATAAAGGAATATACTGCAGTGAAAGTGGCATGTCATATTTTTAGGTACATTCACCTTATCAGTTAGGAGGCATGACAGACAAGAGATATTGGCACTGTCTTCTCACCAAGGCAGCCGCAAGTCGAATATCGGCAAATGTAGTGCGCGTACGGTATGTTATTAGACAATCCGGAGTACCACCTTGCACACTAAATCACTTAGGAGTTATTCTTTTGCAATTTTAAAGTTGCCAAATATCTTTAAATACTGACCTGCACAATAATTATTTAGAAAAATTGTTCTTCTGTATTATTAGAAGATTTTCTTCCATCGATTCCATTATTTCGTCATGAAGGACGGATAAATCTCTAATAATTTTTGTTAGCCACGTGACCCATTACCTAAATCTTTGCACGGTTAATTTCACTGTGTTAGTATTTTACATTTTTCTCTTTGATTTTTTCTATAATAATTGAAGTTAAAGAAAAGGCATATGATGCAAAATGCTTTCAAAAATGAGATTTGTTTTACACGACTCTAATTGTTCCTTCTATTTAATTTAAATTTATTGTTGGTTATTTAATATTATAAAATGCCAAATTTTGAAATCACCAATTATCTGTGTGCTTGTTTGTTACCCTGATGACGTTATGAAGTGGCTTCCTCACGAAGGGATTAATACTGTAAGATAGGATCACAGTTTTGGATTTTGTAAATGTTGATAATTTTATGAGGTAAATGCACAAATGCCGCCCCTGTGGTGTAGTGGTTAGCGTGATTAGCTGCCACCCCCGGAGGTCCGGGTTCGATTCCCGGCTCTGCCACGAAATTTGAAAAGTGGTACGAGGGCTGGAACGGGGTCCACTCAGCCTCGGGAGGTCAACTGAGTAGAGGTGGGTTCGATTCCCACCTCAGCCATCCTGGAAGTGGTTTTCCGTGGTTTCCCACTTCTCCTCCAGGCGAATGCCGGGATGGTACCTAACTTAAGGCCACGGCCGCTTCCTTCACTCTTCCTTGCCTATCCCTTCCAATCTTGCCATCCCTCCACAAGGCCCCTGTTCAGCATAGCAGGTGAGGCCGCCTGGGCGAGGTACTGGTCATACTCCCCAGTTGTCTCCCCCGACCAAGAGTCTGAAGCTCCAGGACACTGCCCTTGAGGCGGTAGAGGTGGGATCCCTCGCTCAGTCCGAGGGAAAAACCGAACCTGGAGGGTAAACAGATGATGATGATGATGATGAAATGCACAAATCCTTTGCTTATTGAATGTGTGCAAAATAAAAATTGTGTTAACAACGACCACGAAGAAGATACCTCTTCTTTTCAAAACACATTTCCTTGTTTGTTTTACGAGATCGAAATACAAATCCACTATAGGAAGATTTAATAATATGAGTAAGCTGTTTTGGATAGCTTTAGTTGGTCCAAATTTATTTATTTATTTTGACCGATTTAGTCGGATACGGCTGCTTATTTGTCTAGCCACAAGATCCTTACTTGAGGATGAACTACAGTATTGTATGATACACGACACAGTTATATCGAATGGTTTTCCAACGTTGCCCAATCTCACACTAGTTAAGGTGAAGAAAGTACCATCCTCAAATTGGTAGAGAACTGTCATTTACAGGATTAGCTGCCTCTGTGGATCAGCGGTAGAGTGTCGGCCTCCGGATCCCAAGATAGCGGGTTCAAACCCGGCAGAGGTAGTCGGATTTTTGAAGGGCGGAAAAAAGTCCAATCGACACTCCATGTCTACGATGTCGGCATGTAAAAGATTTCTGGTGACACATTTGGTGTTTACCCGACAAAATTAATTAAATCTCGGCCATAGACGCCCAAGAGAGTTTCGGTTTACTCGGTCTGCCATCTAGTGGGGACCTACAGTAAAACGGAACGTCGAAATTGACGAGCAGACAGCCAGATGGCGTCAAATTGAAATGTCTGCACACGGTAGCTGAGGCCATACGATTATTATTATTATTATTATTATTATTATTATTATTATTATTATTATTATTAATTTCCAGGATTCATAATCCTTTGGTGAAAGAGCAATGGAAAATAATAATAAATTTGAAACAATTAACTACAGTAGGAAAGAGTTTGTTCTGTAGACTAGAATGAAAGAATCCGCGTTGTGGGCATGATCGTTAAGGTTACATTTCTATATAGTTTGACTCTGTGGTTTGCCAATTCAAGTCCCGTTGCTAAAACAAATCACCATCGAAATGTTGGCCGGCTAGCGTGGACAATTCCAAACGTCTCCGAAGTGATCATATGTAGTGGGGGCATATGACGTTGTTGATGTCAATTCGTCAGTCGGATGGGGAGGCTAAGCCTTGAGCAGACCCGTTGGTGATATTCGATAGGAGTAGGCACCGGGTTTCATCCTATCCCTTCCAACGATCTGATATCACGTCATTCATTTATCTAATTAACTCCTATGATGTGGTTATGTCAATAAGGAAACAGGGTCGTAAAAACTCGCTAAGCAGATTCACAAACACACACACACATACACATTATAAGTCTATGAAAACTGGACAGTTATTACAGGTTATTGCAAGTACTTGTAGCTGCAAATCAGTCTCAAGCTGTAACGTATGGTTAACCCCGATACAGTTCTGTTCATTCTCGTAGTGCAGGGATTTTACGTGGAATTTATGTGCTCTACAGAAGTATAATGGAGAATTTTCAAGTGGCATGAACTGTAACATAACGTATAATCTGTAACTAGTGTGAGAAAAGTGACGTACACAAGTTACTGTATTAATGCAGGGGTGAGGGTAAACGTAGTTATCTCTTAATGAACTTTGTGTGAAGAATTTGCTTCTTATAGTTATTGCTTTGCATATAGTGTTGCAAATTGTAACTAATTTACGAGCGTGTTAAACATAGGGCATTTCTGGCTGCAAATGAGAACTTTTCCTTATAAATGTAGAGAAACATGAGAGAGAACTCGCTAAAAACGGCTACTTCTGAAAGTGGAATTTTCAAAATGCGCAGGTTTTTGGTCCACTGAACTATAGCTCAAGATGTTTTACTCCAAGTCTGCATGAGTAGTCTCTCTATCTTCTTTGCTTCGTGAACTGCATAAGGAAAACTTCAAGATTAATTGAAATTCATAGAGCCAACACAGAGCATGCACCTTCTTAGACAAGACATATGGAATCATGATCTTTATCGGGATCGAGATACAGTGTTAAATATGTTGTAAATGTGGCAGTCATAGTTGTCATCGCCAAGGTTAAGCAGCTTCGAGCATGTTCTCGTAGGACATTCACTCGTGTGTTGGCAGTTTCAGGAATAAGAATAAAACAAATTTGCTATAGGTTTACAAATTTTAACTTATTGTTATCCGCGGGACAGCTACCCAAAAAGAATGGATATTTCGTCTGTTAAACTTTACTGCATTTATATTTCAATTAAAATAAATGACGCATTTTAATGTAGTTTTTACTACTGTCTTCTTAGAGTCATCAGTAGGCTTAACAATTGGGGTTTCACTCTTATAAGGAGAGTTATCGATGACCGATTTTCTCTCCACATTTCAGTTAACAAGTCCATTTCCTTTTGCTTTCCGAAGAGATCAGTGCATAAACCGTCCTACTTATATACGCCATGGATCTAAACCGAATAAACGCCTAGTTTGGAACTTTACGATTAAATTGTATCAGAAACTGCTCTGATTCGATTATAAGAAAAATACTACATTTTACACACTCCTTCGGTGTACAGAAAGGCACAAGGAATGGATTTTTATTAGGCAGTGGTGTACAGAATGTACCTTCCCTTAGATGATCACTGACCTTTTGTAATTCAACACGTTGACTACCATAAGGATCGTTTTGAACCTTCTCTGAGTGGCTCAGACGGTTGAGTCACTGGCCTTCTGACCTCAACTTGGAAGGTTCGATCCTGGATCAGTCTGATGGTATTTGAAGGTGCTCAAATACGTCAGCCTCCTGTCGGTAGATTTACTGGCACGTAAAAGAACTCTTTCTAGACTCAATTCCGGCACTTCGGCGTCTCCAAAACCCGTAAAAGTAGTAAGTAGAACGTAAAGCTATTATTATTATTATTATTATTATTATTATTATTATTATTATTATTATTATTATTATCATCATTATCTTTTATTAACGCTAGCACAGCGATCTTTAGCACTGCAGCAGATATAAGTTTCCATTTATTTTGATTCACATTCTGACAATGCACAAACGACAGGTTTCCGAACATCGGAACCTTCAAAAAAGTAGATTTTCCAACCCATAGTCTACAAGATCATTGCAGTAGCTTACCACTCGGCATATTTGATTGACATTTCTTTTTCAAGCTTCTCGTGTCTTTCAATGTACGCCAGACAATTTTCGAGATTGTATATACACTGACTGACAGAGCAAATGCAACACCAAGGAGGAGTGTTTCGAAAGGGATGAAAGTTGGGGAAAAAACAGAGTCGGCACGGAAGAATAATTGATGTTTATTTCAAACCGATATGCAGGTTACACAATGCGCACGGCATCGACTCAGTAGGATGTAGGACCACCGCGAGCGGCGATGCACGCAGAAACACGTCGAGGTACAGAGTCAATAAGAGTGCGGATGGTGTCCTGAGGGATGGTTCTCCATTCTCTGTCAACCATTTGCCACAGTTGGTCGTCCGTACGAGGCTGGGGCAGAGTTTGCAAACGGCGTCCAATGAGATCCCACACGTGTTCGATTGGTGAGAGATCCGGAGAGTACGCTGGCCACGGAAGCATCTGTACACCTCGTAGAGCCTGTTGGGAGATGCGAGCAGTGTGTGGGCGGGCATTATCCTGCTGAAACAGAGCATTGGGCAGCCCCTCAAGGTACGGGAGTGCCACCGGCCGCAGCACATGCTGCACGTAGCGGTGGGCATTTAACGTGCCTTGAATACGCACTAGAGGTGACGTGGAATCATACGCAATAGCGCCCCAAACCATGATGCCGCGTTGTCTAGCGGTAGGGCGCTCCACAGTTACTGCCGGATTTGACCTTTCTCCACGCCGACGCCACACTCGTCTGCGGTGACTATCACTGACAGAACAGAAGCGTGACTCATCGGAGAACACGACGTTCCGCCATTCCCTCATCCAAGTCGCTCTAGCCCGGCACCATGCCAGGCGTGCACGTCTATGCTGTGGAGTCAATGGTAGTCTTCTGAGCGGACGCCGGGAGTGCAGGCCTCCTTCAACCAATCGACGGGAAATTGTTCTGGTCGATATTGGAACAGCCAGGGTGTCTTGCACATGCTGAAGAATGGCGGTTGACGTGGCGTGCGGGGCTGCCACCGCTTGGCGGCGGATGCGCCGATCCTCGCGTGCTGACGTCACTCGGGCTGCGCCTGGACCCCTCGCACGTGCCACATGTCCCTGCGCCAACCATCTTCGCCACAGGCGCTGCACCGTGGACACATCCCTATGGGTATCGGCTGCGATTTGACGAAGCGACCAACCTGCCCTTCTCAGCCCGATCACCATACCCCTCGTAAAGTCGTCTGTCTGCTGGAAATGCCTCCGTTGACGGCGGCCTGGCATTCTTAGCTATACACGTGTCCTGTGGCACACGACAACACGTTCTACAATGACTGTTGGCTGAGAAATCACGGTACGAAGTAGGCCATTCGCCAACGCCGTGTCCCATTTATCGTTCGCTACGTGCGCAGCACAGCGGCGCATTTCACATCATGAGCATACCTCAGTGAAGTCAGTCTACCCTGCAATTGGCATAAAGTTCTGACCACTCCTTCTTGGTGTTGCATTTGCTCTGTCACTCAGTGTATATCTGTGAAGTAATTATCACGAAGTCATTCTATTCTCTGCACATATATGTGCTTTCCATAAATTACTTCAATGGCATTATGCAAGAAAATAACAGGGTATCTAGGAACATATTGTGTATTTGACTAGTGAATGTGTGTTTGTTTGCTTTTTGTTGGAAACGTGGAACTATAAGTGAGGGATGGGAAGTTTATATGAACTGTGAATGATGAGCATTTTACAGAAATATCAAATGTATACATACGAGATCTTAAAGATTGTATTCATGTTGATAACGAGAGAACTGGATAGATCACAAGTACATCTGCGGTCAAATATAAAGATTTTCAAGTGAAGAAAAATTTCTGAATATACATATAAAGTATCATTTCTTAAAATTATTAGTGGTTATGTATGTGAGGAACATCAATGTGAATAATTTTAAAAGGTTAGTGAGTGTCAGTGTTTGTTGCTTTAAGGGAAAAGAAACACAAATTCAGTGCCTTTTAAACAGCGAGTCTGATAGATTTTGTCAGGAAGTGGAGTGATGAACTCTACTGTAGGATAAGGAAATAATAATTAGGAACATTTGATCCCAAAAATTTAGTTCCTAGATACAAAGCCACTTCAATTTCATGGGCTCATATTGTGATGTTGAATTGAGAAAACGATCCAAGTTTAGACCTTGAAATTAATATCATAAAAGAAAACGTCAACCAAATGAGGTGTCACAGGTGATGTTGCAAGGTTGAAAAGGCCATGAAGACTTCAATAAGTAAGAAATTACATAATTTGTCTTTATATTTGATGAAGTTAGTGTTTAGTACCCTCTCTTACACGTAATCACGTAATTAAAATATTCAATTATGTAATAAAAATAGTAAAACTTACAACAACGAAATTAATTACTACATGTAAATATTAAACAGTGAAGTAGTACTAAGAACAAGCAACGAGAAAGTAATAATAGAATGTACATCATGAAGATATAAAATTAAGATAACAATAATTATAAAAATGACAATAGTTTTAATAAAATAAGAAATTGCACTATAAACATATAACCAGCAAATATATTTCTATTATTTTAGGGGAATATGACTTTCGTATACTCATTCACACTTGACTCATCACACAAGACAGTTGGAAGCACTTGTGAAGTGATTTCGGCAATTTTTCTTAAATTTCCTCACGAACGGTACCAGAAAGAGCACACAGTGTTCACTTGACGTGGAATTCGTACTGGAAAAGAATTCTGTCATATTTTCGTTCATATTTTTAGGGAAAAATGTTGAGGTACTTCAGTTTGATGATATGGAGCGTAAGCAGGGTATAAATGAACTCTTCTGACAAACTTCCAGAGGTTATTCTGAGTTACTGGCTGAATATTTTGGTATAAGTAACCATTGGTCGCTGATGATACGTTATTAAGCAATTGCGTTTATTTATTTCAAGCTCAAATACTTTGTGTTTGTATGTACATATTTTTCTAAAATTTTGTTTTGTTTTCAGAATTAAACTACCATTGCCACGTTTACTCGGCGTAGTATTATTTGACTACTTGCTACGGTAGTCGCTGTTAAGAGTAAGTGGGGACAGCTCTGTATCGGGTCATTGAGTAGCTCCTCCATTTCCTGCCACTGTGCCGTACCTGAGGTGCATATTGGCTACCCTCTCATACGTCATGGTAGAGTTCAAACCTTCTGGTTTTATAATCTATAAGTATCCGTACATATTCGTACGAGCGATGTAATACACGTCCTACTTATCAAAATGAAATTACTCTGCAATATGGTACCAGAGACTATCTGCTCCTTTTATTATTATCACACGACCAACATCCCTTAAAACCTCTGAATTTTTTTGTAGAGGTCGCTGTCACTGCATAATGACAAGAAAGGAAGTTACAATGAATGAAGTCGTCAGTGAATCATCAATTTCGTCCGACGATCAATAATTGGAGTATAATAAACAAAGCAAAATATTTCTCGCAGTGGTCACTTTGGATAAAAGAATGCTGGCCACTGTTTCTTTTGACTACACATTTGATGCTATATGTTGAAGGTCATTGGACCAGCCATAGATGTTCAATGCACTATCCCCACATGAAGAGTCACGATCGTAACAATAATCTTATAGTTTGTTGACCTGAAACTGGAGATGACTGAAGGAAAAGTCTCTTTATGCCACACTTTAACCTTGGAGGATGTCATAATGGTGACCTTTTCAACGTTCCGTCCTTCCCTTCTAGTTTCGATACATACGTAAGATCTAAAAATTTGCCTAGGATGCTTTGCTTTTATCCAAAAATACAAATAATGTAGTTCAACCACGACCACAAAGTATAAAGTTTGCAATCCCACGGCAATGATCTTGTATAAATTGATGGAGGTCTTGTTTCGTATTTCAATAATATCCATAGTTTGCATTCAGCAACAAATTCAACAGTGATATTAGGAATATTTAAAATTAGAAGCTGAGTAACTTGAACGGTTTTACGGATTTGTGAATGAAGTTGGTTGTTTGAGGTGTTGGCTTTCAAGTTACGAGCACGAGAGCTTACTGTTTTGTTGTGATTATAGGGGGACGGTGGAGACAAAGCCTTGAGACTCGCACTGCTCCCTTTGTGTCGAACATAATTACGCCCATGACTATGTGACAGTGTCTCATGCATGGGCCGTCTGTCTACATACTGAGTGAATATTTTTTATTTCGAGGACGGCACAATAAGACATTCACACTTTCATTGGTCTTCATGCAGTCTTTCTAGTTCATAAATTTTTCCAAAATACGTTGAAATGAAATTTCTTGCGAATTTTCTGATTCATTGTTTCCCAAAATATGTTGAAGTACAACTTCTCCATGGCGGACTGACAACTTAATTTTAACGGCTTTCTGCAGTAACAAGGTAAGTCAACTTACTTTGCTTATGTGCGCACCCCCGATAAAATCGAGGCACTTGCACTTGTCGCATGATAGAATCAGTCGTGTACGACTATATTTGCATGTCTGTATAGGTTTCTAGAAAACTTAGCTGGATAACACTAGTGTATCAGAAAATTTAAAACCGAACTGAGTGGCTCAGACGGTTGAAGCGTTGGTCTTCTGACCCCAACTTGGCAGATTCGATCCTGGCTCAGTCCGGTGGTATTTGAAGGTGCTCAAATACGTCAGCCTAGTGTCGGTTGATTTACTGGCTCGTAAAATAACTCCTGCGGATATAAATTCCGGCACATCGACGTCTCCGAAAACCGTAAAAGTAGTTAGTGTGACGTAAAGAAAATAACATTATTATTAGAAAATTTAAATTCATTAAAATTACAATTGTTTTTATTTTTTGTTTTGATTTTTACAATCTGCTGTACGACGTACGGACACAGATAGGTCTTATGGCGACGATGGGACGGGAAGGGCTAGGAGTGGGAAGGAAGTGGCTGTGGCCTTAATTAAGGTACAGCCCCAGCATTTGCCTGGTGTGAAAATGGGAAACCACGGAAAACCATCCTCAGGGCTGTCGACAGTGGGGTTCGAACCCACTATCTCCCGGATGCAAGCTCACAGTTGCGCACCCCTAACCGCACGGCCAACTTGGCTGGCCTTATTTCACTATATGTGTACGATCAAAAGTAACAACATCACTCTTTCCAATGTGCACTGAAACCCCTGTTTGTGGTGGGACTGATTTGGCGAATTGACGTAAACCTCAGTAACAAAGTTAGTGCATTACGTATAATTTCTTTCAAACATATGAAAGTTAATTTTATTAGCTATAAGTATTTTGGAGGGTAGTGTGAAAATCGGGTATTTTTTCGGGAATCGGAGAAATTTAGCCTAATATAATTCACAGCATTTCAAAGTCATATAGACACTATAGTTTCCCTTAACGAGATCGCTGCTTTTGTGGAAACGCAATTGGAAACATGTATTTTTAACGTTGAAGAAACTGATAAATTTCCGAGAACTACAATCTAGGGTGGTAGACCTATACTTTAACTCATTATGATAAAGTAGGGTTTGATGTTTCAAAATCTGTTCAGAATATTACAAAAAAGAATTCGGTAATTAAACTTCAACAAATATACCGACGTTTTGTAATTTAGAAAAGTAATCTATCTCCTTTTAGTCCTTGCCGTCCGTAATGTTTGTGTTGAATTGATCTTCAGTGCTCTCAAAAACTGCAAAATAGCTTACTTCTCGGAAATTTATCAGTTTCTTCAACGTTAAAAATACATGTTTCCATTTGCGTTTCCACAAAAGCAGCGATCTCGTTAAGGGAAACTATAGTGTCTACATGACTTTAAAATACTGTGAATTATATTAGCCGAAATTTCTCCGATTCCCGAAAAATACCTTAATTCTTCCAAAGGTTCGGATCTTTTCATCCTTCTCTTAAGAACTGAGAGAGTGATTATCTCTCCGTGTTTCTCGTAAATTAATGATCACTATCATCACCGCTCTTCGATCGTACCTACCTTCACAAGTAAGAATGATGACCTAAATAATTTTTCTAGTTACTTCAGCAACATCCATAGTCATGTAGACATTACATTGAAGTACAAACACTTGGGCATTACACGAGGGTGATTTCGCAGTTCATCACTCAGAAAGTCATCAAATATAATTGGAAGACACACTGTGATACGATGGTAAGTCAAAACAGAAATTATGGTCAAAAAAGCACTTGGAGAACATTTAGATTTTTATATTGGTGGTACTATAGATTCAGATAAAGTTTTGGCAGGTTTGTTAATGACTAGCTGTAAAATTGACATCTAGTGCAACAGAAATTATCCCATTTTCATTTAAAGTACCTTCTTTTAAATAAAAGGGTAGAATTAGTTATATGTTTTAAAATGAATATTAATTAAATCCTCAGTAACCATGAGTGGGCAAAACTCACTGGACACAAATTTAATTTTAAAATAGTTATTACATCACATAGTCATGGTGGAATTTTAAATAAATATTATTATTTTCACACCTCAAAATTAAACTTAATTTCTTCCACACACTGCTCCTCATCATGGTTGTTGCCGATCAAGTCCGTAATTTTCTTCAATTTTCTCCTTAGCAGGCATCGGTGTCGTCTACAGTCTCATTTTTTACTTGTTCCTGTAAGCTATTTTGCAGTTTTTGAGAGCACTGAAGATCCATTCAACACAAACATTACGGACGACAAGGACAAGGACAAGGACAAGGACAAGGGGATGTGAGTGGCCATGTCTGCCTGTTAGGTCATCAGCCCAGAGGCTGGTTGGATCCTCAGCAGCACCAAAGACTATGCAGTTATAGAAAACCACAAAAACAAATGGCAGAGCCCAAATGAGGCGTACTAGGCAAGATGAGGAGTGAGAGGAAAGGGCCAGAAAAGGCCATAGAAAAGGAAATAATGTAGTTCGTTTGCTGGGAAGAACTAACAGAAGTCTACCGAGCAGTAGAACTAATAAAAACAAGTTGGAGTGAGCAACTGAATATTGCAGTTTACTTTCCAACTTGCTTATCTCCTTTATTTCCTCGGCCATGAGAACCTGGATATGGCTCGACGCTTCCTTAACTTATGATGTAGGGGATGTGAGTGGCCATGTCTGTCTGTTAGGTCATCAGCCCAGAGGCTGGTTGGATCCTCAGATAGCAGCACCAAAGGCTATGCAGTTATAGAAAAACTACAAAAAACAATGACAGAGCCCAAATGAGGCGTACTAGGCAAGATAAGGAGTGAGGTAGTTTGCCATTGCTTTCCTCACTGGACCAGAAGGTGCCACTGCAGCACGTCTGATCCTATGAGCAACACTTTTCATAACACTCGGACATTATTTGTGCTCCATACGTCATTACTCAGCACACTCATACCCCAGCAGCTTCCATATTTTCACAGACATGGATGAGACTGGAACTTCGGTGGAAGCTACACTTCGCTCTGGCCTGTGCCAAGAGACGCATACAAAAATACTGCATCCATCAAGCAATGGCAACAGGCAAGAGTGACCATAGCTGAAATTTATTTTACACTTCAACAGCATTAGGAACAATTACTGTATACGTACATAAATATAGAGTTAATATTTCCTCTCAACTTGGCTAATAATAATAATAATAATAATAATAATAATAATAATAATAATAATAATAATAATAATAATAATAATAATAACGTGACATCAGTTGCCGTGTAGAGACAGTTTAATTTGTGGATATTTATATTGATTGTGAGTCAATTTATTCAATGTTACGTTCTATCCTAGCTGATTGCAGTGAAACTGGGTCCCTGGTTGAAAATGTATGACTCAGGTTTAATTATTTTCTTCGGATAAACTCTAAACGTTTTACCAGAGATTTTTTTAATATGCCGGCATCATAGGACATGGCGTGCCGAATAAATTGCTTTCCTCCCTTCAAAAATCCTACCATCTCTGCCGGATTTGAACTCGTGAAGTTGAGATCGGATGGCCAGCATTCTGCCACTGATCCATAAAAGGAGCTTTCAAGCTGGTTGTTGGTATTTTAGAAAAACATTCTCTTAGCACAGTCTGCAGCCTCCTCTCGATTCTTCAGTGTGAAGTTGATAAACCACGAGTCACTACTCCGAGAGTGGTCTCACCATGAGATAATACTTGCGCCCATCTTGGATATTACTTGCCTGTTGGCATGGAACCAGAAATCTTAAGAGTGAGGTTATTTAAATACCAGCCAGTGCTAGCATAATACCTTCTCCACAACGTACTAGTAAGTCAAGCCGGTTTCTGCAGCTGCACTAGCGTCATAAAATTGGCTGAGATAATCATCGGGGCCATTAAAAATATCACGGCTCACTCTACTTGAGGAAGTTTCTCCAAGCCGGCGGTCATCCAAATAGAGAAGTCCGTGCTTCGATATTAAAAGTTTCAATCTTAGCGTCTGCAAAAGGTGATTACTTGTGAGCAGAAAGGGAAACATGAACCAAAAAATCTGTGAACGTCAAGTCTTACATTCGACCAAAAAAGTGAACCGTGCATTCTTTCTTGTAACGAAACTTTATCATTGAGATATGCTGCTCTTCGTCTCCATAGGAATATTCGCTGCAGGGAATTAAATCTGAAGTTCGGAATTAACGAAACTGGCGTAAAGAATCAGTAGTGATGCTTCAAGGAGGTCCAGCTCAATAAGTCGTGTCGAGTATATATAGTACATATCGACGAGATAATAAGTACAGAAATATTTGGCCAACCGGACACCCGAAGCGAACAGAAACCACGACCTTCTGATTTCGCGTCGAATGCTCTCCCGAATGATCTACGATTACATCGGTGATTTTTGTTCCGAACTTGTTATCTAATAATGAAATGAAATGGCGTATGGCTTTTAGTGCCGGAAGATCCCAGGACGGGTTCGACTCGCCAGGTGCAGGTCTTTTGATTTGACGCCCGTAGGCGACCTTCGCGTCGTGATGAGGATGAAATTATGATGGAGACAACACATACACCCAGCCCCCCGTGCCAGAGAAATTAACTAATGATGGTTAAAATACCCGACCCTGCCGGGAATCGAACCCGGGACCCCTGTGACCAAAGGCCAGCACGCTAGCCATTTAGCCATGGAGCCGGACATATCTAATAATAATAATAATAATAATAATAATAATAATAATAATAATAATAATAATAATAATAATTTACGTCCCTCTAACTACTTGTTGGGCTTTCTAAATATATCTTTTTACAAGTTGCTTTACGTCGCACTGACACAGATAGGTCTTACAGCAACGATGGGATAGGAAAGATCTAGGGGTGGGGAGGAAGCGGCCGTGGTCACAGCATTTGCCTGGTATGGAAATGGGAAACCACGTATAACCATCTTCAGGATTGCCGACTGTGGGGTTCGAACCCACTATCTCCCGAATGCAAGGTGATAGCTACGTAACCGAAACCGCACAGCGACTTGCTTGGTCTACAGTGGTTCGACATACCACGATAAGGCAATTTCGATATGGGAAACTCAAAATAGGAAAATTTACTCATGATGACCACTAACCTTCTGTGAGGAGATGAATCTAGCAGTACAAGTAGAAGATAATAAATAAAATAATTCCTTGTAGATTTTCCTTACCCGGTGCAGCGTTTCTAAGGTAGACCATCCGACAAGCGTGCGCAACTCTGTCGTATACAAGAAACTGCTTTTCAGTGTGCTGGAAGGTAGTGTCGTGTGTGCTGTGTCAATTGCAGGAACCTTGGAGAAAAGTACACGTCCAATTCCCGACTCTAGAAAACTAATCGTTCGTGACCTAATCCCATGACCCGGTGGAGCGTTGAACCTGGGACTCCGAGACCAGTCTGTCTTACAGTCGAAACTTTCTAAGACGTGGCTGGAAGACTCCGATTTGGAATCTGCTACTTTTTAATACTTACACTAATAACGACAGCTGCTATGTATGCATAAATCAGATTGTAGAATCCATGGCCACATCAAGGTCAACAAATTCTGATCATTTTATGTAGAGGTTTCAGTCTGCTCCAGTAATGGAATAATCACCTTGTACTGGCCCGGCTATTACAACCTGCAAATGATGAACTAACACCTGTTACGAATGTTTCTGCAGTTATTTGAGGCTGTTCATCACTAGAATCGGAATGATACATTGCCAGTGTCTCTTACACAGTGAATGTTTCAGTCGGATTTAAATACGGTTAGGTATGGTATAAGTGATCACTGTGATGGGAAGTACTGTCCAAAAGAGCTACGATTGCGAAATAAACTCACATAACATGAACCAAGATTTAATTTCATGAAGTCTCGCTTGAGAGGATGTTACAGTTCAGGAAATAATAGTCGTGAAAGGAATTACAGAGCATAGCAATTGTAGTCCAGTACTATTTACATCATCATCGTAACGTTTAAAAACAGCAATGGAAATATCAAGGCATATCACTATATGAAAACGAAGTTATTTTAACATGGTCACTTTGATAAATTGTGACGTTATAATACACTTAAATGTCCTGAGCTGCATCCTGAATAATCGTCCACACAGAAGAGAAATTTTAATAAGGTGACATTGTGCACCAGCGTTTACAATATAAAGGAACTACTAGTTTGAATCACTACCTGTATTCTTTGACTGAACCATTCACCTCACTTGAATGGAAAAGTCATATGAAATTCTACGGTCATAGGATATAGAATTAATGGACGAATGTCACTTGACCAAGAAAATC
This sequence comes from Anabrus simplex, assembly GCF_040414725.1. Taxonomy (NCBI): domain Eukaryota; kingdom Metazoa; phylum Arthropoda; class Insecta; order Orthoptera; family Tettigoniidae; genus Anabrus; species Anabrus simplex. The sequence continues at coordinate 447,653,135 of NC_090265.1, forward strand.
TTCCACGTCATCAACGGATCTAGACAATCCAAAATATGCTGGTTGATAGAAAACCAAAGTGACCTCACAGAAGTCGATATTGACCCACTGGCAACTACACGGACTACATACAGGCATGAAATCAATACACATAATTCCATACCCTAGAACACAACAGGAAGGAACTTGAAAGTCGAAAACCCATGGAAGCAAGAAAGAAGAGGCCCGAAGTGGAAGGATGAGGAAGTTTCGGGAAGATAAGAAGGATAGGAAGAATTTGTACAATTATCAGTACGATGTGTGACTGTCAGAATACTTAATAACTTGCAAATAATGTAGTTAATTGTAAACACCGTTTTTTTCACATTGTGTATTTTAAGGATTTTCTACCTTCCAAGAAAGGTTCAAAGATACGTTCCTTATACATGAAGTTCCACAGTTTAATACTATAAATATGTAGAGAAATGTTCCACTTCTGATACGTCTTCTATTTACGTTTATATGACGCCCCGATTTCATCATTCCACCAAGATGTTCGCTATTCCACATCTTCAGTTCAGTCAAAGAATACAGGTAGTGATTCAAACTAGTAGTCAAGCCGCTGATCTCTTTTAACTATTATTTTAAAGTGGACAAAGTGTCGATCAATTGTTTACATCGACTTATTGACTGGATCTTTGATAAATGAATTGATCCTAAGATCTAAACAGAAAACATAGCCGAAAAAATAATACTATGTAGATCTCGAAGTTATTGTGAACTGCAGATAGATTCACAGGAACTTGAGCGGTAACTACCGCCTTACCTTTTACATTCATGACGAACTGGTTTCTGTGTATTATAGCTTGATCATTACAGTCTGTCTCCTGGCTGTCTGGAATGTTCTGAAAACCCGATGCGGCTCCCCCCTTCACTCTTACAGCGTAGGAGTAAAGTAATTTATTCAGCGTATAAACTATACCAACAGAAGCGTCTTGGTAAAGACAAGTAGCTGGGAAGCTGGTTTACAAAACCTTTAATTTGAAGGAGGTCCCTTTTAAGACTTCCTTTTGGGTTAATAAGCTATCACGGTAATTGTTTTTCATATCCAGAAGCTGTTTGGGGCTGATTGGACTCCTCCCAGTCAACTCGCTAGCATAACCTGCTATTTGTGGCCACTATCTACTTCTCTTAATACAGTCATAAATCATTACAAATAGACCTGTTTTTAGATAAAAATAAAGACTATTTTCATTCCTGCTTGATCTTATATTATTGTATCAAAATCCTAACAGCGAGTGAGACAAAACTTTACGGCTTCACTCGCAAGAAACTTCTACAGTTTGACTTTTATGTATCTGTGGTCTGTTTTAATGAGGGGAACAAAATTCTCTTGACATTTATAACAATCATTTAGGAGAAATTTGAAACAACAGAAAGAAAGAAAGAAAGAAAGAAAGAAAGAAAGAAAAAGGGGATTGATTCATAAAACACTATATAAATAAAGTTTTAAATTCTTATGTGAGTGTGATTCATTTTCAATGTTCACCAAGTTGTAAGGCATGGAAACACTCATTGTAGTGCAAATTGTAGTATTAAGGTACTGGAAATCTGTATGTGTTGCTATACTTGTAAGCGTATATTTTAAGCTATTTTATGTATATTTCGGGTGAATTAATATGCGATTGCAGGCAATTATGTTACACTACTCGTAAGGTTAGGACATATAACGAGATTAGATGGCATACAGCGATTATGTTGTAGAAACGGCAAAGGAATGCCTAGGCGAAAGAGTGTGTAAAGATGTGGAATAGCGAACATCTTGGTGGAATGATGAAATCGGGGCGTCATATAAACGTAAATAGAAGACGTATCAGATATGGCTCCAAAGAAGAACTGATTTAGGTAAAGAGCTGTACATGTATGAAAGAAACAGAAACAAATCATTCTAAAGTCAAAGAAATGATGGGAATCTTTTGGTAGATAACCTGGAATGGTTTGGTCAATTTGCAGTCAAACCTTCCTGGATTGCAATAAAGAACCTTAAGAAGGGAGAGAAAAGGAAATATACTTAAGGCTTGAAGAAAAAATCTTAATACCTGTAAATCGGATACCTTAGCGAATTTACGTTAATATAAGATGGTGGTGGTTCTTTAAAGATGATGATGCTTGTTGTTTTAAGGGGCGCAACATCGAGGTCATCGGCCCGTTCTTTAAAGAGGTCTAACATCTATGTCTTCAGCCCCATTAAAACATGACCATGACATGTTGATTCATAGGTCTGCTGAATGTAACAGAATTTGTGAAAGGCAATGGGGTGACATTCCCATCCCCTTATCTACAACGAACAGGAATTGGATTCGTATCAGTAGAAAGGTACAAAGTGCCAAATTTATGAACAGTAAATTATTAATAAAAGCTGCCTCTGTGGATCCGTGGTAGAGTGTCAGCCTCCGAATCCCAAGATAGCGGGTTCAAACCCGGCAGAGGTAGTCGGATTTTTGAAGGGCGGAAAAAAGTCCATTCGACACTCCATGTCGTACGATGTCGGCATGTAAAAGATCTCTGGTGATACATTTGGTATTTACACGACTAAATTAAATCTCAGCCATAGACGCCCAAGAGAGATCCGGTTTACTCTGTCTGCCATCTAGCGGACCCAAAGTAAAACGGAACGTCGAAATTGACGAGCAGACAGCCAGATGGCGTCAAATCTAAATGTCTGCACACGGTAGCTGAGGCCATACGATTATTATTATTATTATTATTATTGTTATTATTATTATTATTAATAAAACTGTCTCCCGGGAACAATTTATCTGATTTATTTCTGAGCATTAAATCAAAGGCGTAATTACACTTAGAAATAAGCAAAAATTACAATTTATGAAAGGTACAAATATTTAATCCATGTTGTGTTACCTTCATCATTCACAGACTTGCAAATAGCATTCTACATGTTATTGATTGGCCAAATAGGGAATCACTGCCTTCAAATAATTCGTTTTTCCTTCTGATATAGTACGCAGGAAGGAGGTAACTTCTAACATTGCTGAATGAAGGTCTTTTTACGTGTTTACCTCTTTTTAGCACGCTCACTTTACGTCCAAAATCAGACTCACTATAGGATTCTTTCACGTGGGAAAATGTTAAATATGATGAATTGTAAGTGATGCTGAAGGCTTCGGAAATATTCCGATTTTGATATTGATTATTCCATCAGCTACAGTTTGGATATCGAAGATATTTGCACTATCCAAAAGAACTGCTTTGAATGGTTGTACTACGTTTTTCGTCCTTGTAGGCCGTTGTTCAAGAGCATACGATAGTCCCGACGTTTCAACAAAGACTGCGTTCGGCATTCATTTTCAAGAGTTCCGAATGACTTCGATGGCTACGAAGCTCACAGTGGAATGTGAAACTTCGTGACTATCATATGATCCTGAACCATGACCCACAAGCCCGGAAAATGTTCACCGTGAAAGCCTCAACTGCCCCGCTATTTTGGTTATCACTCTGAAAGCATATGCTCTGTACCTTCAAACAAGCCACTTGTCACCAAGAAAGGAAAGAGAAACACCAATATACGATTCCTGTTTATGCACCGCAGTTATCGCTCCATACAGTAGGACTCTTCTTGCTTGTCACACATTTAGAATGCATGATACTATTTTATTTCCATCTCTTTCAGTCACAGTCTCATCCCACATGAACATATAAGACTGCAGTGTTTCACGCAAAGTGTCTTCCAAATTGCAGCAAAATTACTGGCGGCGATATAATATTTCCTAATAAGTTAGGGATGCCGGCCCCGTGGTGTAGGGGTAGCGTGGTTGCCTCTTACCCGGAGGCCCCGAGTTCGATTCCCGGCCAGATCAGGGTCTTTTACCTGGTCCCAAGGGCTGGTACGAGGTCCAATCAGCCTACGTGATTAGAATTTGAGGAGCCATCTGATGGTGAGATAGCAGCCCCGGTCTAGAAAGCCAAGAACAACGACCGAGGGGATTCGTCATGCTGACCACACGACACCTCGTAATCTGCAGGCCTTCGGGCTGAGCAGCGGTCGCTTGGTAGGCCAAGGCCCTTCAAAGGTTGTAGTGCCATGGGGTTTGGTTTTGTTTTTAGGTACGAACATAACTTGCTCTAAATCAGCAGCTATAACGCACGTATCAATGTGAGGGAGCTGAGACGAGCTGATATCATTTTTATAAGGCTATGTTCTTTCACGTCCTTCCTATGTCACTATAGAGTCCCACATGCATAAATAAGACTGCAGTGTTTCACCCAAATTGCAACAAAATAACTGGCTGCGAAAGAATATTTCCTAATATGTTAGGATAGGTACGAACATAACTTGCCTTACATCAGTAGCTATAACGCACGTATCACTGTGAGGGAGCTGAGACGAGCTGATATCATATTTTTATAAGGCTATGTTCTTTCTCTTCCTTCCTATGATGTCACTAGAGATTCCATTCTGACTGCGAAGAAATGCTTTTGCTTCACAAAAATAAAATGGCACATTTCACCATTCATAGAAAGAGTTCTGGTTCTAGCCCCACTGCCATCTTTGGTCGTCGTAGGAACCATTTGAAGTTCTATCTGGACCTAGCTCCTACGATTGTAATGCTCCTTGACCCCTTGAACCTTTCTAGCAAAAACTCTTTCTTCTTAAAAGTTTATTTTTGCACCTTTTTCTGATAAATTTACTAAACCAAAGGAATATTTAAAAGGTATTGATTTAGGAAACATAAAATAAAAAGTTGCTCAGACTGATAAAAGATGAGGAATATTATTAACATACATTGAAAGGTGGGAATGCGAAGAAAACATGAGATTTCTGTGCAAATATGACGATATGAACTACTTCTCTGTATATTACGGTGCATGACGAATAAGGGTATCATTTCAAAGTGAAAGCAACAATAACATTTAATTCTAACGTTAAGGAATTATTAAAATAGCGATGATCAGTCGAAATTTTTTTCTGAAAAAGCAGAGAATGAAACGTGAGATTTTTCAGCAATCTTTCTCGAGCGTGGCTAATATTCTTGATTGTAAAAACATCAATCAAAACTTTACACTGTCTGTAAATTGTTTGTTATTCAAACGATCATAGTGCTCGATCTGTTATGTGACGATACTGATGGAGAGTGCGGAAGTACTCTTAATGATTTCATGATTATAATTTGAAAATTGAAATATTAAACCGTTACGGCTATTAAATGCACTCCATTTAAGCAGCATCAATTTGAATAATCAATGGCTGACATGAGCACAAGGTCATCTCATTACGTTTATGATGCAATGAATTCATTAAATCTGCGACCATCTCCGTGTTTGTTCAGGAAGTTATTACGTCAGAATATTAATAATATTCGTAATCTTGAGAAATTATCGATGATAGTCGTGACGTAACAGCTAAACAGGAACGATGAGATCAGGGCGCGCCGCAAACATTGTGAATATTCATGTTTAATTGTGTGACCTAAGACTGTTAAATTTAAATCTTTGCGCGTATACTGTCCACAGTTACCGTATTATAATCAGTGCAGTCTGTAAATAACGGATGAGAAATCGAATGTCGGCAACTGACATTGTTCATCATAAAGATACGAGTGAGTGAATACATAAATGCTTCCAAATTTTAAATTACAAATCACTCTTCAAATATTCATTTCTCGTCTAGGAATATTAACTTTAAAACAACTTCCTTCATGTTTAGCGAGTTAGTCAATATTAATTTTTATTAAATCTCTGCAGTCCAGTGTCTGTTGGCTCGTGAAACGTATACATTGTGTAACAAAATGCAATGCTCAAACTTCTAGGGTTGGTAGAGGACTTTAATGAAATGACCATATGTCTGAAATGAATAATTGAGGTACTTTATGACGTAATTGATAAAGAAACTATTACACTTCAATTAAACCAATCAGTCAATAAATAAATAAATAAATAAATAAATAAATAAATAAATAAATAAATAAATAAATAAATAAATAGTCCTCCTCTGTGGTGTAGTGGTTAGGGTGATTAGCTGCCACCCCCAGAGGTCCGGGTTTGATTCCCGGCTCTGCCACGAAATTAGAAAAGTGGCACGAGGACTGGAACGGGGTCCACTCAGCCTCGAGAGGTCAACTGAGTAGAGGTGGGTTCGATTCCCACCTCAGCCATCCTGGAAGTGGTTTCCGTGGTTTCCCACTTCTCCTCCAGGCAAATGCCGGGATGGTACCTAACTGGGCGAGGTACTGGTCATTCTCCCCAGTTGTATCCCCCGACCCAAAGTCTGAAACTCCAGGACACTGCCCTTGAGGCGGTAGAGGTGGGACCCCTCGCTGAGTCTGATGGAAAACCGAACCTGGAGGGTAAGCAGATTTAGAAGAATAAATAAATAAATAACCAAATCTATCAATCAACACAGATCTGCGCTTAAGGCTGCCGACCACGTGACGAACTCTTCCTCCTATTCAGTTACACACAACAGGCTCTTTAAGTGCCACCACACAAGAAAGACATGAAAGTTAATTTGTGTGAGGTTGGAAGGACAAACGGCCATATTTTTGTAAGTTATTACAAGAACATTGAAATGTAACCGTTTCGTTCTCAGTCACGGCAATAAATACCTTAATCAACAATTTACGATCTTTGGTTATTTAATACAACCACATATTCTATATTTCCTAGAGGCTTGATTAATGAATTCTGTTACACCCAATGTGTTGTATCACAGCGGTGTCCATTCCCACATGGCATTAATCTAGCCTTCAAATTCTTAACGATTTGCCCATAACGTTCCGTCACATGACGAGTAAGCGAGTCAGTAGAAATTCTAAAATTCAATGGACAAGGTAGTTAGTAGTGCTGGGGAAAAATTTTACATCTAACAGGCAAAGGACTAGATCATTGTGTATGGATGTGAAGTAAGATTGAACGACCAATAATATCCCATAACGAAAAAACTAATATATAGACGAAGAAATTGTTAAGTATTAATATATAGAACATACACTAAAACATTTTGTTCCCTAAATGTTCTCTCCTCACAACAAAATATCAGAATTAATGAAAGTATTTTCTTGGAAGTCATACTTAGAAAAATGTAATTTCTTCAAGTTTTGTGTGTTCATTTTAACTATAAATTTTATTTTTATTTTTCCTGTATTATTTGTTCTCCACTTGGAACAAAATAAGAAAGGGTGACGGGTTCAAAGGATGTCTAACTTGTAGCAACTCAAATTTTCTTATCGTAATATGAATTCATTTGTGCTGATACCTACAAAAGTAATTCACAACATGTTAATAACGAGTAAGATACTCGCCTCTTTCAATCCTTTTGGACCAGAATTCTCTTTCCACAGATAATTAAAGTTTTAATAAGCTTGTTCTCTTTAAAGAAAAAGAAATGGAAAACCATCCTTCGAAAAATTTAGTGACATTTATGACAAGGTTAAGTTTTTAGTCTGTTGAAATACCAAATGTAATACTTAGAACATACCTGCAAAATAATGAATAATACAGTATTTCACAGTTATAGTGTTCTAAGTGTTAAAATTAGTATTTAGAGAGACTGAAAAGTTGGTAAGTTCTATGGATTGTGTCGACACTGAAAAAATTGGCATCCTTCTTTATTTTACTTTTTTTTCTACGGTTTAACGTCGCACTAATATATCGAAGGTTTTGGCGATGCAAGGATGGGAAAGGGATAAGATGGGAAGGTGGCAGTCGTGACCTTATTTAAGGTAAACCCCATCCTTTGTTTGGTGTGAAAATGGGAAACCATGGAAAACCTTCAGGGCTGCCGACGGTGGGATTCGAACCCACTGTTTCACGGATCCAAGCTCATGGCTACGTGGCGCTAAATACACAGCGAACTCGCTTGGTTAACAAATCAGCATCGGGTATTTACTCGTAAAATTGAATGTTTAATTGGGATAGCCTTATCTTTTGCTTGTTCCGCATGTTCCAGCTAGTTTGCCAGCTGCATACTTTCAGCATCAGTAGGAGATACTATTTTACTAAAAGAACCATGAACAGTCAAGAGACATTCAGAAGTCCAGCAATGTAAGTTAGGTACCATTCAAGATTTTTATTTTTCAATTGGCTCTTTCACGAGGAATTCCTAATTGAAAGTACTCACTTTATTCTGCCTGCAGTTTTACCTCGTTCTAGATATTATTTAAATCGCTGTTCTCGCGCGAAATATTGCTGATGTGGTCTGGAGAAGGAGCGTGATTATCGCAGTTCCTCAGCTACTGGTTTTCCATTCAGATGACAGAGTTTCGAATTCCGGTGGCTACTAGTGTCAAACATTCACATTGCATCAGCGGGATCATCCGCGCTTAGACATCGGTCAAAAATTAAAATCAATTGTATCAGACGTTGTAGCTCAGACGATAGAGCGCTGGCCCTCCGAGCCCTAGTTGCAGGGTTCGACCCGGGCATAGTCTTGTTGTATTTCAAGTTTTTACAATGCGCCAGTTTCGTGCTGGAAGATTTTTTAAAATTTCTATTTTATTTCGTTTCCTTTATTAGCTGGTGGTTTAACGTTGCACTAATTCAGAATGATTTTGGCAACGATGGAGCACGGAAGGGTTAGGACTAGGAAAGAAATAGCAGTGGCCGTAATTAAGATACTGTTCCGCTTATGGCGAAGCGGCCCGTACCGTGCACCCAATTCTCTCGGCTGGTAGATTGGCCGGCATTTAATAGAATTTCTTCGGGATAAGTTCGTGGAACTAGAAACCAATAACATTATTACTGAAACCTAAAACAAACCAGAGTTGTCTTGTAGTGAACTCAGTAATATTTTCGATAAATTGAAGAAAGTTTTGATACATTTAATGTGCAGTGAAATATAAAGAGTGTCCTATTCATAGCACTAAAACATTAATAATAATTCCTGCAACAACATTCAAAGACTGGAGCAACGCCCAGTCTGACTCAGTGTGTACCATGCGGAATGTACTCACTATGCTGGCAGTGTTGGAGGCACATACGCGTGTCGCTAGCACGTCGAGAGAATAAGAAACTGCTACTTAGATGCACCGTTTTGCATGAGAAATCTGTGACATACATCACATATCACAGACATCAATAAATTAGGTTTCGGCAGTTATAAACCTTGACTGGTTTGGCAGCAGAATCCTGGGTGGTGCGTGAAGCGGACGATCACGCATCTTTCAGTCACGATTAATATCTTTTAACACCCGGATACAGTAGATGGACTTCTCTCCCCAACCAGCAATCACAGTAGTGTCATAAATTAAAAATGATGGTGATGATGATGATGATGATGATAATGATGATAATGATGATGATGCTTGTTGTTTAAAGGGGCCTAACATCTAAGGTCATCGGCCCCTAAAATGAATAAAAAGTGAATGTACGTACGTACGTACATGCCTTTCAGCGTTCTGTCTGCAAGCCTCTGAGAATTTACTAAACGTCGCCACAATCCTCGATTTGCAACTAGTGCTGTGGCCTCATTCAGTTCTATACCTCTTATCTTTAAATCGTTAGAAACCGAGTCTAACCATCGTCGTCTTGGTCTCCCTCTACTTCTCTTACCCTCCATAACAGAGTCCATTATTCTCCTAGATAACCTATCCTCCTCCATTCGCATCACATGACCCCACCACCGAAGCCGGTTTATGCGTACAGCTTCATCCATCGATTTAATTCCTAAATTAGCCTTCATCTCCTCATTCCGAGTACCCTCCTGCCATTGTTCCCACCTCTTTGTACTAGCAATCATTCTTTCTACTTTCATGTCTGTTACTTCTAACTTACGAATAAGATATCCTGAGTCCACCCAGCTTTCGCTCCCGTAAAGCAAAGTTGGTCTGAAAACAGACCGATGTAAAGGTAGTTTCGTCTGGGAGCTGACTTCCTTCTTAGAATGTACGTATAATAATAATAATAATAACAATAATAATAATAATAATAATAATAATAATAATAATAATAATAATAATAATAATAGTTTTACGTCTCAGTAACTATTTTTATGGTTTTCGAAGACGCCGAGGTATCGGAATTCCGCACCGCATGAGTTATTTAAGCTGTATTATGTGTACAGATACGAGGCTGTCGTATCTGAGCATCACTGGACTGAGCTAGCTTCAAACATGCTAACTTCAAATCAGAAGTAGAGCGCTCTACCACCCGACTACTCAGCCCGGCAATATGCGTATGAAATATAGTATACCTGTATAAATATTATTTGATTTATTTTTTTATTTTGTCCGGTTGTTTTGACTAGTGGTCAACGTCGCAGCCTTCGGTTCAGAAGATCTCCACTTCGATTCCCGGTCGGGCTGGAGATTTTAGCTGCGTCTTGTCAATTTCTCTTGATCGAGGACTGTATTTTTCGTGTTCGTATTAAACACGTCTCGTTATATACGCAAAATATATCACACTACCAACTACCAAAGAGATGTGCAACGGAGTGCATCCTTTCTCAAGAAGGGCACCCTGCGGAACAACTGGGCCATTTCACTGTAGTGCCGATCCCAAATCATTTCGGAAAGTCCAAGAAGAAAATTTGGTTGATTGGTTTCTTTACTTATTTATGTATCATGACCATGGCCTTCCGAACAGAAGCTATCAGTCATAGCGAATCCCATTTCAAACACAACACAATTTCAGATGTTCACATAAAGCATGCCTTATGCGTTATTATTATTATGTCCGACTCGTTGGCTGAACGGTCAGCGTACTAGCCGTCGGTTCAGAAGGTCCCGGGTTCGATTCCCGGCTGGGTCGGGGATTTTAACCTTAATTGGTTAATTCCAATGGCACGGGGGCTGGGTGTATGTGTTGTCTTTATCATCATTTCACCCTCATTACGACGCGCAGGTCGCCTACGGGAGTCAAATAGAAAGACCTGCACCTGGCGAGCCGAGCCCGTCCTGGGATATCCCGGCACTAAAAGCCATACGACATTTCATTTCATTATTATTATTATTATCATTATTATTATTATTATTATTATTATTATTATTATCGTCATCGAAAACAACGACAATTCTGTTGGGATCTCATAGTTAGTATTTCAGTATTCAGAAATTTGTGCTTATTTTAGATTGTTCTAGTCTGGATTACTCAACTCCATCTCCAAGGATTTGAAAGCATTCTTCTTGTTTTAAGCACCAACATTTCTGAATTCATTTGATGCATTATACCCATATGTTATGATTCTGTATTCATTTAAATACCTTAACATTTTACTGTTAAGTAACATGAGTCAAAACACTGATTAATATTTGGATACTGACTAGACCAATTGCAATATCAGAGCAGAATGCAGTTATCAATATTAGCTAAAATGGCACCGTGTTCAGCTTATGTAGATGTAAAGATGAGTATGCACATGTTGTTCTTAGCTGGAGTTCTAATTTGTTAATTACACTGAATTCCATTTTGTTGAAATTTCGAATTAAAAACAAGAAGTATTGGAACGGGTCGTTCCTGTTGGGATCTTAGATTTAAATCTAATTTCATCAATTACATTATATTAAGTGTTCCCCAAGCACAAAGTTCTGAAAGCGAAATCGATCAAGTGAATTCATTGTGATCATTTTGCAGTGACTGATAATGTAATAGTGTGTATAACACTTCGAAAAGAAGTAGTACGTAGTTGATATTGAACTACACACCCCAGATAATACCAAAACTCAAGGATATTTCTTACCATCGTATATTAACTAACTATCCTATACACTGCGAAGATAATAAAGGTCCCTAGACAGAGAAAAGCTCAATATACATCGTTAGAACGCCAGTTAATTTCTGATGTGTGCCTGGAGATTTTTTAACCTGGTGTAATTGAGATATCTTTCTAATTTTGAAGATTTTTAACTTCAGATTGTGATGTAAACCTATTTATTATTTCCTCCAGCAGTTACCAACGACGAACGTGTTCTAATTTTTGTAAGAACATTGTATACGCTATCAGATACCTTCGAATGGATTCTGAAAAAATTATCTGAGAAGTAGCAGATGGACTGAATTCGATTAATCATCTTCAGAATTCGGTGATCAGAAATTTGAAATTGGTGACTAGGTTTACTTTTAAGAAAGTTATAGAAGGAAGAATTAGGTTGAAAAGGAAAGGTCATTAAAATAAGGTATTCTCCTTCTGGAACGATCAGAATTGTCGCTCATGAATAAGATTGTTTACTGGAACTACCAATTTGAGTTGCATCTCTGTCTTCTTCCTAGTGTAAAAAAGAGACATTCTTTTTATTCACCTCATCATGCTTCAGTTATAGGTATAATTGGCCGCATGAGACCTTTCGCATTAAGCATTCTTGAATGAAAAATGTCAGATATTTCAGAATCAGAGTAAATGTCTGTAATGTTTAATGAAATTTAATTTAATGTTACACACGAATTAAGAAATATATTGTTTATTTGTGTAAGATCGCATTTTACTCCTTCAATAACATTTCAAAAAATAATTTTATTTATATTTTTCCTGCTAAAAGTATCCTAACTATAAAATTCATTGACTGAAATTTTATATTGTACCTGTGATGAACAAACTTGAATTTCATGTGTGTCTGGTTTCGGATAGCAAACGTGTGAACAGAAAGCTGTTTGAGATGTTATAAGGGTGTGTGTAGTCGTAAAACTGTTATTAATATACGTAATAACTGTTTGAAGATATATAATAAAGCATTCACCTACCCAATTTGTATCCGATATTCCATACAATACTGTTGACGCCAAAAGTACAGTGTGTTAATACTGGCTGTCAGAAATATGTAGCTCTGATATCAAGGATCATCATAAACTAATAGTATATCACTGCTGAAAACGTCTGTTAGTCGGAAACCTGTGGAAGATTTTTCATAACATCATGAATGGGTAAGTAAAATAATAATAATTAGCTTATCATATTTGCTTGGTACCAACTGTGCCATGCACGTGAGCCTGTTTTACAACTGGATGCCCGTAAAGCGGCCAACCCTCTATAATAGGATAGCTTATCACATACATATTCGATTGTTATGATTTGACTTTCTATCTAAATGATTTCCTTTGGTAAGTTCGTATTTTGCCTTTAGATGAAGAAAAACATCACAAGCTTTTCCTCTCCTAAAATTAGAGGTATGCATCTAAGGACTGTTCGTTATAGAATGTACTGGAGGTAATCTATATTCATTAGGTTAAATATGGGGAGAATTTAATTCACGTTCCACTACAATGTTGCTAGGAAAGGATGTTGTAAAGTTTAGCCCGGTCGAACACTTTACCTGTTCCATTAGGTACAATCAATCACCAGTCAACGATAGTTACGATAGTTACAGTTGGTTATTTCAGCACAGAAACTGAGCGCAGTAAAATTTGTTTCATTTGATACAATTCATTTCAGATGAATATTACAAGTAATTGTGAATTTAATACATAATTTTTGGTAAGCATATTTGACATATGTTGTTGCATTGAAACCTTTCTTTAGGATTTGGATAGAATATTTACTTCGATACATCAAATACTATCACAACACATAGTGCAGTACTGTTTTTGATTGATTCCATTCATTCCTGAATAATAAAAATACAAACAATTTTCGTTCTGAAATTCGTTTATTTGCTTCATTAAAACTTGGATACATTTAGAATTTCAGTTCGGTTTAACCCATCTTTCAGGCCTGGGATTAGCGGGAATCTATTGTACATTACCGATTATCATTTAAATGCATTAGCTTTTCACAAAATCTCGTTAAGTGTTATAGATGATATTGTATTTTCTGTAATTCATTAAAAATATATAATATTAATATATCTAGATTTCTTTACAAAATGTATAGTAAACTTGTAATGCATTCTTTCACTGGTGCAATAACCTGCATCATATTATGATTCAAATAGTGTGGAGCCATTATAGAGATTACACAAGCCTTTTCAAATCCCAATCATCAATCATGAGAAAGTTTCTATGACTTTAAAGTCAGCTTATGATTATAGTTTTCAAATGTGTACTTGGAGTTATTTTCTCTGTGCCTGGCTGAGTGGCTCAGACGATAGAGCGCTGGATTTCTGGGCCTAAGCTTGAAAATTCAAACCTGGCCAGCCTCCTTTCGGTAAATTTATCGACGTTAAAAACTCCCGCGGGACAGTATTCTTGCACCTCTGCTCCTCCGGAAAAAGTAAAACTAGATCGTGAGAAGAAAAACAGTAATTATGTTAATGTATTTTCTTCGTTAATATATGCTTTGAGAAAGCTACCAAAATACTGTAGGTGTAATTTACGGGAACAAATTATTCATATATCTTCCAAAACTCATTCCAATCCACAAAAACATCAAAAAATACGATACCATTGACTGATTGATAACTTGGCTTATTTTCGAAATAGAAGCCTCCCCTATGAACCACGTGACCTTGCCGCGGTGGGGAGGCTTGCGTGACCTAATGAAGCAGGTAGCCGATGGGTATCTGTCGAGAGACCACACTAACGAGTGGTTCAACGCAAGGGGGGTTGCAACATTTCGGAAGTTGCAAGGGCGGCAGTCTAGATGATTGACTGATATGTTTTTGTAATAATACTTAACATGGCTTTGCTCCGTTGATACTGCTACATGCCTGAAAGCAACGGGAAACTGCAGCCGTAACTGAGCCCCGAGGACGTGCAGTTCTCTCTGTATGAATGATGTACTGATGATGGCTTCCTCCCGGGCAAAGTATTCCGGAGTTAAACTAGTCCCCCATTCGGATCTCCGGGTAGAGACTACACGAGATGGGGCAACCATCAGGAAAATGGATGCTGACATGCTGGGAGTCGGAGCGTGGAATATTAGAAGTTAGAATCGCTGTGGTAGGTTAGGAAATCTCAAAAAGGGAGATGTATAGACTAAAGTTAGACGTAATTGCTGTAAGTGAAGTACGTTGGCAAGAAGAGAAGGATTTTTAGTCAGGCGACTACAGAATTTTGAACACAAAATGAAACAGGGGAAATGCAGGAGTAGGTTTAATAATGAACAAGAAAAGAGGGCAGCGGGTAAGCTACTATGACCAGCATAGTGAAAGGATTACTGTGGTCAAGATAGATACCAAGCCAATACCCACCACAATAGTGCAGGTCTATATGCCTATTAATTCAGCGGATGATGAAATCGAAAGAATATATGAAAAGATAGAAGATTTAATACAATATGTAAAAGATGATGAGAATCTAATTGTGATGGGAGACTTGAATGCAGTGGTAGGCCAAGGAAGAGAAGGTAGCACAGTAGAAGAATTTGGATTGGGACAAAGGAATGAAGGAGGAAGCCAACTGGTTGAATTCTGCACCGAACACAATTTAGTCCTGGCTAGCACTGTGGTGTATTGTTGATTGGACCAAGCTGCTTGAGATTCTGAAGGTGATCGGGATCAGATACCGAGAAAGAAGAATTATCTACAATCTATACAAAAAACAGTCTGCCGTGATAAGAATCGAGGGCTTTGAAAAAGAGGCAGCAATCCAGAAAGGAGTGAAGCAAGGCTGCAGTTTGTCCCCTCCCCTTTAAATGTTTACATAGAACAGGCGATAAATGAAATCAAAGAGGAATTTGGAACGGGTATCAAAGTTCAAGGAGAGGAAATCAAAACCATGAGATTTACCGATGATATTATTCTTTTATCTAACTCTGAAAAAGATCTGGAGAAATTGCTGAATGGAATGGACAGAGTCTTATGAAGGAATACAAGATGAAAATAAATAAGTCTAAAACAAAAGTAACGGAGTGCGGTCGAAAAAAGTCAGGTGATGCAATAAATATTAGATTAGGAACTGACGTCTTAAATGAAGTACATGACTATTGGTACTTGGGTAGTAAAATGACTAATGATGGTAGAAGTAAGGATGATATAAAATGTAGACTAGAACAAGCAACAAAGACCTTCCTTAAGAACAGAAATATGTTCACCTCGAACATTGATATAGGAAGTAGAAAGATGTTTTTGAAGACTTTCGTCTGGAGCGTGGCATTGTATGGAAGTGAAACGTGGACGATAACTAGCTCGGAAAGAGAACAGAAAATTTTGAAATGTGGTGTTACAGAAGAAGGTGATCTATTTGGATAAATTTCATCAGAAGAAGAGAAAAAATGACAGGGCACATCTCAAGACACCCAGGTCTTGTACAGTTGGTTTTTGAGGGAAGTGTAGGTGGTAAGAACTGTAAGGGTAGACCATGGTACGAATATGACAAGCACATTGGGAGCGGATATAAGATGTAGCAGTTATGTAGAAATGAAAATGTTAGAACAGGGTAGGGTGGCAAGGAAGCTGTAAGGAGCCAGTCTGTGGACTGATAACTCAGACAACAACAACGTTTTGAACAGATGTTAAGTACAGAACAAAACTGGCCAACCGGTCATCAGTAGGATCCGAACCTACAACCTTCCGACACATAATATGTACGTAATACACGACCTAATAGGTTGAAAGTCGATGTCGATTGCATTGCAGTCGTGAAAATTCAATATTCATTAGATTATTTTATTTTTTGTTTGTTGTCGTCGAAGATACGTTTCGTATTATTAAGCAAACATTTAAATTTACCGTCATTTTTGCTACTCTTCCTTCACGTCGTCGACAGTGCAAAATAAGATGCGGCCTACAGGTGACCACGGCTGGCCCATGGTCCGTCAGCTCCGCACTCCGACCGACCAACCGATCAGAGGACCGGAGGCCATAGATCTACTGTGGCTCTACAGCTCCACATTCAGGAGACGGAGAGTGGCTGATCCCCACTGTTGGCTGTCTGGAGAATGGTTTTCCGTGGTTTGTTTTTTCATTCTCCTGCACTAAGGCGAATGCCGCTACTGTTCCTGGTACAGGCCACGGCCGCCAACCCTCTCATCTTCACCACAATCTCTTTTTCACTACAAATATTCCGCCCTGAGAGACGGTGAAGAGGCCCGTCTCCCCTTTCAGGAAAGGAATGAAAATATTACATAACCGAGCTGGATAGCTGCAGTCGCTTAGGTGCAGCCAGTATCCAGTATTCGGGAGATAGTAGGTTCGGACCTCACTGTCGACAGCCCTGAAGATGGTTTTCCGTGGTTTCCCATTTTCACACCAGGCAAATGCTGGGGCTGTACCTTAAGTAAGGCCACGGCTGCTTCCTTCCCACTCCTAGCCCCTCCCTGTCCCATTGTCGCCATAAGACCTATCTGTGTCGGTGCGACGTAAAGTAACTTGCAAAAGAACAAAAAAACATTAGAGGTAGTTGCTTCAAGTAAGAGGCTTGATACACGATGGTCAGCGTCCTAGAGAGTGTGAACTCTGAGCATCTGAGAGAAGGAAATTGCCTACCTGTAGTGTTGTATTTATTGCAAGTACGAGTTAAATTTGGGAGGGGAATGGCTGTGACTTGTATGTTGTCCACAACTCCAGCATTTACTTGAAATTAGAAGCTGAAGTAAGGAACCACGAATGGTGGCGAGTGGATTTTCAACGGTGTTCCTTTCTCAGTACACTGATCTGAAATGAAGTACGGAAGACACAGGATGAAGAGGAGTAGAATATACATATTGATATGAAAATTACTTTAGATTGACTTTTCCAGAGTAAAAATAAGGCACCGCGCGAGTTGGCCATGCGGTTAAGGGCGCGTAGCTTTGAGCCTGTATTCGGGAGATGGGGGGGGGGGTTCGAATCCCACCGTCGGCAGCCCTGAAGATATTTTTCCGCCGTTTTCCATTTTCAAACCAGGCAAATACTTGGGCTGTACCTTAATTAAGGCCATGGGCGCGTCCTTCCCAGTCCCAGTTCTTTCCCATCCTTGCGTCTTCGTTAAACCACTCACGAACAAGAAAAACTACAACGATAGGCTTAAGGTGAAAATATTGATTGTATCAAACTGTGTATTATGTGTATTCTTTGGTCTTGTGCCATTTGCTGTCTACATTCCTGCCGAGTCGTCCCCTTTTCCTCGGATAGAGGCATTCTGTGTTAAAGAAAAGGGAACGGCCTTGTCCGAGGCATTATTTCCTCCTTCACTTCGAGGATCAAGGAGAGATTTTGTTGTATAAATATTCTGCACACGTGGTAGGAAAAAGTGGGTGAATAACGTTCTTAAGTGAAAATTTAGGTCACGAATTTTGTTCCTTTTTGCAACTAAAATGATTTTAAATTGTTGCTATTTCTCGGTGGAGCCTACTTGACCTTTCATATGTTTTATTTCGTCTTCGAAATATTCACAATTGAAACACTTTTTCAGTCTGCCGAACATACAAGTTCAATGTAAATATTACACTATAACATACCTGTAATAAAACATACTATTAACAAGGAATAAAAACTACACACAATTAAACATTTAACTGATTCGACACTAGAAAGTATGACTTCGTTTTTAACATACTTGCGTTTTGGATTATTAAAATATCACGTAATAGTGAATCAAGTCAAGTGGCTTAACTGACCGTTTCTCAAATTAAGTTCTTCTGAGGTTTGTAAATGGCAATATTGTCAATTGTATGGAAAATAGTTGCCTCTCTAAGTAATTTTACCTAGCTCGGTAGCTGCAGTCGCTCAATTGCGGCTAGTATCTGGTATTCGGGAGGCATTGAGTTCGAACCCCTCTGTCGGCAGCCCTGAAGATGGTTTTCCGTGGTTTCCCACCTTCACATCTTAGCTAAGGCCACGGCCGCTTCCTTCACACTCCCAGCCCTTTCCTGCCCCATCGTCGCCATAAGAACTAACAGTGTCGTTCCGACGTAAAGCAACTTCTAAAAAGGAAATTAAAATTTATTCCGATATTTCGCACTCCGTGATCTTTCTTTCCGACCCCATTATCCAAGAGCAGGTAGCCTCCTTTCTACCTGGAGGCCATGGTTTCCATTCCCGCCAGTACAGGGAATTTTGCCTGAATTTGAAGACTGGTCCAAGGTCTACGCAGCCTACGTTAGAACATGAGGATCTATCTGAGGCTGAGATAACAGCCGTGCCCTTGAAAGCCAAGAATAATGTCTTAGTGGATTCGTCGAGCTGACCACGCGTAACCTCGTAATCTATAGGCGATCGGTAAGCCAACGACCTTCAGAGCCGTAGTGCCTTGAGGGAGACTGGGTGATCATTACTCAATTTCTCGTTACTTGTTCTGTTTAAATGATATTGTTCTGGGATACGTTAGTACCTTGCAGAAATGGTATTCTTCCAATAGTGAAGAACACCATTTTCTTCATCAGGTTCTTTCCTTCTCGTGGTGTAATATTGAACATTCCACTCGGTTGTCATCTTCGCTGCCTCACTTACCTATGAGCATCATGTTTGGAGGAAGCCTTGTGGGTTATATACAATTTGAGACAATTTGAGGCATAATTTTACGCACATTTGTGCGCTAACAAGACAATAAAAATGAAGAATGCCTTTTTAGCTATATCTAACGTCAGTAAATTTAAGTTTAGTTGAGTGCACAGAGGTCACGTTCTATTTTTTAAACTAATTACATGATTGTGACTCCGTCTAATTTTGAATTTGTTACTGAACCAAAGATGCTCAGCCAGTCTGAAATGACAGTGCACAAATTCTCATCTGTTGAAAAACTTTCAAACGAAAGCTAGAAGGCGTGTTTATCAGTGAGTTGAACTTATTGAACCACCTATGGTATCCCCTTCCTGTCGTAAGAGGCTACTGAAAGGGAATCCCAGGGGTTTTTAAATTGGAGAGGTAAGTTGAGATCTAGTTGAGGCTGGCATTGCTCCCACTTCTACCAGTCTCCTCACTCTCTGCTTTCCTCTCCGACCACCTTTGGACAACACTTGTTCTCTTTCGGTCTCGGCGGTATTGGGTTTGTGAGGTCTAGAGAGTCTTTCTTTTCTTTCGCCCTTCATGGCCCTTGCATTCCTTTTTCCGATACATTCATTCTCGGAAGGTCTCGAAGTGTCTCATTTTTTTAAATCTTGTGTTAAGAGAGGATGGTCACCTAGTCGTACTAGAAGAATCACCACCTCCATTACGATCTAGAGATATAGTCACCACAATGCTGGAAAACTAACGTATAAAGAGCTGAAATTTACGGCCTAATTTGTAAGTACGATATTAGGTTTTGATTGATCCTTATACCAGAGTGGAAATACTGTCATATTTATCCGAACCAGCGCCATCTCCTTTTGGCGTCTGCCATTGAACTGGAGAAGATACTCCACTTGTTAGAGGTGGGAATGGCGACGATTATTGTTTCGAAGGAATACGATGTAATAAACATCCTCTCATCTCTACACAGAACAAAAAAATTAAGACACTATTCTCTACGCAGAATGAACATCAAGACAAAACAAAAGAATGGGACATGAAATGGATGCAAATGAAAGACTATCTAGGCACCGCCAAGATCGAAAAGGGACATGAGTTGTCAAAAGAAGTCGTACAGGATATATGAAAGCAAGGAGCCCGGCTTAAGTAAGTGGAAGCAATGTTAGACTCAACTAAAAACCCCGTGATTGCCCATTCATGCTCCGAAGTTGTAGTTATCCGAGAATAAATACTCTATCTACCGATATTTTTGGTCCCAGAAATAAGAATACACAAACCTGGACCGTGTGCGGATTATGAACCTCAATATCGCGAGCATTACAACCCATTGGAAGATGATCATTATAGGTTTTCTTTAATTATAATGTAGGTTTCTCCCACACTGGATAATCGGATTTTATCAACTAATTATTTTTTAGGTCAGAGTCATGTGTAGCAAATCAGAATTTAAATGTGCCTGTGTAGAAGTACTAGGAAAACATGAATAAATTTAGTTGTGACTTTAAACTTCTCCTCGCCATAATATATCCCTCTCCTTTGTGGATTATTTTCTACCTCTTCCATAATTATCCTTCTCTTCATTCACTTATGTACTGAAGGTGACATTTTCAAATCTTCTAGAGTTCCGTCTTAATGTTCTTTAAATTAGAAGTAACGAACTCAGCCAAAGAGTTCTCTTAGCCTCTCACACATCAATTCTCGAAATTCCTACCTGCTCGTGGTGCTCCCTTTAAACCGAGCAACTCATTGGAAGGTTGAATATACGCAAGTCCATCGAAAAACTGGGTCGGTGGGCAGACAGGTTTTGGTGGCCAGTGGAAGGCAGCGGGAAACCACCACTGATCATCCCTGGAAGTTCATGGAAATGGACTTGTATGTAAATGTAGGTCACACCCATGAATGGACTTGCCGAAAGGCTGAACAACCTATGATAATGACGTTGATGATGAAAATGATGCTTCTATTAGATTAACCAATTTTAGTATTACTCATATTTATATTGTTACTGCAATGTAATATTTATGTATAAGTTTCTGTTTATATTATTACTAGGTCAGGTTAATTTATCCATATTATTATTATTATTATTATTATTATTATTATTATTATTATTATTATTATTATTATTATTATTATTTGAATTATTTACAGTAGTTAAATATGCTCGTATATGAAGGGGAATAATTCCTAATTTTGTAAAATGAATAAATTACCTTACCTTATTATCTGGTCCTTGGCTGAATGTTCTAGGCCGTGGCCTCCATTTCAGAGTATCATCTTCTTCTACCGCTTTTCCCACACTTGTTGGGTCGCGGGTGCGTATTTTACGGCTGGATTGCCTTCCTGACACCAACCCCATATAAAGGGATGTAATCACTATTGCGTATTTCTGTGCGGTTGGTAGTGTAATATATTGTGCGAATATGAATTGGATAGTATTGGAACAAACACAAACACCCAGTCCCCGTACCAGAATAATTAATCAGACGCGATTAAAGTCCCTGACCCGGCCGGGAACCAAACCCCGGATCCCCTGAACCGAAGGCCTCAACGCTGACCATTCAGCCAAGAAGTTGGACCCCCAATTCAGTCGATAAAATGTTCTATTCCTGGTTAATTCTTTGATTCGTGTACTGTTTTTTGTGTTTCCCTCAATGCACATTACCTTCTTCACTTACATACAACACACCACCCTACCAGCCACAACAGAAACACGAAATAGCGAGCACACCTTCCATATAGGGTTGGCGCCTGAACTAGCAACCATCCGTTGAGTAGAGCTATTTCCTCTGTGCAACAGTGTCCGTACCCGTAAGACCACAAGCGTGCAGAAAAGGCGGCAGAATCACAGGAAGAAGAAGAAGAATAAGAAGAAGAATCGATATTGTCTTATTCATTCTCACATAAACTTTGACTAAATTTATCTATTATATTAACACTGGATTACACTGGTTATTGCAGTAACTTTCGTTTTTTCCGTATAGCCGATAATTTTTGTGGGAATGGTTAGCACACCCGTCCGGAGAGCGAAGAATTAAGGTTCGAATAGCTAGAGTGGTAACAATTTCATCCCCTCTGTTTTAGTTCACAACCCTTAATAGAATCTATTCTGTGAAACGATTTCTAAATAACATACTGAATTTATAAACATACATCTCATTTCAGACACATACTTCCACCGTTTGGTTTTTGTCTTGGTCAAGGTCCAATAGTGCGCTGGTCTTCTAACCCCAACTTGGCAGGTTCGATCCTGGCTCAGTCCGGTGGTATTTGAAGGTGCTCAAATACGACAGCCCCGTGTCGGTAGATTTACTGGCACGTAAAAGAACTCCTGCGGGACTAAATTCCGGCACCTCGGCGTCTCCGAAGACCGTAAAAGTAGTTAGTGGGACGTAAAGCAAAATAGCATTAATTATTATTATTAAGGTCCAATAGTCATCAGTATTCTTGATATGTGAAGATATTATGTGATTCTCCGACGCTTCCAACAGATTGCCATCAAGCATGAAGTGATCTTCGGATTAAAACATTCCTCGTGGAATGTATACAACTTGACATTCGACTTTGATAGTGTAGCATTTGCAGGCAGGCCAGTTATCTCGTCCAAGGGAGGACTAAGAAATCTGTAAGTGTTGCAATTATGTGGTATACTCAATACATTTAGCAATATATCATTCGATAGGTCAGTAAGTGACGGATTTTATTGTGGGGTTGATAATCTCCTTTTGGTACATAAACAAATCAACACAGCAACCGTCTTGTATATTGTTATGAGTGGAAAGAGAATGTTTTAATTCCTTCCGGGAAATACACTTTGATCATTTTCTACCAACTTCATTCCTTAAAACTACAACATCGTTGTTATCAGCTTTGCGACCTTACTTCAATTTCTGTCTCACTATTTCTATCACCTGTTACTTTCTTCGGAGTAGGAAGCTGACGTGGTGTTCTTCTTTTCCTTTCTGTTTCCTTGCATCCTCTTCGTTTCCCCCAACAATGTATCGTTTTCGTCAGCTTCCTCTTCTTTGCCCTTGGTTCATCGTATCTTCTCGCTCTCTGTGGACTCTAATGTCTGCTACCTTCTCAAGGGTTATTTCTGGTTTTCTACTGTTTTTCAACCCCACAGGTCTTCGCTGAACAACAAACTGTATGTTCAAATACAGCAGGGCCTCTCAAACGCCCAAAATCTCGCGCGTGCAAATGGAGGCGCAAGAGCTCCGTGCACTGTGCATCGCTCCCGCCCGGCTCGACTCGGACCAACGCTTCGTCTCTGGGTTACTCGGCTAAGCTCGGCTCAACTCGTCTCAACTCGGCTCGGATTTGGAAGGCTACGGAGCAAGTGAGGAAGAGGGAAGCAGTGTGACAGGCATGGGGAAAGAGAGAGACAGCGCTATTGCTCCAAATCGAGGAGTGGGGGGCTGCACTCTGGTCAACCAAGCGCAGTCGTCTTTTGCACCGTGCACAGTGCATGCACCAAGCGCATGCACTCTGAGAGGCCCTGAAATACAGTGTAAGTAACGTATCATAAGTACTTATATTCCTTTGATAATTTGACACTTTTATTTCCATGTTTCACATATGCATAGAGGAGGTTTAATTTTGGCTTCGTATTAAATATTTTGAGATTTTCTTGTTACGAAGTGATCCTACAAACCGTAGTTATTAAAATATTCCATTCTGATACCACAGCTCTGATTTCCGTAGTTCCCAAGTTATTGCAAGAGTACACGTATTCTCTTTTGTTTGTGTCAGTAGTCAGCTTTTCTAAAATAGTTGCATTTGTTGATGTGTGCATTAGTATCTTATTCATACTGAGTTAAGTAAAGGTAAGAGAAATAACGTATCATTCAAGCAATTGCCCAAAGAAGATACAGATTTAGCATACGATTTTCCCTAAAAAACTCTGCAGCCCAGAAAGGTCCGAGTCTCAGTATGTACAGCTATCTCAAAGTTATAGATACCGGCTTATGTGAACTTTTGTTATGTGCATTCGAGTGAAATGATTCATAAACTCTACGTTTTCTGTAACACTCATTGCAATAGACCAAGATAGTAACTGTCAGTAGGGAGCTGTTCCATTAGAGGTTTTCAAATTCGAATCCCTGCGTTAATTTGGTATTTCGTTTCTCATTCACTTTAAGGTGCATCAAGATATTAGACTAATATCTGAACAAGCAGGAAAAGTAGATCTCTCGAAGAATGGAAGTATCAGGTACAAAGTGGGTAGAGGCATGATTTTTTCGCATTAATTTATGTTCGATTTCGCGAAAAGGAAACACATTTTCGCGTTATTTCCCGAAATACGGCTGACCCCATCGCTTTAATTTCGCGTTAATCATTTCCTGAAATTATTCATTAACAAGTAATTTGTGAGATTTGTGAATTATTTATGTGGAAGATATATAAATAAAGATAAACAATATTTATAACCATTCATTATTCCTTATCGAATCTTGATTAGGGCTATCATATAGCCCTAATCAAGATTGCATAACAAATTACCCTTGCAACCTACATGGAGTCCGACTCGTTGGCTGAATGGCCAGCGTACTGGCCTTCGGTTCAGAGCGTCCCCGGTTCGATTCCTGGCAGGGTCGGGGTTTTTAAACTTAATTGGTTAATTCCAGTGGCTCGGGGGCTCTCATCTTCACAGACATGCAGGTCGCCTAATAGGCCATCTACGAGAAAAAGACCTCCACCACGCCTCTCCTGAGGCCAAAAGCCATTATTATAACCTACATGGACGTAGCTTTCACCCTATATGGACATATTATTAATGGATTTTATAGAATATTAACATCAAGAGATGCTTCTTTCGAAATGAGAAATCCTCATTCTTTTCCCTTCACACACGCAATATTGAAATACAATTTCAAGATCGTTATTTTACATGAATTTCGCTGCATTTTCGCTTTTATCGCAAAATAAGTAAATTTCGCTTTAAACTGCCCTTGTCGCTTTAATTCGCTCTAATTCACAAAAACAAAATCACTAATTTCTTAACCAGAATCATACGATTCGTAAAGATATCTTCAAATCGCTTCAAAATATTTCTTGTCGCGCTTATCGTTAATGCGAAAAAATCATGCCTCTAAAAATGGGGAAGAACGATGGAAATATGAACGATTCACAAGACATGGTAGGATAATACTTAGGTGTAATCCAGCTCATCACATGACAAGAAGCCAGAATATAATGAAACATATATAGTACATGTAGTAAACGAATCTGTTGACGAAGAAAGCGAGACAATTGAAAATATTTTTCTTTTAAATTTACGTTCCTTAGCTAAATTGATACATAAATGCACCGAGAGAGTTGGCCATGTGGTTCGGGTCGCACAACTGTGAACTTTCATTCGGGAGGTAATGGGTTCGATCCCCCCTGTCCGCAGCCCTGAATATGGTTTTTCGTGTTTTCCTATATTTTACACCAGGCTGTACCTTATTAACGCCACGGACGCTTTCTTGCCACTCCTTGCTACTTCCTATCCTATCGTCGCCATAAGACCCATCTGTATCGGTGCGACGCAAAGCATGTTATTGAAGGTACACAACTGTATCACTTTTCTACTAGTCTCCACTACATTCAATGCAAGTCTTACGACTATTACAAAGTGCATATATTTCTCTAAAATGAAGCACACTTGGCTGTCTGCGCAGCCACTTGTGTACTGCCTTCATCCTTCATCTTCATCCGAACGGAACGTCTTTTCTCCCAGCGTCTCCTTGAATGGCCAGAACATGTGTTACCACTAGAGGTGTGGTCTAGTAAATATGGAGGATGAGGAACACGCTCAAAATTCAGGTCTTGGATGTTATGGAGCATTGTCATGCTCCCGCTGTAATAAATATGCAACACCATCCTGAATCGTCATTCTTGGACGAATTTCAACAGGTTCAACACTTTCAATAATTAAAACAAATTGTGGCTGTCTGAAGTGGGGTGGATATTTTTACACTGATTCCTTGATGGTGTTTGCTTGTCCATACGGTGCTGCTATTAGCTAAACTCACAGAACTATGGTGTGACATTTCAAGTGTTCATTACAGTTTTAAAGTTTTCATTTGACTCACCCTCGTGCAATGTTTGTAACTATCCTTTCATGCGCCAAAAAAATCGGTGTCGTTTCCTCGAAAGAAAATTCTTCTTATGTTTCCCGGAACACAACCACTCTCATCATATCGTATGTAGGCCCTATAAACTACTACGACAGATCGACCATGTAGATGATTCAGGTTTGAGAATTTTTTCTTTTTAGACCTTCCCGTATATTACTATTTCATCCAGCTTGAATAACATTATGTAAAGCCTAGATTATGGATAAAGCGATCTGATTCGCGACTATTAGCGCCTCCATGATGCGGTTGACATAGCTCGAATAGCGAATAGCTTACTATGATGGACCAGTATGCCAGATATCAATAGTTGTAGGAATATGTATGATTCAGGGGAATAGAGAGATACAGAAGAAGGTTATCTAACTCTCCAGCTTCCACTCTCCCCCTTCTCCTAATATTCAGAGAGAGGCTGTTCCTACACTCCTCCCCACGCCTTAGGACAGACAATACATTCAAGTATCGGTATCGGCAAGCTTTCTTCCACGATAAATACACATGAAGTTTGGAGGAGTAAAATTTACTATTTTCTCTCTGTTACAAATAATTCTTTGCTAAGACTGACATCAACATCGGTAGGACACGAGTACTAAGACATATAAATTAGTCAACATTTCCCCATGTAATTCGTCGGGGATCAATTTGTACCACGAGTAATATCTGAAATTTCGCTTTCGAAAAAGTGATTTATTTATCGATAGACTGATATTAATGGAGATGTTGGAGAATTAATGTTTAGACCTTTCTGTAAACTACTGTTTCACCCAGCATGAATAAAATTATGTGTAGCCTAGATTGTAGTGCTTTCTTCACTTGAACCGATTTTCATTCAATTCTATTCAGTCGTTTCCCACTGATGCGCGTACACATACATACATACATACATACATACATACATACATACATACATACATACATACATACATACATACATACATACATACATACATACATACATACATACATACATATTCTATATACACATATAGAGCAGACATTACGAAAACTTTAAAATTGCATTTATTTCTTATTCCTGGTCATGACAGACACATAAATACAGTAAAACATGTCTACATTGGAATTGGGACCAGAATCTATTGCCATTTTAGGGGGTTTCAATTTAAGGCAAGGTTAACCAATATTTTAAGCCCACCTTGTTCCCCCTTCAATCCACGTATCGAAAAATAGAATTTGGCAAATTTTCTTTGAAATGAACAAATGTTACGCTGCATATAGGTTACTGTACAAGATTTATTTTGATATCTTTCACCGCCTTCTTCCTTTATCGTAAGTGTATCATAGACCTGTGTTTTTCAACATGAAATAACACTGAGAAGAGATTTCACTGACTGCGTCTGATTTTCATTTGCTTCTATGAGCAAGTTTTTCATCAAGGAATAAAGTTCTATGCTTCTTTCTTGCCGTATTCACTAACAAACTGAAGAATAACCAGTATAGCTCAACATATTCTACAGAACAAGCATGTTTACACATATAGAAAAACAAGGCAATTCTGTTGAAAGTGCCCTGCTAAGTTACTATATTGAGACACGCGTTCTCACTTAGGAAGTTCAGAATTTCACGGGGTGGAGGGTAGTGTGGGGAGGGAATAAGCGCTCAAGTTATGGGCAGGTGGTGACAAATATAGGAAGGCGAACGTGATTACATTATTGGCTCCAAAAATGTTCTAAGCCCCTAAATTAATTACAATATAACAACAACAGCAATAACTACATATATATTTTGGATAGTAGAATACTTTGCTTGCCATTTCTATTATACGTATTACATGTTACATTACATTGATAGGAGTTTCATTTTATTTTATTTTCGAATTAATACCGGACAAAAACCTTGATCGGACAGAACACGTTACAGCTATGTGCCAACGAGTATTTTTCTCCCTTCACTCACTTAAAAGAATGGAAGATGTTAATTATTTTCAAGGTGAGATAGCTGTTAGTTCAACAGCTAATAGTGTATCGTGACTATTGAGACGTCGCGCACAGCAGACTAAGTGGGACCCTCTCCAATATACTTCAGACAGCTCAGAATGCTTGAGTCCTCTTTATAATGAACATTCCAACGTTTTTTCATACAACTCCTGCATTCCTTGAGCTAAATTGGCTTAAAGTAAATCAGCATCGTAGTAATCAGTCTTAATAATAATATAGTAATAATATACCAGCAGACACTCCCTCCCCCTCTGTTATCTAACCGATCATTTTCAGTTGTTCTCAACCAGTCATAACATCCCGACTAGAACCGCAGTTAACCTAATACCCAAACTACCAAATCACAGTTTCACGTTCTACAGTACAATAATTATTTTGTTGTTAGTACAATTCGAACACGGAATTCGTTGCCCAGTGATTGAAGGGACATCATACCTGAACGGGTATATAAAAATAAATGTTGACAATGGTACTTAGACGGATTAAGTAAAGTGTAAATTCATGACTTTTGTTTACCTCTATCGTTATTTTATTTCGTAAGTTACTAAGTTTCATGCTAAATTTAATTTTTTTACGACAAATTAGGACCATTTTCTTTATTCTTGATTATCTCATGCGTTTCTTTTTTATTCCTTTAATGTTTGTAACTCTGTGCTGTTCAGTATTATAGTGTGTATATAATATATTGTTAAACTGTATGTACATTATAACTTGTCCCTAACAGTCACGCCATGGAATAAAGGCATATATTAACACACACCTTCTTTTAAATTTTAAAGTGTCGTGTGTTCTGATTCAGTGCATTGATTTCTAATAAATTATTTCTTAGCTTAATGTGATATTTCAATAACTTAAACGTACTATGCCTGACAATAAAAAAATTACAAAAGTATCGAAGTGCAAAAGCTTTACAAAGTTCAGTAGTTTATATTTATTGCAATATGTACGAAAATCGAGATTATTTTGCCTTTATAACTTATTCACTTGAGGTCTCGAGAGCTAAATTTACAGTTACGTTCATGTGCCATAATCAAATTGTCTTATGGAGAAGTGTCTGCATTCTCCCATAATATTCCGGTCAATATACTAAACTGAAAACTCACGTATTAAGACTGAAATACGATCACGGGAAATGATAATTTCTGACCTACGAGGTCAGGAGTGTTTGTGGTGGTCTCGTTTCCGTAGACTATCAATGGACTCTCCTGGAATTATCCGTAAAGGTTGGTCCCAGTCATTAAATTGTGTGGCACATACTTTTAAGATGAGGAAAATTGTTCCCCGTTGCGTTCCACATCAACTCACCGACGTACAGGAATGGCACAGGTACGCACTGGCTGTCATCCACCTGGACAGATACAGCAACGAATGAGACGATATTTCTGCGGCGTACTGCCGCCATTGATGAGACATGGGCACGAGCCTACGAGCCTCAATTATAGCGTCAATCGAATGAATGGCGTCAGCCAGCTCCGTCACTTCCACAGAAATTTCGACAGGAACCCAGTGGGGTGAAGCTTATGCTGATTGTGGCATAAGACTACGAGCGTGATATACAACGCACGTTGTCATGTTGCAAACAATGTCAAACTCTTATTGCAACTGTGCCATTGGGAGGTCTTGGATCACCCTCCGTACTCACCAGACATGAGCCCTTGTGACTTCGAACTGTTTCCGAAGTTGAAGGAACCGCTCCGAGGCCGCCGATTTCCTGACATGTCATCTTTACGCCGCGCAGTAGGGTGCTCTGTCGCTGTCATCAACAGAGAACGCCATGCCAACGGTCTCGAAAACCTTCCCGACATTTGGCAAAAGGTAATAGACTTTGCGGGTGACTATATTGAAGGAATGCAATGCAATTGCACTTGTCACTTCATTAAATATTGCGGTCTATCAATATTGCTACTACTTTATTTACAGCAACCGTGTTTTATTTAAATTATCATTCGCAGCTCTGTTTACATCGTTTTTCCAATTACTGCCCAGATATCTCCCGTAATTTTCATTGCAGTGTGCACGTTATTCCTATAGACTCGATTTTTAACGATTCCTCACCTTAAATCATAGCACAAAACAAAATAGGGAAACGTGGAACCATAATCCAATCATTAAAGCCTTCCCTTATTAATCCCAATTAATTTCAAACAGTCAGTGCTGTAATGGAATTTTGGTTTAAAATATGCAGTTTGTTCAAAAAAAACGGTGCATATATTCGAGTGGTGTATTTGAATTTACAGTACGTTCACGAACTATGCTCCGTTGTTTTTTTCTCTGTTCCTGCTCACCATACTCCAACTTCGTTTATTAATTACGAAATTTCTGTACACCATTACCTGTAATTAACGTAATTGTGTAAAACAAAACCTGTTTTTTCAGGAAACCATTAGGAATATTTAGACTGGGATATTCTGAGACGGTTAATTCCTTGGCAAGACGAAGTAAACAACATTTCTCCAATTTGATGAGGGATTTCTTAACTTCGTTATAAATTCATATTGTAATTTGCGTTTATTAATAGTATCGTTTCACCATGTTATACATTTTGTTACGGATCTAGTATATTATGAACCAAAATAACTAGATTTTTCAAATTCCCATAGCCGGCACAAATAAGGACTGATGAGAAACAATTGAAATTTATATTTTCGGTGTCACTGAAATTAATTAAACAAGTTACAGCAATTAATTTTTAAAATGTAATACTACACAAGAACATTGTTAACAAGAGTTACCTCATCGCCAACCTCAGAGGTGCAGTTGTTGAGTCGTTGCCCTCCTCTTCTGAATGTAGAGGGTTCGATTCCAGCATGATTCGGTAGCATTTGAAGATGCTTAAATGCGACAAATTCGCATCGTGACTTTCAGCACTTCTTACAAGAACTCTTGCTGACAATATTCCGACAATACCTTAAGAACTCTTAAAATCCATACACTAGGAAGGTGGTTAAACAAACAGCATTATTACTATTATTATTATAGTTGATTCATATTTCGCATTATCACGACTAGAATGCATTGGTTGAGAAGTTCTCGAAAGTGCTGGATTAGCTCAAGAAATTTTCTTCAAATTTGTGAGATTTCTAACGCTTTGGAATATAGTACTGTACATACTATATTACTCTTATATTCGAATAAGATTCAATGGAATGGAATATAGATAATGTTATAACAAGTGTTTAAATTTCACATATCTTCTGGAATGTAACAGGCTTTCTTCTCCAATATTCGATGGGGCTAGTCGGGGATTTCACTTGCAAGAACAATTAATTTTACAAAATAATTAACCCACCTGCTTGAAAATTACATCATATTCTAGAACGTTATAAAAGTAAATTTTGGTCAGATATACCGTTCACAATACCGTAGCTTGTTGAGTTATGTTGAGAAATACAAAAGTTACATTACTAACAACAGCAAATAAAACATTTTATGAATCATTATGGTACTTCGTTTTAAATTAGAGGCAAATTTTCACACCTGCACTTCAACTTTGGATCATATTGAATAGCGAAATTCTAAATTATGAAGACTAGGTCATGCTGAAGTTACATAAAATGTTGAATTCTATACTGAAATAAAAGTAATTATATCTGTCCTATAACCTCATGTGACTAAACGGATCAAGAATATTATTCTCAGTATTTTAACAAGATCTTACAACGAAACTACTTTTTTCTTCAATGAATCCCATCGTAGATTGTTGTCATTAGCCTAGGAAAAAATCTGTTGTTTCGAGAACTGGTATCCGGGAACAGAGATGCAGGCTGCAGTGTGGACTGTTTAGTAAGCCATGCGCAGCGTGTATGAGACATATCCCAAGGATCACGCATGCTTGTGAGCTACTCGAGAATACCAAATTCATTCATCTCTCCCCTCAAGGTGAACCATGAGACAAGAACAGACAGGGCACGTGCGTGGTGACCTCAGAGAAGCCAGCATTCATCATCCGCTCGGTCTGCAACATGCACTCCGCTTGCTTCAAGTAGCAATATACTGTTCGCGAACATTTTCTCCGGTTTAGTACGCCAGTATTTGGGAGAGTGGAATTGTTATAAAATTCCTGTTCATACATTGTTCTTATGTGCCATCCACTCTTGTTTTCGAAAGATGGTGCCTTTGATAGGCCCCTCGGCCGAAGAAACGCAACTATATGTCGTACAACGCGGAGGGCTTGTTGCTCTGGTAGCAGTGATGGCGTTGCCAATAACAGTAATATTATTTATGATTTTATAATCACAGGAATAGAACCAGCTTTTGGGTGGTTAGGCCGTGTGCATTATGCAGAGTTTCGTCCAGGCGTGCCATTTGGACTCATCAGCTGGAATGGCACGCTCCTCCAGGACTCTGCTTAGCAGTGGCAGACCAAACTGTGTGGCCCCGCCGTGTTAGCAAATCAAGTTTGCTAACCTGCTAAAGGAGAAATGATTTCTCCGTTCAAAAAATGCTCCCCCAGTGGAGATACCACTGCTAAGCAGAGTCCTGGAGGGGCGTGCCATTCCAGCTGATGAGTCCAAATGGCACGCCTGGACGAAACTCTGCATAATGCACACGGCCTAACCACCCAAAAGCTGGTTCTATTCCTGTGATTATAAGATCTGCGGCCGTGAAAGCCTTTTTTGATATTATTTATGATTACTTTAACAAGTTGTACAGTATCACCCTAGATTCTATGCTTGGGCGATAAATTATAAAGACGGCAGAATTATTGGTGACAAGGATGCTGCTGTTCAGAGATGAAGACAATATTAAATTAAATTGTATGCCGATGACAATATTAGAAGGGAACAACCGGAAAATATTGAGTGTCCTGAAGGGGAAGAACCTCACATTTTGTGCAGTGAAGTTGAGAAACCACCAGTCATTTGAAGAATACCAAAGCTCAGGGATTGACAATATTTTATGAGATTATTGAAGATATAATAGAGGAAGGAGTTGTCATATTTCGTTACATATTTAACACGGGATCTTAAATGGACATTACCGCTCGGAACGTCTTGTCTCACTCTTCTCTCTCCGTGTTCCTTCCCGCTCCACCACAACCAAAGACCTTCTCCACATTCCCCACACTCAGCACTCAATACTTCAACGATCTTTCCTACTCCGCCTCCCAACACTCTTTAACAATATTAATAGAGTACAAGAGCTTGATATAGCATCAAATAAAAGCATATTCGAGAGGAGTGTAAATAGTCTCTTAAAGATAAGTTGATGTGAAGGGATTATACCGTCATCTTGACCCACAACGTCTTGGCTATGAACATGGACATTCAGATGGTTTTCGATTTGGACAGTTGTTATTAGTAGGCTGTGTACCTGATCTTGTTATATTTTGTTATGTTTGTTATATTTTATTATGAAAGTTTACGTTTATTAAATAGTCTGTTGACAGTGCAAATGAAATTTGCTCAGTGTAGCTGTATCTTGTGCTTCGTAAATAAATAAATGAATAAATAAATAAATAAATAAATAAATAAATAAATAAATAAATAAAAAGAATATGGAGCTCTGAGGTATGGTCAAAAGATTTTGCATATTCAGTCTTTGTCTCTAAACAGGAACGGTTCTATTTTTGCAATATAGCACTGATTTTGCATGCAAGTAATATCTTATTACATAATATGAACATCCCTTGAGCAAGCAGGGTTTGCGCAAGAAGAGGGAACTCGGAAACAAGTACTGAATGTACACCGATTGTTAAGATGTCTCGTGACTTTTGCATCCCTGTCTTAATCTGCCTTTTGTGGACTATTAAAAGGTAGTGTATGGGATCTTTTGTTGTAGATTCTAGTTGAAATCCATTGCATACGACTTTCTTGTTTAAAAGACCATATTGCATCATTAGGACACGTGCTTGCTTCAATGGTTTTCTGGGTACCCTCAGCTGTTGAAAATGCACGACGAATACATTATTTAAAAATCGCTAGATGGATTGGGCGGAGAATTTTCAATCAGCGGAGTGGAAATATGAACAACCTACGTTTTACTGGGTGCCAGCAATGTGATGGAACTCGCTAAAATACAGGACAGAATAAAAGAAGTCAAACTATAATATGGATTATGGATCAATTTCTACAAGCCTAAGATTATGGTAATTGATCGAGCAGATGAGTTCGTCTCAGTGGTCAGCTGAAGGATTAAAACTTGCTGATTTCGTTTACTTGCAATAATTGATCAACGCTTCAAACAGTTCAGAAAAACACATCAAAGGAGGACTGCCCTTGGAAAAGCTCCATGTGTAAGCCGTGAAAGTATTATAGAGGCTCTTTGTTTCCTGCGTCTTCTGATATGGATGTGAGACGCGGACTCCTTCTACCGCATTTGCCGGGCTGAGTGGCTCAGACGGTTAAGGCGCTGGCCTTCCGACCCCAACTTGGCAGGTTCGACCCTGGCTCAGTCCGGTGGTATTTGGAGGTGCTCAGATACATCAGTCTCGTGTCGGTAGATTTGCTGGCACGTAAAAGAACTCCTGCGGGACTGAATTCCGGCACCTCGGCGTGTCCGAAAACCGTAAAAGAGTAGTTAGTGGGACGTAAAACAAGTAACATTATTATTATTATTTCTACCGCTTTTTCCCACATCTGTGGGATCGCGGGTGCGAACTGTGTCGGATATGTGGATTTGGCCCCGTTTTACGCCGGATGCCCTTCCTGACGCAACCTTATAAGGAGGGATGTAATCGCTATTGCGTGTTTATACGGTGGTTGGTACTGTGGTATATTGCCTGAATATGAAGAGAAAAGTATTGGGACAAACACAAACACCCAGTCTCCGGGCCGGAAGAATTTATCAGACACGATTAAAATCACCGACCCGGCCGGAAATCGAACCCGGGAATCTCTGAACCAAAGGCCTCAACTCTGATCATTCAACCAATGAGATTTTTGCTATTTGCTTTACGTCGCACCGACACAGATAGGTCTTATGGCGACGATGGGAGAGGAAAGGCCTAGGAATGGAAAGGAAGCGGCCGTGGCCTTAATTAAGGTACACCCCCAGCATTTGCCTGGTATGAAAATTGGAAACCACGGAAAACCATTTTCAGGGCTCCCAACAGTGGGGTTCGAACCCACTATCTCCCGGATGCGAGATCACCGCTGCGCGTTCCTAACCGAACGGCCAACTCGCCCGGTCAACCAATGAGTCGGACGAGACATGGGTTATTAAGGTTAAAAATAAAAAGGGAAACTTTGCAGATTGCCATGCATTTTAGTTTCCTGGATTTGATTTTAAGGCCAAACTCTTTCCTTCATTGGTCGTTCAAAGGGAATTGGAGGTTTCTAAATTGTCTGCGATTATCACGGTGCCGTCTGCATATTTGATCAGTTTACTTGATTGTTATATGTACATTATTATTATGATTACTATTATTATTATTATGGTTATTATTATTATTATTATTATTATTATTATTATTATTATTATTATTATTATTATTATTATTATTATTATTGTCAGTTTCACCCACTTTGTGGTAAGATAGATCTATCAATGGTTAGTGAGTCGTGTTTTACTGTCTCCCAGTACTTTTTCATTCTTTCAGATCTTGCCTTCGTATCTTCTTCAGAAATTCTGTATAGTCGTTTGGGCTTCACCCTTTCCTGAAACCTCTTTATCTTTGGTTATTTTCTTCGCGTATCAGTCTACAAGCATGTCTTGTGTATTTTGGAACTCTCGTAGGTGCTTCTCAGTTTCTTTAAACCAGTTCGGCTTGGTCGAAGATTCTTTTCGTTATCCTTTTCGGGTCCATTCTTGGGATGTGTCCATAGAAGTCAATTCTCTTTTTCCTTATTTTGTCGGCAATACTTTCTGTTTTCCTATATAGGATTTTATAGCTGATGTGTGAAAGATCGTTATTATAGAATATGGAGACTAGAATTTTTCGTAGTAGGCCTATTTTCCTTTCCTTGATCTCCAACTTTTCCATTGGACCATGTGTAGTTATAGATAGAGTTTCTGCAGCATAAAGGGCTTCAGGCTTCACTACAGTATTATAATACCTAATCTTTGAATTCCAGGAGAGGGATTTTTTGTTATAGCTGTCTTTCGTAAGCTGGAAGGCTGTTTCTATTTTGGTTCGCCGAGATTCCATTGCTTTCTTCTCAAGACCATTCCAACTGATCCATTCATCAATGTATTTGAAATCTGTGACGATCTCTATTTTTTGTTCCCCCACTTTCAAATATTTTCGAGTATTATTAATGTTGGTTATTATTTTGGTCCTTCCAAAGGCAATTTTGAGACCTACCTTGTCTCTTTGCTTCAGCAGTGCGATGGACTGCTCCTTGGCTTCCTCCCACGTTTCACCTAGTAAGGTCATGTCGTCTGCGAAAGCTAAACATTTTGCCGTGATATTATTATTATTATTATTATTATTATTATTATTATTATTATTATTATTATTATTATTATTATTATTACTACTATATGTGGTGAAGCTCTAACCAGAGGAGATAACTTGCTTACCGAGTTTAAAAATGTTGTATGATATTCTGAGGGATTATTCTAGTAAGATCCTAAGGAGTAAGTAAGTAAGTTGTTCCTTAGCCAAGATAGCGAGGTTCTTAGTGGTGCTCCTCATGTCAAGGTGTGTCCAAACTGTATAAGAATTATAAACATCGATGACTCACTATAAGTGTGAGCCAACATCTTCTGCGTAATGTAACATAATTACTGCTTTACAACACTTAAAGGTACGTTTGTTATGCATGACAAATGTTTAATAATTTTAATATATAGCTTTTGCACTGTATTGTAGAAAACTGAGGGATTAGACGCAAAATCGTCCCATTATACAGGAGAGAGATCATTTTAACTAAACGCGATCATCCTTTCCATGTAGTCTCCATTATCCCGGGTGGTCCACCAGCCCTTTGCGATCCAGTTTTATGCATCCCTTCATATTTACTACAATTCTGAATGACATCGCCCCTTCTCCCTAAACCGGGGTAATATAACGAGCCAGAAGACAGCACGAATCTTTCTTTTCCAATTTGTTTTAAGCCGCACCGACACAGATAGGTCGTATGGTGACGATGAGATAGGAAAGGACTAGGAGTGGAAAGGAAGTGGCCGTGGCCTTAATTAAGGTACAGCCCCAGTATTTGCCTCGTATGAAAATGAGAAACCACGGAAAACCATCTTCAGGGCTACCGACAGTGGGGCTCGAACCCACTCTCTCTTGGATGCAAGCTCACAGCCGCACGCTCCTAACCGCACCGCCAACTCGCCCGCTAGCAGGAATCATGAGTGTCACTATTCATTCATTATGGGTACGAGTAAAAAGTAGTACAGATACGCAGAACACGTACTTTAAAACAGGAGGTGGACGCACAGACCGGGAGCACGGTACTGTAGAGGCTGGGAAGTGGGCGCCATAGGACAAGTGTCGCAGTAGCTCACATGGCAAGCGGGCGGGAAGATATGTGATAGTGGACAGTACTCGAAGTAGGAGCTTCGAATCCCACATAAGATGTTTTTAACAGCCAGTTGCCTGGGATGTGGTATGGTTGCATACTTGATAGCTTCCAAAGACTGATTTGCTTATCTGACTCCGTAAAACCTGTATGTATCGTTGCACTGGATATGGTGCTGGTTTGGACGAGGTTGAGGAGATGATGGTCTGTGGCCAATTAGCTACGTCGTACATGTTCCATACTTCGAAGGCCACAGATAGGGCAAAGTATGCCCCATTAGAACGATAACAACATGCGATGGCAGATAAGTATGTAGCTGCGCGAACTCCCATCCTTCGAAGCAATTCACAACACGAAGTTTATTCACTGCCTCGAGATGTATTCCAGGGATGAATATTTGGATATGTTTCTTATCTATGGAAAAGCTAGACAGAATGCATACCAGGCACAAGGCCTGTACCATGAACGCTGTCCAGATAGACGACGACCGTCGTGCATGACATTTCGGAGTGTGAAAAGCCGCCTGCGGGATACTACATCCTTTGATAGGATACGGTCTGTTCAATATCATCTCGTGACGTCTGCTGACAATGAAGAGGTCGTGTTTCACGCTATCGGGCGTAACCCTCATACTAGCATACGGGCAATTGCACAGGAACGAACATCAGCCGAGCGTCTGTTCAGCGAATATTGCAGACCGGTACTCACCGGTTTCAACCGTAACATTTGCACTTACACCAGGAGCTCCATGGTCATGATTTCGATGCCCGTGTGGCGTTCTGTCAATGGATCCTACAGCGTGTGGGCACTGATTCTGATTTTCTAGCTACTCTCTTATTTACGAACAAAGCACGATTGCACAACAATGGAACCGTTAATCGCCATAATATGCATCACTGGAGTGTGGATAATCCGCATTGGGTGCGACAGACAGTTTTCAGGTACAGTGGGGCGTGAATGTTTGGTGGAGAATCATGGGTGATCACCTCATCGGTCCCCTTCTTTGAGGGTCCTCTGACCAGCCAACGATATCTGCAGTTTCTCCAAAATGAACTACCACCGATTTTGGAAACTGTGCCACTCCTTGAAAGTTGCAGGATGTAGTTTCAACATGACAGAGCTCTACCACACGTGGCGGTGGTCGTCCGAAACCACCTCCATGCGACGTTTCCTGATAAATGGATAGGAATGCGATGACCTTTCTCGTGGCCCGCCAGATCTCTCGGTCTTCCACACCTAGAGTTTTTTCTGTGGGGCCATGTAAATCAACTCGTGTATGCACAGGAGCCGGCCAGTTTTTGTCACCTCAGACAGCTCATCACTGAGGCATGCTGATCCGCTTCGTGTGTGATGTTGGAACTGGCTAGACGTTCCTTACAACATCGCGCGCAGCTCTGTATGGACCACGGAGGTCGTCAGTTCGAGCAGGTGCTGCGTTAAGCAACGTGGATAACTGAAATCCTGTCACATGTTTCCTAGCCTCTATCAACCCAGCTCCATACCAACGGCCCTTTTTCAGGGCCAAATAAACAAATCAGTCTGTAGAAAATACATGTACTGTGTATTGCACCCGACAGGGGCATGATCCAAGGACCTTTGGTTAAAACTGGTCTTTGAAATTACAGACGCAATGATCTTTGAGGGAATAAAACCGAAACTAATTAATTTCCATATCATTAAGACAGGTAAAATGAGCCT
Source organism: Anabrus simplex (assembly GCF_040414725.1). Classification (NCBI taxonomy): domain Eukaryota; kingdom Metazoa; phylum Arthropoda; class Insecta; order Orthoptera; family Tettigoniidae; genus Anabrus; species Anabrus simplex. The sequence continues at coordinate 447,692,530 of NC_090265.1, forward strand.
TTTAAATTTATTCTACAGGATTTCAATATTTGCGATCTGTTGCGCAATACCTTCCTTTGTGTAGCGGGAGCCCGCAGCAGAAGTCAAGCCCATCTAGACTCAGGTGGGGCTGCAATCGGTGGTTCACCATGACGCAACTCGAGAGAAGACAATTCTTTCTCGCGACTAAGAGAATGAGGGGAAGCAAACTTTTTCGAAACGGAATATGGGAGCCATCCTAAATTCAGACCAGCCAACTTAATTATCTACGATGTAAAAATTAATGAAATCCGAATTCTGGAGTCGTCTTCCGATTTAAAAGAGATGACTATAATTGGGACATTTATTTAGAGTGTCTAATGTCCTCTTAACTGATAACTTTCGGATGGAGAAAGAAGACTGTGTTATTTCTGCGTGGAAAAGTACCAGGGGCTATCTGGTTATTGTCATCACGTCTCCTTGAAGCGGGAGTTCACCCCAGTGTGGAAGGGGAAGCAATAAAGATTTTAATTAATTACAGGAGATTCTACGAAGAATAATCGTACGGAGATGTCTCAATCACATCAGGTGGATACTAGTCACCTGATGGTCGTACTATTTGACCTCTAGTGGGCCGCGGATAGGCTATATGAAGATTTGGCGTGGGAGAAATTGCCTCCTTGTAAAAAGCACTGCCAAAGGCGAAGCGCGTCATTCGATACTCTCAGCTTACCAAGGGCGGAGCTATGTTTAGCTAAGCTCCCATTAATCCTTTGCTTAAGTGACTTTAAACTTAAATTTCAAGTGAAATAATGTAATTCATGTAAATATTGCATAGATTTGATATACATGACGCCAATGATTAAACTTTAAAAAAACTGTGACGTGTCGCGAACTCTCAGTGCGAATCGTATTATTATTATTATTATTATTATTATTATTATTATTATTATTATTATTATTATTATTATTATTATTACTACTACAGCACGACTGTGCCGGGTAGTAACAAAGCTAAAGTGGCTGAGAGATACACGGAATCCGATACTGAACCGCGGATTACGAAGTAATATCCGAAATCGTGGCCGGACGTTCATGCTGAACGCAATTAATCGGATTATGAAATTAAATAGTGACGTGTGTGTGCTCAGGATTACTGCCAGCGGCTTCATCGACCAGGAACTATGGACTTACAGCTTCAAGGAGGAATGGAACTACCATTGGTAGCCTTGGTGCCAATGGATCAGCAGTAAAACCTAAAATGGATCTCCCGTGCTGAGCAAGGTGTCGCCAAGTGATGGAGATTATTTTTTAATATTTATATGGCATGATTAGAGGGGACGGGAATTATAAGCTGACGCTATCATGTTAGATATATAACTTTATTAAAATGTAGAAGTGCCAAAATGTGGCACGTAGTTTCTATTCCGTATTTCATTTAATTAATAACAGGTCTGAGTGACTTAATTGTAAATAAGGGAAACCATAGTTTAATAGGTTTGCATGCGGTAGAAGATTTACTTATTTACTTTATTTTGGGAGACTTGTGGTCAGTTAATGCGTCAAGAGACCAGTATTTTAGTAAATTCAGGGTAATTCAAGCTAGAATTGAAAATTCTAAATTCCCATGGAAGGAATTATATATTTTTCACCAATAGAGCATGTCAAAAACATATCAGATGTAAGGCTTTTCAGGCGTTTGCTCTATTAACCAGCGTTTCGTCTTAGGTCTGACACTAGACTCGTCAGAGTGGGATATGTTAGACCCTAACCACTGACGCTGGGTGTATGCAGGTGAGCTTATCAGAAGCCTATTTATGAGGCACAGTCTGATAACTGCATACGGGAGATAAATCTCCACAATGGAATTATTGCCCGCCTAGCAATTCCGAATGGAAAATTCTAAATTCCCATTGAAGGAATTAGATATTTTTCACCAATAAAGCATGTCAAAAACATATCAGATGTAAGGCTTTTCAGGCGTTTACTCTATTAACCAGCGTTTCGGAATTCGAAATTGCTAGGCGGGCAATAATTCCATTGTGGAGATTTATCTCCCGTATGCAGTTATCAGACTGTGCCTCATAAATAGGCTTCTGATAAGCTCACCTGCATACACCCAGCGTCAGTGGGTAGGGTCTGACACATCCCACTCTGACGAGTTTAGTGTCAGACTTAAGACGAAACGCTGGTTAATAGAGCAAACGCCCGGAAAGCCTTACATCTGATATGTTTTTACATGCTCTATTGGTGAAAATTATCTAATTCCTTCAATGGGAATTTCGAATTTTCCATTCGGAATTGCTAGGCGGGCAATAATTCCATTGTGGAGATTTATCTCCCGTATGCTGTTATCAGACTGTGCCTCATAAATAGGCTTCTGATAAGCTCACCTGCATACACCCAGCGTCAGTGGGTAGGGTCTGACACATCCCACTCTGACGAGTCTAGTGTCAGGCGTAAGACGAAACGCTGGTTGATAGAGCAAACGCCTGAAAAGCCTTACATCAGATATGTTAATTCAAGCTAGGTTGTAGTTGATCCAGTATTGATAAATGCAAGAGTGGTAAGTAATATAAGTATTCTACGTGAGGTCCCAGAGTCACGAGAGATGTATACGGAACTGGAAACCCATGCCTCCTTTGAAATATTTAGATAGGGATTGTTACAATTTAAGCTGGATTATTTGATCAGGTTTATCATAATTTTAATTACAATTTGAGTATGAGTATTACCGTGTGAATATTTAATTGAGTTAATTACTGTGTCAATATTTAATTGAGTTAATTACCGTGTGAATACTTAATTGAATTACCGTGTGAATATTTGATTGAGATAATTACCGTGTGAATATTTAACTGATTATTGTATTACCGTGTGACGATTTAATTAGAAATTAATTATGTGTTAATCATAAATTCATTAGGGTTTAATTATGAATTAATTGCCGTTGGGTTATTTAATTACATCGTAATTACCGGGAAGTTTCCGTGTGATGATTCAGTATGATCTAATTACCAGGTAAATCACGTAGGAAGTACAGTGTAAAGGTGAACTCAACAATAATAATAACAACCGTGATGCTAGTAATCATGCAAATATTGGTATTATAAAAACCGGTGTCGTGTTCTAAGATAGGCGTGATATTTGAAGTCATGGTTTGGCCATGAGAAATATATGTGTTGAATCGAGGTGATTTATTGGCAGCCGATGCGACTTGATTAATGAGAGATAGACTTCAGTTTATTGTGAACGTACCTCGGGACGAGGTGGTTTTGTTTAAAGAAATGGCTTGGTTTTGCCTCTGGAGGGCAAAGCTATTGACCGCTCGTGGTAGGGGGTGGAAGCGCTTGATCTGACAACAAGACGTGTTTGTGTGTGTCCCGCCTCTACAGGAAGGGGCTTTTAGCTAAGAAAAAGAAGGCCTGTTTGAACCGGCTAATGATGGGAAATATTCAAGTCGCCAAAATGTATTCGCTGATAAATGACACGGTGATTGGTACTAGTATTTGTTTGATTACTATTGTTACTCATTTGAGTATAATTTAGTTAGGGATTTCAGTGCCATATTTTCATCCCAGGGATCGTCAGTTCAGTGCCCTACCCAGGCATTGGTATTCCACAATGCTAAAATGAAGAATGGGGTGCCTCACGTCTTTATTGTATATAATGTGTGATTTTTATGTTGTTTTATGTGACATGTTATGACTATAATTAGCGTCAGCGATGGTTCTTCCCCATCGACGCGGCGAATTGTATTCCAGTGAGGGTCGGTTCAAACCCTGGTGGTTGTTCCACTTTTGTATGATTTCTTTCATGGTATTTCGTTGGGAAATAATTGTGTGCTTTTAGAACAGGGATCGCTCAGACTTGTTGCATGAATGTTAATTTCATTTGTTAATAATGTGATATAGCCTCAGTGTTTATGGTAAATGTTTCCGTTCACGTCACGTCATGGCAAATCGCTTTGCGATAAACAATACTGGGATCTATCACACACGACTGCAAATCAATAAATAATCCACAACAATTGTTAATAATTAATGTAATTCATTTGTGAATATAGATGTGTCATTCCCATCATCATCAAGGTTTAACATGGCAGAAAATAGTTCTCGGAGCTTGTGAGGTGAGTCAGAAATGACAGTTTCCTCCAGAGTGCGATTCCAGTATTATCCTCCAACGAACACAACGCTCGGCAGGCAGACTGATATGTGGAATGAACCACTCCTAATACTTTGTTAAGACCATTCAATCAAGTGGGGTATCGAATTTCTATACCTACTATTCCTAAGGTATAATTCTTGCCAACCGTTTCCACCATTGTTCTCTTTATTATTGTTTCATGCCACTCATTATTTGGCAGTCATGGCTGATGAAACGACAGATGTTTCTACATTGAAACAAATAGTAATTGTTTATAGAAATGTTGGAGGGGTACCGGTAGAAAGGTTTTGGGGTTTTATCAACCCAGACCTCAAGACGGGAGTCTACTTTTCGAATTGTTCATATAGAATTAGAACGGCAAGTGGGTAGTGACAGATTATTGAACAATGGTACGACGGAGCGGTGGTATTAAGTGGGGGAAGAAACGGCGTGCATGCCAGAATAATGGAGATTTATCCTCAAGCGTATTACGTCCATTATTATGCCCATCAGGTCAATTATATTTTGCGAAACTCGACATCTATAAATAGTTCGTGTAGGATCTTTTTTTCTCCAACAACTGCCTTTCCGGCATCCTTCTCTCAATCAACGCAGGGAACGAACATTTTGGATTCGCTGGTATAGAAGAGGCTTCCGAAGACTGTAATAATCATAAGAAATTTCTCAGCTCGTTTGGTCCAAACCGCATACGAGAACACAGACAATTTAGTGGAATGTCTCAAAGAAATTCTAAATTCATTTCATGTTGACGTTGTCTGGAGACGGGAGAGTTCCGGACTTCTATACATCTTGAGAGATACGGATTTTATGTTTTGGCCAAAATTCTTTCTCCGTTCGATGCCATATGCAGATATTTTTTTCAAACTACTGCAGCACAGAAATATAGATGCAGTTAAAGTGAAAGAACATATTTCAGAATTCCAGAGGCATGTTGAGAAAGTCTGGGTTTGCACCATGGACTTGGACGCTGCTGTATCCTCTTATAATCAACTCACTCAATAGAGGCGAGAAACCTCAGAAGTACATGATGTAATAACTGTCCAAATGGATGAACGATTTTCATTCCGTTCTCACTTGCTGACTTCTAGTCTGGAATCTATTCAGACTCTTTTCCAGAAAGAGAAGTAAATACAGCGGCACATATGTATCCCGGCCTACAGTAAAGAGACAGTTCAAGACTGAACTAGACGTACTGTATACGAGAAATGATTTTCAGGAAGCTGATAGGGCCGTTTCCATGTTCCACTTTCTGCTCGACAATGAACTAGGAGGGGACACTTTTCCACAACTATGAGAATTACTCCGAATTGTTATTACAACCGCAATGACGACAGTGGAGCCTGAGAGGTGTTTTTCTACTGTAAACGAATTAAAACGTTTCTGAAGATCACTATGACTGGATAATGACTGATAGCGCTTGCTATTCTTGCTATTGAGAAAATATTTGTGAGCAACATAAGTGACTTCAATCGTAAAGTGAATAAGACATTTGCGCGTTTGAAGGACAGACGGATTGCGTTCCTGTACAAATAATCATTATTTACGTGAGTTGCTAATCTAAGTATTTAAATAAGTCCGAACTAGTGTTGTTGGTTGTATTGCATGCTAAATTGTTTAGCGTATTGCTGTCTATAATTTCTAAAATGAGAAGTATTAACGTATGATACAGTAGAACCCTGATTAATCGAGATAATGTGGAGACTGTTCGGGTCAATTAGAAAACAGTTATTTTTAAAATTCGACCGGTAAATATGACACACATTATTTCTATGTTTTTCCTCATACATAGCTGAACTTCGTGCTATTTAAAATAAACCTAGGGCCGATGACCTAGATGTTTGGCCCCTTTAAACAACAAGCATCATCATTATGAAAAGATACCAATATTAGTACTTACATCCTACAGTGTTGCTGTGAACTTTACTTTTATTGTACACTAACATTCATCTCGAATACAATTGACCTCGATTATGGGGGTTCTACCATAGTATGTGTGAAGAAGGAACCGTGCAAATTCGGAAACAGTTATTTCAAACATTCGACCGGTAAATGTGGTACACATTATTTCTATGTTTCTCCTCATACCTTGGTGAACTTCGTGCTATTTAAAAGAAAACCCAGGTCCGATGAACTAGATGTTAAACACCTTTAAACAATAAACATCATCATTATGAAACGAAATCAAGATTAGTGCTCACATCCTTCAATGTTCGCAGTGTAGTAACGTTGCTGTGAACGTTACTTTTCTTCTAAACTATCATTCGTCTCGTATACAATTGATCCTCGGTAATAGAGGTTCTACCATAGTATGTGTGAAGAAGGAACCGTGGAAGGAACGTCTAGTGAAATGATTTATGTACTTCTGTTTTTAATAATCGGAGACATGAACAAAAATGTTGTGGTGAACCGTCAAAAATTTTTGTCACGAGCCGCCAGTGGTCAGTAACATGTTTCATTTATAGCCGTTCATTACCGTACGTAAATAACACAAGTCGGAAAGTAGTGACTTGGTGAAAAAGAGGAGACGGAAACGGATAATTCTCTCAGAGGCAGAGGAGAATATGGGAGCGATTGTCATTGGTTTGCATAAATACATTTTGTTTTTACTGCTATATTTAACCTTATGTGTGATATCATATACTTCTCAGGGCTCGAAATATGTTCCAGACGCCATTTACTATTATTGGTAAGGGTACATCAGCGCTGATGGGGCGATTATAGTTACAAAATGATGGCAGAACACAATGAAAGAGCATGCATGACTTGCCATTACAAGGACACTGATATAAGTGAATTACAGATCTGTTGGTTCTGTTATTATGTCTCTGAATGTTTATTTAGTTTATTCTCAGTTACTGTTTATTTTATTTTTGTACACATTCCATGGTGAGGGTTTCTAAACCCCCAGTAACCCATCCCTGGCTACGCCCCTGTAAGGGTGCACTGAGAGATGCTAAAGTGCTGTGTTTTTGTTTAGGAATATGGGGCTCGTCTTGCTTGGGCCTGTTGAACTGTTCGCGGGTAGGCTGCTGACCTCATCAGGGATCGCTGACATTAGTGGTAATGATTCAGAGCAGACGATGGATATCTGTGGACGTTCAGAGATTGGTATGGAGGTAGAAATGCTTGGACGGATATATTTGTTGAAATCTGAGACCTTAAATTTGTAAAGGTTTCAATACAGTAGGATTCTAGGCTACTTTCTACAGGATGATACGAGAGTCGTGAAATATGTACAGTTATTCTTTTCTTCTTGAAGATTAAATTTTGAAATCTTCGGTAGGTGCTTAAAACCTTTTCGTGTGTGAGGAATGGGAACTGACGCTGAAAACTTAACACAGATTTCTTCTTCGCTTCCTCTGTTAAGTCTAAGTAATCATGATGTCAAGTTGACCTTCATAACATGCCTTCAGGTTAAAGAAATCGATAATAGTTAACCACAAACAACCCAGAACATAAATATTATGTGTCAAAATACAACCCCTACAAAGAATACGATATAGAGATAAATTCCTTGAAAAAGGTGCGGCTTTGTTAGATTGTCTGTATCTCTGTAAATAGGATGGAGTAATAACGCTCAAAATAAAATGGGAAGTTAGTGGTAGCATCCATCAATGTATGTGTAAATATTATGACGGCCTCCATTAAAACAGGTCCCACTTTTAGAAGTGTAATGAGAATGGTATAGAAGTTCATTACAGGGTTCTTTAAAGTGTTGTGTTGTTGACATCCCTTACCCTATAAATAAAACAGGTTAATGAGAGTATAATCAGAGGAGGGTATATTTACGATTGAAGACAATTAGACGGGATGAAAGGACATACTGAGCGTATAAATCATTGCTCAATAATCTTCTCTTCCCCCTCCCATTGTTTTCTACAAAACTATGTGCTTGTTTATGAAGTTAAATGTGGATTAGAGGAATATATAATATTTGCAGTGACATGAAAGTGATTGCACGTTAGTGAGTGTTACGTATCTCTGCCAGTAATGAATGATCTATGTACTGGTAACTCGTTTATACCCGTAGTTTTGTTCTCTGTGTATACTGGTTTGCCTGATGGCGGATACACATATGGTTATCATTCTTAGTTAATACATCTATTCAAAGCATTGTAAGTGCATATGATTTAATTTTATTATCAAATTAGCTTTAATAATAAAAACTGTATTCAACCTTCGGTTGAAATCAAAATAGTACAATGGCTTCCAATTCACCACCATATATCACAGAAGTCCGTAACGTAGCCAAAAGTGGCCATCTATTTCATAAACAACTTGCAGCACATAATTGTGAAACTTCCACTGGTTTATTACGTTGTTCATTTCACAATCAGTGGTTAAGTACCGACTATAACATTAAGTTTCCATTCTCTCTGACATTAAAAATATTACAATTTGTGAGCCTATCATAGCCTACAGTATCTGTTTCCCATCTTAGGTAGACCCTCGGTGAAGAGAATACAGCTTCTGTGCATTCTTTATCACTCCAGTCTCCAAAAGTGCAGATTTAATAAATCTACTTTGATAAATACATGTCAGAAACAATAATTTGATTAATAAATATCGAATGGATCTTGACATTGCTTATAGATACGACTAATCTATATAAAATAACATGTCCTGACTGACTGACTGACTGACTCATCATCGGCGAGCCAAAACTACTGGACATAAAGAAATGAAATGTTGGGGATACATTCATATTAACATATAGGTGCTTGCTAAGGGAGGATTTTTGGATATTCTTTGGCTAAGGGATTAAAAGGGGGGTGAATTTTTAAAATGAGTGTATCTATATCTCAAACCTTTAAAGGTTTACAGATGTAAAAATTGGCATTTAGAATTTAGAATTTAGTATTTTTTTGTTTTCGGAAAATCCCAATAGGAAGGGTGGAAAAGGGTGCAAAAGTGGTTGAATGCCTTTAATGAGGCTACTTATATTTGAGAAATTGATATTACAGACCTAAAAATTGGTATATCGGATCTCCTTTAAAAAATAAAGAAACACTTATTTTTTGTTTCTGGAAAATCGAAATAATGGGGGGGTGAAAGGGGGGTGAATTTTTAAAATGAATGTATCTATATCCCATAATTTACAGGTGTAAAAATTGGTATTTGGAATCTCCTTTAAAAATAAAGAAACACGTATCTTTTGTTTTCGAAAAATCCCAATAGGTGGGGTGAAAAGTGGTTGAATGCCTTTAACGAGGAAACTTATATCTCAGAAACTGAAGATATTACAGACCTGAAAATTGGTATTTGGGATCTCCTTTAAAAAACAAACATGTATTTTTTTTGGAAAATTCAAATAGTGGGGGTGAAAAGGGGGGTGAATTTTTTGAAATGAGTTTATCTATATCTCCAAACTTTTAAAAGTTTACAGATGTAAAAATTGATATTTATAATCTCCTTTAAAAATAAGGAAACATGTATTTTTTGGTTTTCTGAAAATTCCAACAGGAGGGGTTGAAAAGGGTGAATAAGGGGTTGAATGTCTTTAATGTGGATACTTATACCTCATAAACTGAATATATTACCGACCTGAAAATTGGAATATGGGATCTCCTTTAAAAACAAAGAAACACGTATTTTTTGTTTCAGGAAAAACCAAATAATGGGGGTTAAACAGGAGTGAGAAATTGAGGTTAATTTTTAGAAAGATTATATCTGCAGTTTATCTCAGAAATGTAAACTGTTACAGACGTAAAAATGGATATTTTGAATCTCACCTACAAGTAAAGAAACATAGGTCATTTGTTTTTCGAAACTCCACTTAAGGGGAACTAAAAAGCGGTTGTAATTTTAAAATGAGAATTTCTAAAGTATATTTCAAAAACTTAACATGTTACAGAATTGAAAAATGGTATTTTTATCTCTATTAAAAATAAAGAAACGTGTGTTTTTAGTTTTTGAAAAAACCACTTGGGTGGGGTGGGGGGTAAAAGTGACTGAAAATGGGGTTGAATACTTTTAATTAGGATACTGATATCTCAAAACTGAATATGTTACAGACGTGAAATTTCGTATTTGGAATTTGCTTTAAAAGTAAAAAAGCACGTATCCTCGGAAAATCCAATGAAGGAGGGGGGGGGGTGGCGGGATAGGTGAAAGAATTGAAAAATTAATTGAACTAATTGTATGAGGATACTTACATCTAACAAAACCTAAAGTTGTTGCAGGGGTGAAAATTGGTAATTGGATCTTCTTCAAAAACAAAGAAAAACGCTTTTTCTTTGAGGGGTGGGGGAGAATCAACTTGGGGGCGGGAGTGAAAAGGAGTTAAACTAATTTCATGAGGACACATATCTCAAAAACTGAAGATGTTAGAGTCGTGATAATTGGTATTTAGAATATCCTTTACTACTAAAGAAACAAGTATTTTTTGCAAGAAAATTCAATTAAGGGAGTAGTGTGAAATGAAGTGAATTATGTATATGGGGATACTTATATCTCAAAACTGAAAGTAACAGACGTGAACATTGGTATTTGGAATCTCCTTTAAACAAAAAGAAACGCGCCTCCTTTGGGTGGGGGGAGGGGTAAATTAACTTAACGGTGGTGGGGTGAATAAAGAGGTGAATCCAATTTATTTTACTGTTCATAATGTACTTATAAGGAGCCTCCGTGGCTCACGCGGCAGCGCGCCGGCTCTCACCGCTGGGTTCCGTGTTTCAAATCCCGGTCACTCCATGTAAGACTTGTGCAGGACAAAGCGGAGGTGGGACAGGTTTTTCTCCGGGTACTCCGGTTTTCCCTGTCATCACTCATTCCGGCAACACTCCCCAATATCATTTCATTTCATTAATCATTGCCCGGGAGGAGTGCGACAGGCTTCGATAGAAGGAACAATCCCCATCCTCGCCGCTAGATGGGGGCTTTATTCATTCAATTCCTGACCCGGTCGAATGACTGGAAACAGGCTGTGGATTCTCAATGTACTTATTCTGATCATAAACCAATCATTTTTAATCTTTCCTGGGTTCGTTTTCAAGAGCCATCTTTTCATTTGGAGAACGTTCTTAGATTACGGGAGATTCTCCTGGTACATAAATAAAAATTTAAACACATTTGAAATAATCGATAGGAATGAGATTGACCGTGCAATTGTTCACCTCTATAGTAAGGTCAATAATGCACTGAAGTATGTCATTCGTATTGCCAGAAATCCCGCGCACTTGCCCACGCGCAACAATGGTGCTGGTCACATTGTCAGCAATGACAATGGCAGCAGATGTAATTTACCACCAAGTAGCCGTCTTGCATCTTGCTGTGGGGTCCAGAACAACAACAACAATAATAATAATAATAATAATAATAATAATAATAATAATAATAATAATAATAATAATAATAATAATAATAATTTAATCTTAAGTCAATAATTCGCCACAGGTTACTTAATTCAAAGGACATTGTAGTCATGTTTGTAAATTTCAAAAAGGCTTTTGATTCTGTTGACAGAGAAACTATATATAAAATAATTCGAGAATTTGGCATAAAGTCTAAACTGGCAAATCTAATCCGTGAAACACTTACAGACACAGTCTCTAAAGTGAAATTTCTGGGAGAGATATCACAGCCTTTCAAAATAAAAACTGGTGTACGACAAGGCGACGGACTATCCCCAATTCTTTTTAATTGTGTCCTAGAGAAAATAGTGAGAATTTGGAACGAAAAACTTATTGAACTCAACATTTCACCGATAAGGTTAGGAAGAGGAAACAAAAGGATCGAAATAAATTGTCTTGCATTTGCAGATGACTTTGCAATACTTTCTGAAAATGTGACATCTGCTATAACCCAAGTAAATGTCTTGGAAAGAATCGCCAGCAGAACTGGCTTAAGAATTTCTGCAGAAAAAACAAAATTTTTAACAAATATTTGGGATGCACCAAAATTTCTGAAAACAGATATTGGCCAAATAGAGAGGATAAAGAAATTCAAATATCTAGGGGAAATAATCCAAGAAAATGGTTTGGAAAAATCTGCAGTATAGGAGAGGGTACATAAAATGGAGAGAGCTTATGGTGTCACCAGAGATATCTACAATAAAAGATGCCTATCCAAAAATGCAAAAATAAGGCATTACAACACAGTAGTGAAGCCAGAATGCCTATATGCAAGCGAATTTCTGGCATTAAACTATAATTTAGATAAACTAGAAATACTAGAAAGGCGAATCATGAGGAAAATATTAGGCCCACAAAACACAGCAGAAGGTTGAAAATTACGAAGTAATGCTGAAATATATCAAAAAATAGAAAATATATCAGATGTAATGAGGAAAAGGAGACTTATGTTTTTTGGACATTTATATCGAATGTTATTTATTGCTAGTTGTTCTACGTTGCTCCGACACAGATAGGTCTTACGGCGACAATGGGATAGGAAAGGGCTAGGAGTGGGAAGGAAGCGGCCGTGGCCTTAATTAAGGTACAACCCCAGCATTTGCCTGGTGTGAAAATGGGAAACCACGGAATATATCGAATGCATGATAGTAGATTAACCAGTAAGATTTTCAGATATTTGTGGAGTAAGAAATCAACGACAAGCTGGGTCAATGAAGTAAGAAAGGATTTAGAAAAAACATTATAACAACAGAAGAAATAAATAATAGAGAAGGCTTTCGGAAAAAAGTATTGAAAATAGAAGGATTCCAAGGTAGTAAAGTAAAAAGGACTGGTTCAAAGTGGTCTGAAGACAGAAAGAAGAAACATAGTGAACAGATGAAAGCGTACTGGAAGAAAAGCAAAGAACAAAGAAGAAGGAATTGAAATTGGCACGTGGTCCTCTGGTGGCCCATTCGAAAGAATAATAATAATAATAATAATAATAATAATAATAATAATAATAATAATAATAATAATAATAATAATAATAATAATAATAATAATGTCTTAGACCGTCGTCAAAATGTGCGGAACGCGCTGGAAATGTATCCTGGACGGGTAATGACTACGAATGAAGTCCGGCCGCTGGTTGAGCACCTCCAAGGCACCCAAGACGACAACACGTCGGATCTCCTCAAGGATTTGATCGATATTAAAAATGCTTATAGGAAAATGTGGCAAAGATTTAGGGACCCAACTGACCGGGTGGAATACCTGGACTTAGCCCGGGAAGTACGAAATTGATTGCTGGGAAGAAAGATTGAAAAATGGGAGGCTCTCAGGAAACGAGTTATATCGCAAATTTTGGCGGATACTCTGAGAAAACGAGTCAGATCGTGAATTTGGGCGGATTATATATAAAACATCAAGCATCCAATTATAAATTTCAGTATAATACCGTAGCGAAGCACGGGTATCTTGCTAGTATATTAATACGTTAAAAGAATTGTACTTGTCAAAGTGATTTGTTTATCTGTATAATAATTACAAGACTTTACTTAATATCTTAAAGAATTTTAGTAACATACTTCTTTAGATGGGATACTGATTCATATATGTCATCATTTCATAGACATGTTTTTTTTAAATTTTCTTTTGATTGTAGTAGTATTATGATTTTGTTGTCAATGTAGTTTATAAAAGCCATTTCTAATTCGAGTGTGTGTCTGTTGGTGGCACGTTTAAATAAAATAAATACAAAGAAATAAACAAATAAATAAATAAATGTCGTATAACATATTTTCTTCTACGTGTGAGATATGTCCTGAAAGTTTGCCCGCACCCTATTGTTACACGATGTATTAAAGCGATGCAGTGATAGTGGTGGTGATTCTTGTTTTAAGACGAAGTATAAAAGCGATCCCTGAGCCTCCTTAGGTTCTTGTAACTCCCATTACTGCTTATAATGGGCGAGGGTAGTCAACAGTGACGCACGCACACTCAGGGTGTGTATGGTTTCTTAAGTATATCTGGTTCCCTCTGTGACTGCGGAGACTGTCCACGGGTGTACAATTGTATATAGACTTGTAGTTACATTTAGGAAGAACACTTTACCAATTTATCTACCTGGTACCATTCTGACGTTAAAATCACAGGAAAACATTTTATCCCCGCAAAGATGGAATGGAACCTGGGCGAACCTGACAAAAATTTTGTTATGTTGATTCAGTGACTATGATAACAAACATCTTGGGTAATATTTCATCTGACTATTGAGGGAAGCTCTTACTTTGGTTATTGAGACTCGCAGGATAACGATACAAAAACTTGTAAATACACGTTGATGATGGAGTCCAGCAACTCGCAGTTCAGCATTATGTTTTCGGACCATCTTACTTACAGTCACATGCGATTAGCTAATTGACGAAGGCGATAAACTGTTGTGGTCCTGTTGTTATTGTCCGTAAAGAAATGTTAATGGTTATCTTTGGGAGTGTAGACACAAGTTAAATTACTCTGATTACATGTAAAACAAATGACACACTTCTGTTTTCTTTTTAAGTAAATGACATAGGCGCCACTCACTCCTTTAAGCCCTCATTAAAGTGGCATTAGTAAATGTTAGCTTTCTTTCAGGTTCAGCTCAAGAGAGACACTTTTGAAGGATCTCCGTCTACTGATGTAGTATTTTTCTGTTAATAACTTGACGGTGAGTAATAAACTATGATTACCCGAAATATTCTGTTACAGAATAAAGGGCGCAAGTATATTTTAACCTTTTATTACAGTACAGCTGTCCATGTTTTAATTTGAGATCCTCAAAATGTTAGACAGTAATAAACGTGTTGGTAATGAAGACCCATTTACATTTAGAAGGAAACGTGCGATGATGTAATTTAGGAGAAAGAATAATGGGATAAAGGAAGAGTTCAACCAAGACAACTTAGGCCTTACGAAACAAATATGGTCGGTACTAGGAAAAACAAAAGTTAACTAAGGTCATGAGCCGTGAATAGCTCGATGGATTATCTGCTTGCATCCCACCCAGAAGGCTGAGTTTCCTATTCCAGGTGGTTCTGGGTTGAGAATTTGATCTCGAAAATCACGTGGCATCAGGAAGGGCATCCAGCCTTAAACATCCGTCCTAAACCAAAACGAGCATTGGTGGGTCCAGCGATCTCAGAAACAGCTGAGAAAGTCATATAGGAAGGATGGCCCTGAGAAAATAACATGCAAGTAACGCCACGCTCGAATTGAGCCCCGCAGTGAATAGGTAAGCCTCTGCAGGTAACAATGTCAGGTTAAGTATGCCTATACCTGGTAGTGTAGTGGTATCGTATCTTTCTCTTATTCGGTGGCCCGGGTTCGATTCCCGGCCAGTCTTGGCATTTTAATTCTGGTCTGAATGCTCAGTTCGTGAGGCAAACTGAGGAGCTACCCGATGGAATAGCCAACGGAGCCGATGAAGAAAGATAAGCATTGCAGATGAGAATGTCGTTACGCTGATCACGTGGTACTCCAGTATCTGAAGGCCATCTGCCTAGACATCAACCGTCCTGGCAGGTCAAATCCTTTAATGGTCTGTTGTTTTCTAAATTTTGTTCTACGTCGCACCAACACAAATAGGCTTTATGGCGACGATGGGATAGGAAAGGGATATCAATCAAAAGAAAGCGGCCGTAACCTTAAGTAAGGTACAGCCCTAGCATTTGCCTGGTGCGAAAGAGGGAAACCACGGAAAGCCATTTTCAGGGCTGCCCACAATGGTCTGTTGTACTACGGGTTTGTTTGATTGCGTGTTTCTTTAGGGGGCGATATGAAAACGAACACTGAAATTACTCGACGTAAGATTTTTCCAATACTCTTCCGAGCTGTTCAAAGAGAACCTTGAGAAATTTCTCAAAGGGCAAATGGCAGTCTAACCCGCAGTCAATTATTAAGGGGCTGCAGCAACTTAATAATTGTAATGTATTACTGCAAATACGTGACATATTACCGAAAGACACTACTCTTTGTACAAATTTGTCACAATCTTCTAGTGATGAAAAGCATACCTCGTGACTACACAGAGAATCAGAGCAAGCTCAGATTTCGACCAAATGAGTGTGGAAATCTCTTCATATAACGAACATGAAATTCTCTTCCATCGGCAATTAGAATACATTCATTTCAAAGGGTGTTTATATTCATTTTAACCTGTGTGGTTCCTCTTGGCCGGCCCCATGGTGTAGGGGTAGCGTGCCTGCCTCTCACCCGGAGGCCCCAGGTTCGATTCCCGGCCAGGTCAGGGATTTTTACCTGGACCTGAGAGCTGGTTCGAGGTCCACTCAGCCGACGTGATTAGAATTGAGGAGCTATCTGACGGTGAGATAGCGGCCCCGGTCTAGAAAGCCAAGAATAACGGCCGAGAGGATTCGTCGTGCTGACCACACGACACCTCGTAATCTGCAGCACTTCGGGCTGAGCAGCGGTCGCTTGGTAGGCCAAGGCCTTTCAAGGGCTGTAGTGCCATGGGGTTTGGTTTTGGTTTTGGTTCCTCTTGATGTTACCTTGTACAATAGGGGCACAGTTATACGTCATTAATCCACACAGTCTAGCTCGAGCGGTCGAGGAGAGAGGTTGCGTAGCGAAGTGCGTGCTGTAAACATGGTCGGCATTGAACAGTACCGGGCCGCTATTGGGAAATGGCAGGCAAGGCAGAAGAAGGAGGCCAGGGGTGGATTGGTGACGGACGGATTGAAAATGAGTGAAGCGGTGCTGGTGGTGACAGTGATAGCAGTGTTACTGGTTATTGGGGGGGTGGAAGTAAACCCAGGCCCAAATACCAGTGGAAAATATAGTACGGAGGATTTGGCCGCACTCAGGGTGGTTGTAAGTGAAGTTATGCAGGAGAAGTGTCAATGGGATAAGGTGCAGGAAATAAAGGACATGATGGAGGAGCAGAGAAGGGAGATAGGGAACATGAAGAAATGGCTTGAAACGAAGACAGAGGAATCGAGCAGGAGAGTGGTCAATAACGAGAAAGAAATCGAGTTATTGAGAGGGGAAGTGAAACATCTGAAAGATGAGGTGATGAAGATGAAGAAAGAAGCGGAGGGGTACAGGCAGGAGAGATTGAAAAAAGCCATATTTATATATGGAATTGAGGAAGGGGCGAGAGAGAGCAAGATTGAGCTGATATTTAAGGTGGTGGAAGCTATACGTGATGTTATGAAGATAAACTTTAGTGAGGTAGACATTGATGATGTAGAGAGAGTTGGTAAAATCAAAGGTCGGAGGCCAATTAGGGTTAAATTGTTCTCAACCTTAATGGCAGATTCTGTGTTAAGGAACAGCAAGAATTTACAAGGGCGGAAAATAGGGGTGAAAGGAGACATGGGAAGAGAAGGAAGTGAAAACGCGAAGATCTTGAATAGGCACCTATGGAGAGCGAGGAACCAGGGGCTAAAGGCCCGAATAAGAGGTCTGAGGTTGGAGGTGACAAACGGGCGATGGGTCAGAGTTCATTCAGTGACTAAGCTAAAGGAAATGGACGAAAACGAGAGGGTTGAGAGTGGTGAGAGGACAAGGCAAGATGGGAAGAAGAAAGAAGAAAAGAAGAGGAGGAGGGACGTGGCAGGAGAGCAGGGCATCTCGGAAGAGAATGGGCAGTGCAGCCGGGAGACAGAAGACCAAGATAGTGAAGTGGACGGTGAGAGTGGGCCGCAAGAAACTGGGAGAGGAGAGTGTAGAGGTGCAGTGAGCAAGAAAGGACAAAGGGAGGTGGATTCAGAAGTCCAAAATAGTGAGGGGGAGAGTGGGGGTGAGCAGCAAGAAGGGGTGAGTGCAGGGTGCAGTGGTGTAGTGAACAAGAAAGGTCAAGAGGAGACAGATCGACAAGAAGGTAAAAAAATTATGAGTAAAGTCAGGAGTAAGAGCTTAAAAGACATATGGGGAAAAGTACGTAAAGGGATGGAGGATACAGAGGGAGAGAGGTCGATAAATACTAGAAGTAAGAATAGAGGGGGAGACCTAGAAGGGAGGGAGGGAAAGTTATAACAATATTGGAAGATAGGATGTGTGAATATTGAAGGAGTAAGGAGCAAATTAGGAAACAAGAAAGTTAGGGAAGTAATTGAAAGTTTCGATGTTGTGGCACTCTTGGAGACGTGGTTGGAAACAGGGAGGGAGATTGCATGGAAGGGGTTTGAGATAAAATATAAATATAGAAGAAAAGAGAGGAATAAGGGACGAGCACCAGGAGGGATGATAGTTCTAATTAGGGAAGAAATTAGTGAAAGAGTAGAGGATATAGAGACCGATATGATGGAAACCATATGGCTGAGATTGAATTTGGGAGGGAGAGAGGGATGGAGGAAGAAAATAAATCTAGCTTTTGTTTACTGCCACCCTAGTAATTCAGAATATGCAAATAAATATTTTTTTGAAGAGTTATTGGTGGATATTGGTAGGATAAGGGGAATGTATCCAGGGGAGGAGGATATGTTGTTATTTGGGGATTGGAACGCGAGAATAGGAGAACAGAGCCCAGTTTATAGTAGGGAGGATGGAATGTGTTTGTTAGAAAGCAGAAGGAGTGAGGACAAAATTACAAATAGTTATGGAGAGAAGCTCCTAGAGATGTGTGCTGTGGGAAACTTGTATATTCTGAATGGGTGGATAGAGGGTGACAGGACGGGGAAATTGACATATGTTACGGAGAAAGGGGGTAGTGTGATAGATATGGTTTTGAGCTCGGAAGGGATGATTGAGGAAGTTGTAAGTATGGAAATAGGAGATTGGATTGAGTCACACCATTTCCCGGTGAGGGTTATGCTGAAAAGAGAGGAAGAGAAGTGTACAATGAAGGAAAATGAGACAAAGGATAAACGAGGGAGGGGTTATAATAAGTATAAATGGACAGAGAAGGTGGGCCGGGATTGGAATAGGGTAGTAAAGGAGGAGCTACATCTTCTGAAATATGGGTGGGAAGGGGCGTTAGAAGAGAATGATACTGATAAAGCCTTGGAATTGTTGCTACATCCAATAAAGATGATAGCGCAGAAGGTGAAAGCTAGAAAAGGAAATAAGAAAGAGGGAGAAGAATGGTTTAATAGGGAGTGTGAAGGATTGCGGAGGAAGGTGATGGACGCGTTAGGAGAATATAGAAGGAAAGGTGGGAGCCAAGAAAGGGAGTTTTTCTGTAGATTGAGGAAGGAGTATAAAAAGAAAATCTCTGAGACAAAAAAGACGTGGTTAGAGGAACAAATGGAAGCCATAAATAATGACTGCAAGACTAACAATTTTGAGAGAGTCTGGGATAAGATTAATAGAATTATTAAGGGTGGAAGGAATATGGAGAGAACGAGTATTGAGGAAGTGCAATGGGTCAGGCACTTCGATGAATTACTAGGAAAAAAGGGGGGTGATAGATGGAGAGGTTCGGGAGAAGAAGTAATTTGGAGGAATAGGGGAGTGGCAATTTATGACTTGGATAAAGAAATCACAAGAGAGGAAATCCGGGGAGTGATAAGCAGAGCCAGAGCGAAGTCGGCCGGGGGGTGTAATGGTATAAATAATAAGTTTTGGAAGGAAATTAGTAAAAATGAGATAATGATAGAGGGCATGGTGAAACTATTCAATAGGATATTCGAGGGAGGAAATTACCCTAGGGAATGGGAAACAGGAATTATATGCCCTATATACAAGGGAAAGGGTAGTAGGAACAATGTGAACAGTTATAGGGGTATATCTCTGTTGGATTCTTTGAGTAAAATATATACTGGGGTGCTAGCGAACAGAATAAGCGGGTGGGCGGAAGAAAATGAAATTTTGACAGATTACCAAGGGGGATTTAGGAAAAAGAAAAGAACAGTGGATAATATAATGATAGTAAAGACTATTTTAGAAAAGTATAAGAATATGGCTAGAAGTACGGTTTATGTAGCAGCAATAGATTTTGAGAAAGCTTTTGATAAGGTAAATAGAGAGGCCCTACTAGAGAAATTAGGTAGGTTAGGGATTTCGGAGAAGATGTTGAGGGCAGTGGAAGGAATATATAGGGACGTCAGGTTTTGTGTAAAATTGGGAGAAGGGAGAATGAGTGGACCATTAGAGTCCAAGGTGGGTTTAAAACAAGGATGCAAGTTATCGCCCATACTGTTTATTTTATTTATCAACGATATTTTAGAGGGGTTTGGGGCAGAAAATTGGGCTGTACCAGTAATTAATGGTTTGGAAGTGCCAGGACTGATATTTGCGGATGATGTGTTATTGATGACGTTAACTTCAGGGGCGATGAATAGGGCCTTAGAGTCAGTGATGCTATTTGCGAGGAAATGGGGATTGAAAATTAATGGAAATAAGTCTAAAATATTGGTAGTACAGGTGAACAAAAGAAGAAAGATAGAAGGGAATTGGGTAATTCAGGGAGAAAGATTGGAACAGGTAAGGAAGCTGGAATATCTAGGAGTTATTTTTAATGATAAAGGAACTTGGAGTGACCAGATCAAAAGAATGAAATATAGAGGATTGGCAGCCTTAGCCTCAGTCAGAAATTTGCTACTCAAGTACCCGGGGATCAGTTACAAAACACTGAGACTCGTTTTCAGGTCGGTAATCGTGGGGAGGGTATTATACGGAGCGGAAGTTTGGGGGCTGGATGAGAAAAGAGAGGAACTAAGAAGGATTGTTAGTAGTTTTGCCAAGTTAGTGATGGGCTTACCGAGGTGTACAGCAAATGTAGGGGCGGAATTAATGTGTGGGGAGGATTTGGAATCAGAGGGTGTGAAAAGAATAGTTAGATATTGGATGAATTTAAAAAGACAGGAAGGTGGGAGAGTTTTACAGGCAGCATATGTACAGCAATTTAAGAGCATGTATAAGGGTGGATGGTTAGAAAAAATAAAGGGATATTTGGAGAGGATAGGATTAGGACACCTGTGGGGGGAGGTTTGGTCAAAGACAGAAGTGAGAGGGATGAATATACTGGAAAGGAGAATTAGAGATATCCATAGGCAGAAATTATTGGGGGAAAGCAGACTAAGAAATTCGCTGACTGTTTTGACGAAAATAGAGGAGATAGCAGGGTTGAATATTAGATACGTCGATAGGTCAAAACGATATGGGATGATGTGGTGGCTTTTAGGTCTGCCAAGGAATAAAGGCTGGTTACAGGGCAGGGATAAGACAAGGTGTGTACTTTGTGGAGATGTGAATGATGAGTTTCACTTGCTAAGAGACTGTGAGGTAACGAGGGGGTTAAGACATGGATTATTGAGTGCCGAGCATCGGGAAATACTGGGGAGAGGGGATGAGAACGCAATACTGAGATGGATTATTAAACAATGGGAAAAAGGGGGTGAATTGAACAGGTATTTTTGTGCGACAAAAAAGGCCTGCGAGAGTAAAATGAAGGAGAGTGAGTTAGAGGGTGGGCAGGGGAATAGGGGGGTGGAATAGTTATCTGTATAAGGGAAGGGGATAGTATGTTAAAATTCTAATGGATTAGGGAATATAGGGACTGAGTACTTAGTTAGGTGGAGTTGGGTAAGAGGACAGGATTGCATGGTCTGTTTGTTTTATGATATGTTAGTAATTGTTATTCATTGTAATTTTATTAGGTTATGATGGTAATTATTTGTGAAGGCTGAAATGTGGCAATGGTGAAGTGGTATATTTATTGTTGATATGTGGAGTTGGAGGAGTGGTGGTATAAATATGGTAATGGAGAAGTGGTATAGGATGAAGAAATATGTTGGAAAGGTGTTGGTATATGCGTGACTGGTATTGGTTATTCATTGTAATTTCATTAGGTTATGATGGTAAATAATTTGTGAAGGCTGAGATGTGGTAATGGTGAAGTGATATATTTATTGTGATATTTGGAGTTGGAGGAGTGGTGGTAAATGTGGTGTTGGAAAAGTGTTATATCGTTGGAATGTAGTGTGGGAGAAGTGGTGATATAAGTAGAGGTGGTATATAATGTGGAGTTGGTGCTGTATTGCTGAAATGTGGTGTGGGAAGTATTGAAGGTTTAGTATTTAGGTGATGTATGGTTTGGTACTGAGATGGTTTATTTATGGTTGACTTCGTGGGAGTTGGGAGGTGGTATTATTGTATTGGTGTCTGGTATAAGTATTTAATTTCTGGAGCTGGATAGAGGTGAGTTTATTGTCATTTTGTAAATTTTGGTTTGTTTGTATGGAGAGGAGGAAGAAATATGATGTTGGAGAGGTGTTGGTATGTGTTGTATTGCTGAGATATGGTGTCGGAAGCATAGGAGGCTTAGTATGTATGATTAGGTGATGTATGGTATGGTATTGAGATGGTTTATTTACGGCTGAATTCGTGGAAGTTGGGAGGGGGTATTATTGTATTGGTGTCTGGTATGAGTATTGAATTTTTGGAGCTGGAGAGAGGTGATTTTATTACAATTTTGTAAATTGTGGTTTGTTTGTATGGAGAGGAGGAAGGAGTATGATGTTGGAGAGGTGTTGGTATAGGCGTGATTGGTATTTGTTATGCATGGTCGAAATTTTTGGGAGATGGAGAGGTAATTTTATTATGGAGTGTTATGGCGGATTGAAATGATATGAAGCAATGTTAACGCTGATTGGTAAAAGCTGTGGTATGATGGATTGGAATGTTATGACGGAATATTGTTGTTATTATTTAGACTTGTACTATAGGAGGTGGAATCTGAAAGATTGAATGCAATGTTAGTGTCACGGCTGGTTTGGTATGCAATAGTGTAATGTTGCTGGTGTAGCTTATTTTGGAGTAGGTCAGGGAACAATAGAGGTGATGGAAATGCTGAAGCAAGAAGGTCGCGTGATGAGTGGGTACGTGTGAGTGATAACAAGCAGCAAGTTGCAACACCAGCAGCAGATTGTAAACATAGAACAGGCTGATGAGGTGTTCATTTCATTTTATTTTGTATGTGGTGGAGAGTGGTGGCTTGGGTTGGACTGCGTTTATTATTAGTTATTTATTTATTTATTTATTATTATTGTGAACATGTATTCGGGGCTGAACGCCTGTTTTGTTTCATTCTCTCCTTTATACGTCATTAATCTGATTAACATAATTACGAAAACCTGATGACAGTTAGCTATTAGAAAAGTCGTTAAACCATTATTATTATTATTATTATTATTATTATTATTATTATTATTATTATTATCATCATCATCATCTGTTTACCCTCCAGGTTCGGTTTTTCCCTCGGACTTAGCGAGGGATCCCACCTCTACCGCCTCAAGGGCAGTGTCCTGGAGCTTCAGACTCTTGGTCGGGGGATACAACTGGGGAGTATGACCAGTACATCGCCCAGGCGGCCTCACCTGCTATGCTGAACAGGGGCCTTGTGGAGGGATGGGATGATTGGAAGGGATAGGCAAGGAAGAGGGAAGGAAGCGGCCGTGGCCTTAAGTTAGGTACCATCCCGGCATTCGCCTGGAGGAGAAGTGGGAAACCACGGAAAACCACTTCCAGGATGGCTGAGGTGGGAATCGAACCCATCTCTACTCAGTTGATCTCCCGAGGCTGAGTGGACCCCGTTCCAGCCATCGTACCACTTTTCAAATTTCGTGGCAGAGCCGGGAATCGAACCCGGACCTCCGGGGGTGGCAGCTAATCACGCTAACCACTACACCACAGAGGCGGACATTATTATTATTATTATTATTATTATTATTATTATTATTATTATTATTATTATTATTATTATTATTATTGTTACCGTGTTTTGTGGATCACAGAGAGGTGAAAGAAGATGCCGGCTTGAATGGGTATATCTACGACAATCAAAGATAATTTTAAAACTCTAAAAATTAAGGTTATATTTCTTTTCAGATATTAAATTTTAACAAAACAATTCGGTTGGCGACATAACACGATTTCAGGCACAGAGCTAGTTTGTTACAAGGTAGAAAGGAAAAAAAGGAAAACCAAGGAATGGTTTGTTTCAGTTTGAGCTTCAAGCCCCCAATTTACAAAGGTCCCAACATCACTATTGTTGCGTTTAGTTAGATATGCAAGGAGACGAATCTCCCAATTTCTTTTACAGGATATTTAAATCACAATTTTCAAGAGCACCTTTTGCTCCAAAGGTTACTAGTTACGGCATTCCAAGGGCACCATTCAGTATTCACACAAATATATTTTACATTACAAGAAAGAGCATCTATGCTCTACAATTCTCCGAAGGACACTGCGTTCCAAAACCCTTACAGCCTACTCAAAGCAACCTTTAACTAAATAATACAGGGGTATCGAGTACCCATTCTACCGGGCCTTTGTGGAAAGCAACCAGTTCAATTACTGGCCCTAAAATCAAAAATGTATGGAGGCGTAAACTTGTGCTCCTTGAAATCAACGATTAAAACGCTACTTGGGCTTGTGGCCCGACAATACAGAGGCTAATCCTAAACTACTAAGGTGACTAGATGGACAACCTAAGTTAACATTTACAATAGAGAAAGCAGTTACAAAATCGTAGTCATCTCCAAATTAAACTGAAGGGGAGTTCGAGAGGGTAACGCATTCTCTATCCCCGCATTTCAGTTAAGTACTATTGACTTAATTGAATTTTTACATGAGAAGAAAGAAAAGTTTACATTTTAGGAAATTAACGGTTACTTTATTAAAGTTAGAAAATTGGTGGCCATTACATTAGCTGATGTTCTGCTTGCCGATGGATGAGGCCCCCGCTTCCTCTCTTACCACACACACACACACACACACTCAGTAACAAGACGATCAATATGACAAGTTAGCTCGAAAAGGCGTCAGCTATTATACTCGAGAGGAAGGTTCGAGAAGGCTCTGGACTAAGTCTAGACACACCCTCTACTTTTTATTTTACAATCGAAAAGTTACAAGAAGTATGTGATTGGCTGAAAATTGTATACACAACATTTCTGATTGGCCAGACTCCAAAGCTGGCAGGATGAGTTAGAAGTGTTGCAAACTGAGAAATATCAAAAACAAAGAATAATCGATTCAGTTTAGAAAACCTATAAATACAAAATTTCTTTAAATTTTTAGTAGTTCCACTGTAGACCAGAATTCATGACATCAGTTTTTTTTAATAGGTACATCTATGGAGAAAAGTCCGAATTTCTTAATGTGTTAGATAGAGTTCTTCAAGGCGCTCCATTTAAATGCACGGGGTTGAGTTGTCCCTCCCGGTACAATTATGACTTTTACTAAAAATAAACACAGTCGAGAGACATTATTATGGCATCAAAATTATAAGTAGAGAAATCGCCGTGTGCGTTATAATAGTCAGACGTCTGCGAGAGACTCAGTAAACGTCCAGGTAGTTT
Organism: Anabrus simplex; assembly: GCF_040414725.1. Classification (NCBI taxonomy): domain Eukaryota; kingdom Metazoa; phylum Arthropoda; class Insecta; order Orthoptera; family Tettigoniidae; genus Anabrus; species Anabrus simplex. The sequence goes on from NC_090265.1 coordinate 447,717,797, forward strand.
GTCACATATATCGGGAGCAGTTCTTCATGCGGTTCAGGAGGGAGCGCAGGGAAGGACTCTCACAGTGAATATGATTATGGAATTCCTACAGATGAAAAATTTTGAATTGCTTGGATGTCTTGGTCGTACACTTCCAATTCTAGTCGCGTGGCATTTTGCACTGCATTGCTTGGAAATCCAACTCGCTCTTACCTTGTGCATAGACTGGCCATGTTGTTGTTATTACAAACAGCGAAGCATGCAGTAGTGCCACCTCTGACTCATCCCATCAACCCCTTACTTGCTGCCAACTTTGTCTTCGTTTCAATTGAACAATTATTATACAGTATATGTGGTCATCAAATTTATCACATATTTGTATATCTCTTCCTCTAGGTTCAGTAGTTCAAATGATAGAGCGGTGGCCTTTTTAGCCCTTGTTGGTGAATTCGATCACGGGTTAGTCCATTGGTATCGTGAGGTGCTCAAATGGTCTGTGCTAGCCTCGTGTTAGTAGATTTACCGATAGCTACGTAGGAAAAATCCTGCAAGACAAAATTCCGGACCTCAGCATCTCAGTAAACCGTAAAAGTAGATTCGGAACATAAAACCGGCCATTAGGTAAAGAAAACAGGCTTTTAGGCTATAGCAAGTATAGGTTTACGTCTGCACAAGTGCACTGCCGCTGTACATGCTTCTACGGTGGCTTGCAGGGATGTCTGAACAGCGTCTTGGCACAGGTGTGGCAATCAGACTGAGCACAATGCTATATTGGGGTGAAACGCTGGTAATTTTACGATTGAAAACGTCCTTAAGAGCTTAACACTTAGTTAACGTTATTATTATTATTATTATTATTATTATTATTATTATTATTATTATTATTATTATTATCATCATCATCATTGTCCGTTGCACCCGTTCTTGATACAACTACCACTTAGCTTGATCATGATCACATTTCTGTCGATCTCTCGTACTGTTGCTGTAGTTTTGAAGCACATAGCTCACAGCCTCTACTTCTCAGGGGATTGTCGAGTCCTATTCGTTTCCTGGCTCTCTGTGGCCTTGCAAAGCATTAATCTTATTTACCTCTTTTTTTTTTGTTGCTATCTGCCTTCTGCTATAAAAGTACCAGGTTGATATTGAAAATGTACAGGCGGATGTACAAAGTATTTGAAATATTACCGATTATATCTCTGTAGCATCACTGTAGAATTAGTTATCGGCTATTGGACTTAAAACTTTCCTTAATTTATACTCTATTGGAAAACTAGCAAGATACCCGTGCTTCGCTGCGGTATTATACTGAAATTTATAATTGAATGCTTAACGTTTTATATATAATCCGCCGAAAGTCTCCAACTGCTTCGTTTTCTGAGAGAATCCGCCAAAATTCGCGATCTGACTCGTTTTCTGAGAGATTACGGCAAAGTTCCTCCCATTTTTCAATCTTTCTTTGCAGCAATCAATTTCGTACTTCCCGGTCTAGGTCCAGGTATTCCACCCGGTCAGTTGGGTCCCTAAATCTTTTCCTATAGGCATTTTTAATATGGATCAAATCCTTGAGGAGATCCGGAGTGGTGTCGTCTTGGGTGCCTTGGCGGTACTGAACCCGCGACCGGACTGCATTCGTAGTCATTACCCGGCCAGGTACTGTTTCCAGCGCGGTCCGCACATTTTGACGATGGTCCAGAACATTTTTGTTTTTATTATTAGGGTGGGTGATATTAGTTGAATTTAGGTTATTATTATTATTATTATTATTATTATTATTATTATTATTATTATTATTATTATTATTATTATTATTATTATTTTGTTCTGGACCCCACAGCAAGATGCAAGACCGCTACTTGGCGGTAAAATAAAACAGCTGCCATAGTCATTGCTGAAAATGTGACCAGCACCATTGTAACGCGTAGGCAAGTGTGCGGGAATTCTGGCGATACGAATGATATACTTCCGTGCGTTATTGACCTTAGTATTGAGGTGAACAATTGCACGGTCAATATCATTCCTATCGTTTATTTCAAATGTGTCCGGCTCCATGGCTACATGGTTAGCGTGCTGGCCTTTGGTCACAGTGTCCCAGGTTCGATTCTCGGCAGGGTCGGAAATTTTAACCTTAATTGGTTAATTTCGCTGGCACGGGGGCTGGCTGTATGTGTCGTCTTCATGATCATTTCAGCTTCATCACAACGCGCAGGTCGCCCACGGGAGCCAAATCAAAGGATCTGGCGAGCCAAACTTGTCCTCGAACACTCCCAGCACTAAAAGTCATGCGCCTTTTCATTTCAAATGTGTTTTTATTTATATGCCAGAAGAATCTACTGTAATCTAACTTAATGTTCTCCAAAGGAAAAGATGGCTGTTGAAAACGAACCCATTACGTTCCCCCCTCCCCCCCCAAAAGGAAGGCGTGTACCTTTATGTGTAAAGGAGATTCCAAATACCATTGTTCACGTCTGTTACCTTCAGTTTTGAGATATATCCCCCATAAAAAGACTTAACTTTTCTCACATCCTTTCACACTCTCCCCCGTTAAGTGAATTTTCCGGCAAAAATACTTGTTCCTTTAATAGTAAAGTATCTTCTAAAAACTAATTATCACGAATCTAACATCTTCAGTTTTTGAGGTATGTGTCCTCATAAAAGGAATTCAACTCTTTTAACCCCGCCCCCAACATGATCCCCCCCCCTCTAAAAAAGGAGAACCAAATACCAATTTACAAGTCTGTAACAACTTTACATTTTATTAGATGTAAGTATCCTCATACAATTAATTCAATTAATTTTTCAATTCTTAACCCCCCCCCCCATTCATTGGATTTTAAGAAAATACGTGTTTCTTTGCTTTTAAAACAGATTTCAAATACCAATTTTCACATCTGAAAATCTTTCGTTTTTGAGATAATAGTATCATCATACAAATAATTAACTTTTCAATTCCCCTCCTCCCTTTAAGTGAATTTCTAAAAACAAAAAATGTATATTTCTTTATTTTTAATGGAGATTCCAAATTCCAAATTTCATGTCTGTAACATCTTCAGTTCTTGGGATATCAGTATCCTACTTAAAAAAATCAACCCCTTTTTCAGTCACTTTTTACCCTCACCCAAGTAGTTTTCACGAAAAGAAAAAATGCATGTGTCTTCATTTTTAATAGAGATAAAAACACCATTTTTCACTTCTGTAACATTTTAAGTTTTTGAGATATACTATAGAAATTCTCATTTTAAAATTTCACCCCCTTTTTAGTTCCCTTTAAGTGGAGTTTCCAAAAACAACTCACCTATGTTTCTTTACTTTTAGAGGAGATTCCGAAACACAATTTTTACGTCTGTAACATTTTACATTTCTGAGATATACGGTACATATAGTCTTACTAAAAATTTACCCCAAATTGTCACTCTTGTTTAAACCACATTAGTTGGATTTTCGAAAGACAAAACATACGTGTCTCTTTATTTTTAAAGGAGATCCCATATACCTATTTTCAGGTCTATAATATCTTCAGTTTGTGAGATTTAAGTGTCCTCATTAAAGGCATTCAACCCGTTTTTTGCCCTTTTCACCCCTCCTGTTGGGATTTTCTGAAAACATAAAATACGTGTTTCTTTATTTTTAAAGGAGATTCTAAATACAAATTTTTTACATCAGTAAACGTTTAAGTTTTGAGATATAGATACACACATTTTAAAAATTCACCCCCCTTTTCAACCCCCATTAATTAGATTTTCCAAAAATAAAAAATACGTTTTCCTGTATTTTTTAAGGAGATCCCAAATACCAATTTTCAGGTCTGTATTATCTTCAGTTTCTGAGATTTAAGTATCCTGATTAAAGGCATTCAACCACTTTTTGATCCTTTTTCATCCCTGCTAATGGGATTTTCTGAAAACAACATAATACGTTTTTCTTTATTTTTAAAGGAGATTCTAAATACGAATTTTTACATCTTTAAACTGTTTAAGTTTGATAGATATACTCATTTTTAAAATTCACCTTCCTTTTCACCCTCTTAGCGAGGGAATATCCAAAAATCCTCCCTTAGTGGGCACCTTAATTGTAACATAAATGCATCCTCAAAATTTCATTTCTTTATGCCCAGTAGTTTTGGCTCGGCGATGATGAATCAGTCAGTCAGTCAGTCAGTCAGTCAGTCAGTCAGTCAGTAAGTCAGTCAGTCAGTCAGAACATGTTCTTTTTTATATATAGATAGAACAAAAGAGTTTGTACATTGCACTCACAATCAATTTTGTCATGAGCACATTTCCTGTAAAACAAATTTTAACTTTTATGTCTTAGGTCACTCTGAAGCACCTCCTGCTGAATGTTTGAACAAGTTATAGCTAGAATTTCACTCGCTCTTATCCTGAACTTAAAAACCAAGTTTTATGAAAATCCCTACATCCGTTTTCCCGTGATGTTGTAACAGACAAAAATAATCAGAATTCAAGACACTCTAGCCTATTATTTGTCCTGTCCGATGTAAAAACCAGGTACAGGTTAATGTTTAAAAAATACAGAGAGAACGACGATTATACATATTATTTATTTATTTATTTATTTATTTATTTATTTATTTATTTATTTATTTATTTATTTATTTATTTATTTATTTATTTATTTATTTATTTATTAGTTAATCGAACAACTAGATACCATGAAAAGTTTTATTATAGACTACATTCTGGCGTTTATTCAGTTTTCGTTTGATCGAGTAGGTTTTCATTAGATCGATGCATCGAACACGGCGATTATCCAATCACAGTGAACCAGTTGTCTATGTCTCTTCCTGAAGAGTCCCAAAAGTCACGATGCTTATTCTAAAAAGGTCTGCTTGTGCGCGTCATCTGGTCCTAGGTCTATTTCTTCGAGGTCTTTCTTGGCGTTAGCGTACCAGAGAATTTTTGCTTTTGGTTTTGAGTCGAAATTGTTAAAAACGCCTTTTGTCCATCGAGAGTCATCCATCCGTCGTTGGTGACCGTAGAAGCGAGACCTGCGTTTGAACATTGTGTAAGCGATCTTCTCTATCTTATAGTAGACTTCTTGCCTGGATTTTCTTACACAGATACCGTTTTTGTAGTTTGGGCTAAGTATGCTGTGGAGAATCTTTCTTTCTTTTTGCTCTAACCTACCGCATTTCTGAAAATGGATAATGCATTCTGACTTATATGGAGATACTGGCTTGACGATAGCGTTGTAATGATGAACTTTGGTATTTATAGAAAAGCACCTTCTGTTATATACTTTATGTTGCGGTTGGTTTGGAAAGCTACCTCCATTTGTTTTCTTCTGGCGGCTAAGGCCTCTGTATCTAGTCCGTTTGATTGGATCCACTCAGCAAGGTATTTCAACTAATGCATACAGTTTGATAATGATATCCACGGTCTGTTTCCAGTCATTCGACCAGGTTAGGAATGGAATGAATGAAGACCCCATCTAGCGGCGAGGATAGGAATTATGTCGGCTGCCGAAGCCTGTCGCGCTATCTGAGGCAATGCACACGGTTTATTGTAACATATTTGGTGTTTAGTTGGCTCATGTTGTCTCAAATGTTTGCCATTACTTCTGTCTTTTCAAGCGATATGCGCAAGCCTGTTTGTTCTTCTACTTCTTTTGACACATTAATTTCTTTTGTTGCAGTTTCAGAATTTTCCGTCATTATTGCTGTATCATCTACAAAAGCTAAAATGTCGATTTACATTCCCTTCTTCCTCGTCCCAATCCTTAAAAGTCTGAACAAGTTTTTATCCTATCCTATCTGATGTGTACAAATGTACACACGTATGTTCGGGCTCTTAAACATATGATATCTTATTATCGTTTTAAGATTGTGGATCTGCTCTGCTGCAGATCGACCTTTCCGTAAACCTCCTTGGTATTCTCCAAGCAAAAGGTCAACTTGCTGAGCTAGTCGTTCTAGAATGGATAACGATAGAATCCTGTATGCTACTGGGAGATAGTATAATGGTTATGTACATCTTTGGTATTTCCTTTCTGATATCAAGGATGGTTTAAAGCTACCTTCTAGTCCTCCGGTAAATGTTCCTTCTCCCATAAGTCAATGATGGTCTTATAGAAGACGGCTGTTGCTTCTTCTGGGTCTTATTTTCATAGATTAGCTATCACGGAGTCTTCACCAGAGACCGTGCTGTTTTTAGTCTCCGTATGTGGTGTTTGATCTCATAGTGATCCGGGGGAGAAGACGGCATGTTGTGACATGTTGATTTGTTGGCTCTTATGAGGTTAACTGGTTTTTTGACAATTCAGAACTTTATCGAAGTATTCGGCAAAGATCTCACGGCTTTCATCGTTCGATTTTGTGTAAGTTCCATCTTTCCTTAGAAAGCAGAGAGAGGGAGGCTCTGTGCTGTTGTATCCTCTTTGAAAACACCTATGAACTCAGTTCGCTGGAAGCTTTGGTCAGTCTTGTTCATTTATTGCTTTTCTTACTTGCGTTTCTACCCCGTATTAACTTCGCCGTTTGTGCCCTTTGCGTTTTGTAGATGTTCTCAATCTTTCGGATGTGTAGTACATTTTCCAGTTATGTAGACGATTCATCAAGGCTTGTTCGCAACTTCCTTTCCACCAGGCATGTTTCTTCCTCTTTTTAACCTCTGCTACTTCTTTTGCGGCTTGAACCATCTGCCTTTCTGCACTGTTTGAGTCCAGTTTCATTATCTGTGCAAGTTCATGGAATTTGTCCCCTATTTCTCTGAGTTTCTTTGTGTCGAAGCGGGTTATGGCAGGATGGTTCATTTCTCTGGTTAAAGGAATGGGTTTGAACTTAACTACTCAGACATAATGGTCTGAACCTATGTTTATCTCCTTTTCCACTATGACTTTCATTGTTTCGTGACTGTACCTTCGATATGGTTTAGTTGAAATTCCTCCTTTGCCGTATTTGGGGATCGTCATGTAGTTTATTTTCTGGGAAGGTGACGAAAGTGGGTGGACATCATCTGGAGGTTTTGATTCTCACTTAATTCAACAAGACGTTTTCCGTTCTTGTTGGTTCTCTTGTGAGGCGAGTCTCACCCAATGACGTTTCTGTATTTCTGTTCCCGTCCAAGTTGTGCCCTGAAATCACCCATTAAGATCTTGACGTGGTGCATTGGAATGTTTGCGAATCTGGTATCGATGGTGTTCCAAAATCGGTGTTCTCGGAATCTTTTTGGTTTTAGTCGTTTGTCGGAGCTTGGACATTGATTAACGTATACGTTTTGTTTGCACAGTGGAGAATCAGTAGGGATAGCCGATTATTTACAGGTTCAAAATTTGAGACATGCCTATGTATTGAGGTGTTGACTGTAAAAGCCATACCGAAGATTCGGAAGCTTTTCCTTACTCTTTGTTCGGGCCTTTCTCATGTAAAAGAATGGTACCCATTAGAAAATATCTTCATCTGTGCGGCGGGTTTCTTGCAGTGCTATCACAGAGATGTTTTCATGCAGGGTTTTGGTCAGTCGTTCCACTCTGCTAGTTTGTGTTGAAGAGTTTATTTTGAAGTATGCCAGAAAAATCTCAGTTTTAACTTTTCGTGACTCTTTGGGTTTTCGAAGACATTCTAACTCATCTTCACCATAACGTCATATCCCCCCCCCACCACCCCCACCACCATAGGCTCCGATTGCGATGCGTGCGTCGCTTGTCAGTGACGGTGGATTCCTGCAAAGAGTTACCACCTAAGATAATAGTTTGTTTCCGTTGTGCGATCATGCTTGTAAACTTGAGTTTGATTTGGAACAATTGCTCACTCCAAATACGTACAACCAAAATTGCTAGTCCTTGGAGGACCCTGGTGCTTAATGAGGCATCTGCCTTACGGCCTAATGGCAACTCTCCTTCTTTATCCAGGCTTCGGACTGGTAACTTCTGAGAAGCTACTCAATTCCCAGTGGTTAATGCGGATGGAGTTATTATTATTATTATTATTATTATTATTATTATTATTATTATTATTATTATTATTATTATTATTATTATTATGACAATGATAACTATTTATTTTCAAGCTACTTATAATTTTGTCATTTATTTATTCTGTGAAAACATCTCTTTTATTTCACTTTCATATCAATATTCTAAATAATTGATGTGATTAATCTTTGTTTTACGTCTGCCTTCGTACCAACTTCTTTTAACTGACGATCCACTTAACAAATTTGAAAATTTATCACGTGTTGACCGTGTTATCTCATACTAGACGAACATGACTTTCGAGCAAATCGACTTTTTATTTTGTTACTGGAACGTTAATTTGGGTTGCTTACAAAAACTGTACTGCATTGCGCCTTAAATTTTAATACTGCGATTTAGTTGTGAAGATCTCGACTGGAAGTTTTGTTCTGATGTGAACAGACCTTCTTGTCACTGTCTCTAACTTCATGCAAATATTTTTAAGGGATGGAAATGAGAAAGATAAGTCCTGATCAAATCCCATAATTAATTGCCTATTTATATTAGAGAGTGCCCAACATATGAAGAGACATCTTCCTCAATTTTGTGAGTGAACATCATTTATATAATTTTCATTCAAGATTGAATTGATTGGTCGAAATTAATCTCAGAAAGGTCAATTCAATGATTAATATTCAATTTAAAATATTATTTACTATCTTCTAAAGGAAAACACAGCGATGACAAGTTCATTTGACTGAATTTTCCTCCTTACAAACTATTATCTGACTCGTAGACCTACATATTGAGGGCGCAATGGTGATGACACACATTAGTGCATTATACCCTTTCGAGATCGACATATGTTATGACAGGGGCTAATTACTGCTGCACCAAGCTCTTCAAATATTTTGGTCAAATGACAATTACTTTATAGCACCAAATTATGGCATTGTGTGTTGAACGAATTATTAATGACAGGTAAGAGGTTCCTTATAATTGAGGCAGGTTTAATAACCCACCATCATGTAACTTCACGGTCGTACCGCGTGCTGTGTTTAAGAAGTTCAGTTTATTTTAATGACAACTATATTTGCCAATAAATTAGTTGGTTCAAGGTAGTTATTTCGTGTGTCCTTACAGGGTTTTAAATAAACTTCACGTGTAATATGTCTACAGTCGTTAAATAATACCACACGAATTGTTCGTAAGTCTGCGGCTTAAAATTATTCTCTGTTGGTGAGGAAATGCTCTTTACAACCTGTCGAGGCGTTTGCATCTATTACGATCGTGAAAAGTAAGTTTGAAATGTAAGTGGACTAACCTCGTAGTTCATACCGCACCTAAAAGAGCTTAGCTTCTCCGAGATGACTGATGCTCCAGCCCATCTGGATACATTGCTTCCATATCAGCCTCCTCCTCTCCTGACCTCACGTTTCTGATGATGGTGATAATGACGATGATTATTATTATTATTATTATTATTATTATTATTGTTGTTGTTTACATGGGCCTAATATCTAGGCTATCAGCCCCTTACTTTCCTGTTATAAAAAGAGAATTAACAGGGAGTTGGAACCTAGGCCTGCGAGTAGGAGGCAGAGATACAAGCTCCACACCATGTGGCTGGTATAATTGTTAATTTAAAACACATTTTTGTAACTGAATTTTAATTAAATATCTTTCTTTGAGAAGATTGTTCGCAACTTCCTTTCCACCAGGCATGTTTCTTCCTCCTTTTAACCTCTGCTACTTCTTTTGCAGCTTGAATCATCTGCCTTTCTGTTATGTTTGATTCCAATTCCATTATCCGGGCAAGTTCTTGGAATTTGTCCCCTATTGCTCTGAGTTTCTTTGTGTCGAAGCGGGTTATGGCAGGATGGTTATTTTTTCTGTTTAAAGGCATGGGTTAGAACTTAACTAATTTCGTATGGCTATTTCTGGCCGAGTGCAGCCCTTGTAAGGCAGACCCTCCGATGAGGGTGCGCGGCATCTGCCATGTGTAGGTAACTGCGTGTTATTATGGTGGAGGATAGTGTTATGTGTGGTGTGTGAGTTGCAGGGATGTTGGGGACAGTACAAACACCCAGCACCCGGGCCATTGGAATTAACCAATGAAGGTTAAAATCCACGACCCGGCCGGGAATCGAACCCGGGACCCTCTGAACCGAAGGCCAGTACGCTGACCATTCAGCCAACGAGTCGGACAGAACTTAACTACTCACACATAATGGTCTGAATCTATGTTTATCCCTTTTTCACTATAACTTTCATTGTTTCGGGAGCGTACATTCGAGATATTATATTAGTTACACAAATTACGTAAACTCTATATTGACTGAAATATATCAATAACGTTTCCGATTCTAACATGTTATTTACTTCATTGAATATTTCGCTCGACACCACCTTATTTGTGGACCGATTAGATTTCTGCCGGATAAGACATTTATTGGAGCTTGCTTGCTTGCATGCTTGATTAATTGATATATCATGACCAGGAGTTTCCAATGGGTCGGTCTTAACATCAGTTCATCAGGACAATGGTTTATTGACAGAACTCAAGATTATATTTGCAGCTTTCATTCTGGAGTAGTGGGTTCGAACCCCACTGTCGGCAGCCCTGAAAATGGTTTCCGTGGTTTTCCATTTTCACACCAGGCAAATGCTGGGGATGTCCCTTAATTAATGGCGCGGCTACTTTACTCATTCTCCCAGACCTCTCCTATTCCACCGTCGCCAAAAAAAAAAACAAAAAAAAAACATATGCGTCGGTGCGTGGTGACGAAAACTGTAGTATATATCTTTCTACCAGTTTCATACGTGGCTGCCGGCAGATGATTATTTTTTATAGTTTACTTCGTTTCAAAGAGTCCAACTGACGAGGAGGAGATTAGTACTGAAAACGGACCTGAGGCATTGACACGGGAAAAGTAGTAAGTAAACAAGTATCAACATTTCATATTTTCAAATGGAGGAAGTAATAAACGCCCGTGCCAACTGGTAGATTGGCTTCCACGATTGACGCAAGATGGAACCTATGTTAAGTCCACGAGTTTGGGATGGAGAAGGTAGTAAGTCAGCTCGTGCCTCTGGTGGAATAAGGTATAACCGTTGCCATTTTTTGACAGTCAACGGTGCTAAAACCTTATTTATAGCTATTATGTTTCGTCATAGTGACATTTCAGTTGCCAGAATGACTCCGAAACCCTGTTCCATTGAAAATGGTAAGTCGTTATTGCCAGCATCCTGACATGATGTTCACACTAGTTCTTTGTTTTCATTAATAGGTGCCACGTGTGTCCAACAATGGTTCTAGGAAGGAGTTGCGGAAGTGATCAGAGAGGATAAATATGTTTGATCTTTTCTTGTAATTATGATGGCACTAGGGGATTTTTTGTGACTTTTCCATGGAAAGTAAGAGCTATTTAAATACTAAATCCCTTATAATTAGCATGGGGCTGCCTGGCCGAGGCGGTAACGGCGTGCTCGTTTCGCCGGGAAGGACGTGGGTTAGAATCTCCGCCAGGAAGTCGTAAAATTTAAGAAACGAGATTTCCACTTCCGGAGGTGCATATGGCCCTGAGGTTCACTCAGCCTACAACAAAAATGAGTACCAGGTTAATTCCTGGGGGCAAAGGCGGCCGGGCGTAGAGCTAACCACTCTACCCCATCACGTGCCGAGGTTAACAGTGGTGGAAGCCTTTACCTTTCACTCTTCCAAGGGCCTTCATGGCCTGTACGGAGGTGCCTTTACTTCTTATGATAAGGATAAGGATTACAAGAGCTGAACTTTTGTCAATGAAGACAAGGCAATCATTCAGCGAGGTAGAACTATGGAAGGTCCTGTAATGCGATCAACAACATACAGCTCTTACAACCACTGGGAAGGAGACTAACCATCAGCGAACCGAAAGAAAATGCTGGACTTCTTGGATGAACAATATCACGCGTGAAATTTGTGCTCGAAACATACACGTCAACTGAAAAATTGGTTACACTCATTTTTCACAACGTGTTTTATCGCACAATTTGCTCCTGAAACATAATTAGAATAAATTTGTGTGTTTAATTGATAAATGATTACTCTTTGATTTTACGTGATTTTTGTTCAATAGTATCTGTTTCAGAATGCTGGTAGAACTATCTTTCCTTATCCTGTAAAATTCACGTGTTATGACTTCCTACCTTTCCCATCTTAAATACTATTGTCTAAATCGTGTTCTAGGGATTTTTTAGTGTTTTCAGACACTCCAGTGTTTCGCGAGGGAAAGTGCCTCTCGCACCAAACATAGCCTAACAAATTCCAGTCAATTTATTCCGTACTTCACCTCCAGATCTTGACAAGGTGGTTGAAAATCGCTCGCTTCTCTTCGCATACTTTGCGCAGCTGAAGGTCGTTGATCTCGAAGAATATTGTATGGTCGACAACAAGATCAAAATCTTTTACTCGATCGATAACGACAATATCAACTCTTCTTGATGAACTATTCTGATGCAGATATGTGCCACGTTCGTGATTGTTTACTTTCGGTGAAGTAACGTATAGATCTACATTCTTAGTTTCATTTAGTGATAATGCTGGCAAACCCTAGTGTTTACAGTACAGGTTTTCTTTTGGTATGGCCTAGATCAAACTGAAAACTTTCAATTGACATGTCTCAGTCTCATCCTTGGCTTTGACGATATGAAAGTGACTGAGGTATGCACAATGCTGGTAATTCCATTCCTTTTGCAGCCAATCCCTGTTATGAGTGGTGCAAATATGTTACTCATAGAATTGTTTGGTGCTTGCATTTCAGTGGGCTGGGCAGACTGATGTGCAATATCAACTTCTGGTTCGGTGAGGAAAGCAACGGGAAACTTCCACACTCTTCATTTCCCTGGAATACCTCTTCAGCGTCACCTAGGCCGTCTATGACAGCTGACAGTGGAGCTGTTGACTATCAAACTAGTCTTAGGGCTAAATACCCAAAATAGATACAATCATTTAATGTTATTTTTTTTACAATTTGCTTTACATCTCCCCGACACAGATAGGTCTTATGGAGACAATAGGATAGGAAAGGGTTAGGAGTCGGAAGAAAGGGTCCGTGGTCTTAATTAAGGTACAGTCCCGGCATCTGACTGGTGTGAAAATGGTAAACCACGGAAAACCAACTTCAGGGCTGCCGACAGTGGAGTTCAAACTCACTATCTCCGAATGAATGCTGAGAGTTTCTTGGCCCAAACCGCGCAGCCACTCCGGTGAGTGTCGTTATGATTGCTGGCGATATGTAAGTGAATTTTCCTTACGGTGAATTGTTTATGGTATAATTTACATTGCAGAGAAAATCTGATTTTAATCGACGAAAACTTGAGGGATTAACCTACAGATTGATTGATTGATTGATTGATTGATTGATTGATTGATTGATTGATTGATTGATTGATTGATTGATTGATTGATTGATTGATTGATTGATTGATTGATTGATTGATTGATTGATTGATTGATTGATTGATGAAACACGCAGGCGGCCACAAACTGGACTTACGTGTGATATCAGAATGAGGACAACAGAGGCAAGTGACAGAATGATTGGTCTATGGCCATTCACAATTTCATCTTGTAAAGATATTTGGGTGACAATATTCAAACGCAGGTGAGAGGGAAAAGCAATTTGACGTGTCCCTTCAATAGACTAGAGGCCCGAAATTTGCTCGTTTCTATCTCAGGCCCTCTCAACCTCAGCACTGACGCAAACGACTCGAGAAGTTGACTGGAAATGTGTAAGCAGTAGCTAAACTTACCCTAGTCGTTCCTCGAGAATAACCAGTTTAGCACCTCCACCAAATTTCTAAGAATGATTACTAAATTGTTTTGATACGTTTTACAAGGTAACTCATTTATCTTATAATCGAAAATAATGTATACTTTTGATAACATTGAAGTAAACTACGTAATATAGTCGGATTCTGATAAGTTCTAAATATAAAACTTGCAACAGGGATGTTAAAGAGGATCAAAGCAGCCTCTGGTCTCATGACGTAACAAACGGATACGGTGAAGATGTAGCACTTAGATGAGTCTTTGCAATGACTATTAGCATCCGAAACCATTGTTAACGAGCAAGCGGTCGCACGGATTGGGTCACTTAGCTAATAGCTTGCATCCGGGAGATAGTGGGTTGGAACCTCATTGTCGGCAGCTCTGAAGATGGTTTGCCGTGGTTTCCTATTTTACTCCAGGCAAATTCCTCTGCTGTACCTTAATTAAGACTACGTAGCTTCCTTCCCACTCCTAGGCATTTCCTATCTCATCGTCACCATAGGTCCTATCTGTGTCGGCATGACTTAAAGCAAATTCTAACATAAAAAGCACTTTACATGAACAGTCCGAACACGAATGTCACTCTCTGTTTCGTTGGTTTAAAGGCATATACAGTAGTCAAGCAATTCCACCCCCACCCCCCGGTAGCACACACACACTTTAGTACGTTGAATTCGAGCTGAATAGCTGCAGTCGCTTCAATGCCGCCAGTATCCAGTATTCGGGATAGTGGGTTCGAACCCCGCTGTCAGCAGCCATGATGATGGTCTTCCGTGGTTTCCCATTTTCACACCCGGCAAATGCTGGGGATATACCTTACTTGAGGCCACGGCCGCTTCCTTCCAGCTCCTAGTCCTAGTCCTTTCCTGCCCCATCGTCGCCATATGACCAATCTGTTTCGGTGCGACGTAAAGCAACGTATAAAATAAAAGTACTTTGAAACTATTCTGATTGATATGAGATCCTGCAAGCTCTCGATAAAATATACCTAAGGCCGTACAGTTAATTTTAGTTCATTATTACCGTGCCAGTCACATAGTGTTCAAGAATAGGTCTGTACTCGAATCCCGGCCCATTTAGGGATTTCGAGTACTGAAATGAGAACTACTCAGGTCCACGAATTCAACTCTGTGGTCTGCTTGCTATCTTGTCTGTCCGATATGTCTGATAGTGAACCTAGTCATGAAAGCGAAGCAATAAGAATGCGGAGATCGTTACGCTGATCACGTTTCATCCTAATATTTTCAGAACATCGGAATGTTCAGTTGTCATCTTGGTAGATTAAGGATATCATGAACTGCATGGACCGCTGGTTTTCTTAATTACTGTAATAATAAAATAAGGACAGCAAGAGGATCGAAAGCCAGCTGGAGAATTCGAAACTGGAACAACCGGACCATTTCAAGTACTTTCGATGAGTATTCTCCCAGGATGGTAGTATGGAAAGTAAAATCGAATTAAGGTCCAGAAAATCCAACAGAGTGAGTTCGCAGTTGCGATCAATGGTATTCTGTAGGAAAGTAGCGATTTCACAGAGAAACTTTTACATCGGTCTGTTTATAGACAGTCTTTGATGTACGGGAGTCAAAACAGGGTGGACTTGGGGTATCTTATTCTTAAATTAGACGAATAATGAGAATGGTTGCTGACAGAAACAGGTGGTTACAATGGCAGAAGGGTATCCGAAATGGAAGAAAGGGATAAAGTGGATGGAATGATACTGTACGCATAAACTGGCTTCAGTGTTAGGCGAATGGCGGACTATATGTTAACTAGGAGAATAATGGCCTCGGAAGTAGACGGAAAAAGAAGTGAATGGAGACCAATTATTAGTTTTTAATGATAAGAGTCGTGGAACTAAAGTAGGCCACAGAGCTAGTTGCAAATAGAGGATAGTGGAGGTGGTTAGTTTATTCACGCACGCTAGCAAACTGAACTCTGAAAGTTATAAAAGTCTACAATGGAGATATACGTACGTAATGAAACTGATTCTAGAACAAAATATAAAATAATTTATTATTTTCTAAGCAACAAGCAAGAAAGGTTGAACATTTTCCCGGAATTGGTTTGTTACACTGATACATAATTGAACTTGGGACGAACACTAGGACTCAGTTGGAAATCAGAAGAACAGCAGAGGTGAAATACAGTTACTAGACTGAAATTGCAATTTTTGGGATACGCAAGTAGACAACATCTCAATGGATGAACTCGTACTGAACTCCTACTATTCGCATGAAATCGTAGGAGCATAGAAAGAGCGCAAGGAGACCACAGAAAACTGACTGTCAAGTGAGGGCTTGCTGAAACACGATAGTGTCTGGATTAATATCGGAGATATCTGATAACTTTGGACCAGGCCTCATCATTGAGGAGTGGAAGGACATCGGATAAAGAAGAAGAAGAAGACATCCTTTTACACAATATTTCCTTCAAATAATCCCATTTGTTCATGACACCTATTTATCAACTTATGTGAATTCTATTCCTGCGTTCCTGCTCACCAATTTTCAAGTTTGCACTACCATACGCAGTAAATTCTAAACTGTCGCAGGGCGCTGGTCTTTCAGAACCTGCTTGAGCGGCGATGACAGGAATATGGTGAAAATGGTAGATTGTGCTTGGAAGCGATGTATTTTTGAGATATAACAGGTGCATTGTAATAAATATGATGCAAACATATTCGTCTCTTAAAGTAATCAAATTTGAAACTTCACGAAACTGCTGTTGGAATAATACCAGTAGAATACTACTACTACTACTACTACTACTACTACTACTACTACTACTACTACCATACTGACTGCTGACATATAAAGCTCCTCAATGTTACAGGTTCGTTTAACTGTCCCACTTCAGAGTCACTTGCCCTCAGGCGGCTCTTAACGTGGGAAGGATGTTTTGCCTTTGTTTCAGTGATGGTTGTTATTCCACACATCTTTCTCGACATTCTTCCTTGCGCTGTGCAGCCACACAAAAAGTGAAATCCGTCCACCAACGATTTATAGTCCTAAGTCTCACTTTTATAAGTATGGAAATGGCGTCAAAGTATTGTCCGCTTCAATCGGTTTTTCATCGAACCCTTTATTTATTTGCTCCGCTCTCGGCTAATAGGCAGCCTGACTCCGCAATGCGCAGTCTCACAAAATTAACTTCGCGGCAACTTCGTCTTGTATTCTGGGAAACTTCTTTTCCAGTTACTTTCATTGACATCACAAGGGGGATTATTTATCGCTTTCAGATGTAACTGGTGTGTTCCGTATTCTCAACAGGAGATTCTGTTGTCTTGTATGCACGACCAGGCCTGTCAAATAAACCCGGGTTTGATCCCCACACACACCTGCTCGCCCCTTCTTTGGAAAGTCCATCCGGTGTTTTTAACCTTTGCACAAACAATATAGATTGATTGAAGATCCATTTTCATATAAAACTGCCTTTCATGTCTTCCGAACAAGAGTGTAGCTCTCATTGCTCTGTAATATCTTAGTTGCGTTACAACCACCTTGATGTCATATTATGTATGTAATTGATCTTTTGTTTTTTAAGTTTTACTCTATCTGTTCGTCATCAAATATTGATGCCATCAAATTGGTGGAGATGCGACAGTTCCTTTTATGTTTTGTTTTCCTTTACATTTTAATGCACTTCTATATTTGTGATGAGAGACATAAATCACTAAAGAGAGAAACAATCAGTCAGTGGGACATATTGATATGACAACAACATGAGAATGAAAATAATTTAGTAAGTCATGATACTCCATCATTCAGGAACCATTTATAATTTGCTTGTGGTCAGCGTCCACCATATGAAAGGAAATCGAGTGGCATCAATGGCCCAATAGCGATGTACAAAACCGGTCTTAAGTTTTACCCCTAACCAAATAGTTTCATACAATTTGATTTTCATTTGAAATAATTTCTATAACTTATACCCTTCCAGTTGTCCCGCTCTTAATGTTTAATAGATATATCTGTTAACAAGAGTTAATAAATGGCATAAGTTTATTCCTTTTTTGTTTATTTCCTGTTTTGTTCTTTTGTTAAAGTGGAAAACATTTTCTTCTTGTTTTTAGTTTCAAATAAGTTATTTAAACTTTACATTTCCTAGTCTCTTGAAACTAAGCACGATTACGAAATGCTACAAAATATTTGGAAAAGAAAACAGATAGGTCTATTCAGAAGTAACATTTATTCATGACTCGCTGATCAGGAAAATATGCAGTAATCTGATTCGCTTGAACTCAGTTTTTGCACGTTTACATAAGAAACAAAAACTATCGAAGTGCATGACAAACTATTAAAAGCCATAAATCATGTTTATTATCCTATTGCTTTATAGTTCAAATGATTTCTTAAATATTATTAATCTTTTTTCATAGGCTTATGTGTAAAATTGCATTTGTAGCATAGATGTGCAGGAATTATATTCTTTTACAATTCTGTGATAAATATCTCACTTAATCGTAAGGTTCTTACTCGAAGCTCCTGAAGATTGCGTGACAAATGTGTCACTTAGTGCATCATAGAGTGAAGACCACATTCGAAAACCGTGGAGTATCACCCAGAAACTAAACGTCTGCCCTAGAAACTCAGTCAATTTTTTCTCTGAGCAATTGCATCTAATTTCATATATTTCGCTTTATTTCATGGAGTTTGACCAGTTACTGTTGGAGTTATGGATGTTTAAATATTTGAAGGGGCTCCCAAGCCGAGACTGTAATGGCGTGATTAGTTCACGCGGTGGGAAGTGGATTAGACTCCCGGTTAGGGAGTCGAAACATATAAGAAAGATTTCCAGTTCTGGAGCGGTACATGGCCCTGAGGTTCACTCAGGCTACATCAGAAATGAGTGCCAGTCAATTCCTAGGGCAGAGGCGGCCTAGGATAGAGTTAACTACTCAATCCCACTTAAAGCCGAGGTTACGAATAGTGAAAAAATTTACCTTCGACTTGCCCAAGAGCCTTCGTGGCCTGTACGGAGAGGGTTTTGTTTTTCGGAATTAGATGAGATTATCTGTGAGATAAAAAATAAAATTAATTCTTTGTTTGTGAAGGTTAGCGGAAATGAGCTACTTTCCCTCGTCTTTCCTCACTTTAGCCATGCGGTCACCGTGCGACCTATCGGAGTCAGTTCATGGGTTGTTCTAAATTACTCTGAAGAGAGCACAAAATATCTTATTTCTGTATCTTTAGACATGAGGTTAGCCTGTTTTCGACAGTTTACGACAGCAGGAAAGTCATAGATAGGTTGATTGTGTGCACTTCGGTGAGAAATATATCAAAGTGAAGTGTCAGACCATTCCTGGGAGCAAGAAGCTTAAAAATCCCATTGAGGGATAACACAACATCGAAGTGAAAATAAGTTATATGTTAGGAACACAATAAAATAACTAAAATGCTATAATTACAAGGCCCACACAGATCTCCCGTCAACTACAACGCCTGCAAGGATTGAACACTTTACATGATGTACTGAGGAAATCGACAGCCATTTATTTGTAAACATAAGTCATTAGCGTTAAGCATATGTGAATATAAGATTTCTGTCGTTTTATATGGTTTCAGGAAGACAAAATAAAAATATTTTAAATGTTAATAACTATTTGAATTTAACTTTTATATACACAATTCTGTTGTCTCCTCGATAGCACGTAAGAGTTATGTTTAATAATAACAATGTTATTAGCTCGAGATCCCTCTGCAATCTACAGAAGTTGGTTAAAAGAATTGCTTGTCATTCTCGCTATATTATGTTTCCACCTCAGTCTAATGGCTTGTGTCAGTTTTCTTCCCGTATGACAACAATGGGACTATCATTCTAACAAAGTAAACCATTAGAACCAATAAAGGTACGTATTGAATACTAGTCCACAGTTTTTCAGTTCCTAAATTCCAGTTTCCAGTTCACCATGAAATGGTTTACCAAGATTTACGTACCTTTCTCAGACATGGCAACTTCCCTCCATACATAGTGACAAAATTACTCTCATTTTCCATACACAACAAGTACACGTGGACACTAAACCTTACTGTACTCTACTGCTTTCTTTTCTTTTCTTTTTTTCTTTTCTTTTCTGTTAAATGAAAATTATTCACTCCACAGACACAAGGTATTTTCTTTCTGTAATTTATATTGTGTCAATAGAATGCAAGTGGAATAAAACTAATGAATATGTTGAGTATATACAGTACGTACTAATATACATACTAATGTTGGCAGGTTTCTTCTGGTATCAGAAAATAAATTATGTGACGCAGTAAGAAGAAAGTATTCATTTAGCTAAGGATATTCTGAATATTAACTAAAAGTAAATAAATGAATCGCTTAAATACATACATACAATTTGCTTTCATGGTAAAATTAGTAACAAGAAACATAACCATGTTCTTACTTCCTGCAGTCCTTCACAGAACAAAATCACGGTAACACAGTGAATGTTTCTATTAAAAGTATTTTACACCCTACAGACATGGTAAAATACTAATTAACCACATCACGAAACTAAAGATAGGAGAAGAAATGTTACACATAAATAAGCTCCTCGTCTTGTATTTAGTAAGTGCAAAATAAGAAAACTTACTTCATAATGGTATTCAAAAATGAAGTGTCTTAAAATACGGTAAGCCTATAGGCTACAGGGGTAGGTCATGGACTCAATGTCTTACTCTGACTAATCAGGTGATATGCTGCATGAATAGTTAAATTTTTAGCGGCTGAAGGTTGCGTATCTCACGCGAGGGTGGTAAACTGCACACATCTCTCAGTTATACGACGTAGATGAATGTAATCTGTACACGTGTAAGTTGAACACACAAGCGTTGGTTAAATAATATGCATATATATATTGCAGGTAATTAAAGGTTGTACGTAAATTGCGTAAAAATCTTATGACGTTTATTTCCACTTTAAAACGTTCATGAATTTAAAACACTACTGTGAAACTGCATAAGTTTTACACTGAAGAAAATGGAAATTGCAACACCCAGAAGGAGTGGTGCTACATTGCTGCAATTGAACATGCAGGACGAGTGCTTGGTTGTGATTCAATTATTACACTTTCAGGTCCCTCTGACCGCAAGGATGGACAAAAATCAATACAGGATGTGCCCACCACGAGCTGCAATACATTGATGAATTCATCGAGGCATGGAGTCAATAAGGCCCTGGATCGCTTCCTGAGGAATTGTGGCCCATGCTTGCTGCACTGCACAGGTCACTTGTTCCAGAGTTGTGGGTGGCTGAGGACGGTTGGCCAGTTGTCGACCCATCATGTCCCACACATGATCAATAGGACTGAGGTCCGGGGATCTAGCGGGCCATTCTACGGTTGTGATATCATGGAGAGCTTCTCTGGAGATGCGTGCAATGTGAACCCGGGCATTGTCCTGCTGAAACATCCCATTAGCAATGTTCGCCATCATAGGGATTGAGTACCCTATCAACGTACTGTTGAGCAGTCATAGTGCCCTCAACAAGCACTAATTGTGATTTCACATTAAAGCCAATAGCTCCCAGACCATAATGCTTGGTGTTGACCCTGTGTGCCTCTCCACAATAAGATCTGGGCAGCCCCTCTCCCCGGTACGTCGGCGCATACGATTCCGGCGATCACTACGGGCAAGACAGAAGCGCGATTCATCACTAAAGATGACCCTATGCCATTCGTCGACTCACGTCGATCTTTCTCGACACCAGACCAGCCTTACACGTCGCTGTTGTGGGCTCAATGGAACACCTTCTGCAGGGACACGAGCTCGTAAGCCAGCTGCACGCGCTGCTGTTGCATGGGGTTCCATCCGGGCCATCCGAATGATGCGGCGATCCTCTCTCAGGCCGGGCGCACATTGAGACGCAGGCGAAGCAGCTAAAGCAGCGCAGCGCAGAACAGATTTTTGTAATCCACACAAATCATTGCACCACCGCAAGTTGACAGATAGGGCAGGACAGAGCAGAGCAGGCCGGTTCTGCACCTACTTCCGCCTACCACGCGCAGTCTTCGAAACACAGTTTCCTTCGCACGTGTCGCGTAGTTAGTCGAGTAGGTGAGACATGGAGGAAAAACATTTCGAAGCCGTGCGGTCGTACCCTGTTTTATACGATGGGAATCATGTGGACTATTGAATAATACATTAAAAATAGATATCTGGAGCGAAATTGCCAAGGACGTGAATGTTAACGATGGTAAGAAGGCTACTATCAAAACAATTTATTCACAAATACTCTTTAGGAAAAGAACAAATATGTAGAAAACGAATAGTCGTAATACGATAAAATAATGAGTAAATAAGTAAACAATAAGTAAACATTAAGTAAATAAGTAAATCGTAAATACGAACATTAAAAAGAAATTAAACAATCTGAAGAATATGCCAGCACACCAGGCAATAGTTCGGCTTCCCCAGGTATATTTTTGACGTTGCATAGAAGACTGAAAAAGGGGAACAATGCCAGTTACTTGGAATTTCTTGTCATCGTAGTAAGTCAGTAGTTCTCTCTTGAAACTTTATCCGCTTGCCACGGCACACTTCCTACCGTGTTGAAATAATTGGTAAACTTCTGTCTCACAAGCACTGGATGCACTTCTCTTGCGTACCTATGGAAGGAACTGGTTCTCAGGCATTTTGACAATGTCTTCATCTACATTATTTTCAGGCTAAGTGTTATATCTCAGAAAATTATGCAACACACAAGCCGCCTTTATGACTTTATCAACACTGTCAAATTTGATCTCGAATGGTTTTCGAAAAACACGGAACCTGGACGCCAGTATGCCAGAAGAACATTCAACAGTTTGCCTTGCTCGTGACAGCCAGTAATTGAAAATCTTATTTTCATAGTTTCCGGTTACACTTTGTTTGGGATACGGCCTCAATTTTTCAGACAATGGAAAGGCCTCATTACCAACAAAAACGAACGGCAACGGTACTATAAAATTATTCAAAAATGCTGGAAGCGGGATTTTTAAATTTTGTTCATTCGGAACTTAGATCATTGGTGCTAGCCATTGCTCCTTCTTTCTGAGAACTGACGCGAGACTGCGTGGCAATGTGCGCTCACATACACTTAGCAGTTTCGTCAGAGCTACGCTGTCCTGACCTGATCTGCCCTGCTCTGCGGCCGTCTGCTTCTCAATGTGCGCCCGGCCTCACAGTTGTCCGTCGCGCTGGGCCTGTGCCAGGTCTACGAGTGTGGGTACCTTCATTTGACCACTCCTGCCATACACGTTGTACCGTAGATGCCTGTCGGCCAACACGTGCAGCGACAGTCCTTAGCGATAATCCAGCCTCACACAGCCCAATTATCCGAGCCCTCTCAAACGGTGACAGTTGTTGATAGCGTACAGACTGCAATTCAACTACGCTACATCAGAGCCCGTATCCTGGAGTTGATTCCTTCGCGACCAATCACATGCGGAGACCTGTAGCAACAATCCAATGGGTCTAAAACGTTGATCGTTTACAAGCCTAAATGGCATCGTTCCATATCTTGAAAATCAACACAAACGAGCAATGCCTTCATGGTGTTGCAATTTCCATTTTCTTAAGTGTATAATATATATTCTGTAGAACACATCGGTTTTTAAGCAAATATGCCTTTAAAATTTCATTTTAAAATAATGTTACAATAGTTTTCAATTTTTCTAATGGTAATTTAAATTGGCAGATGGTATTTGCTCTCTTAATGAATTCCATTCTAGATACAGTATGTGCCCCTCATGAAATTCTTGTATATTTTTACCTTTTTGCTATCTTGGATTCCAACGAATTATCAGGAACATATCTAATTAAAAAGTAATCTATTCATAAAAGTATATATATCTGCATGAGCAGAGTACAAAACTTGTTAACTCTGCTACAAGAAGATTTATAGACATTAGCTGTATGCTGCAAACTCGAGGATTTAGGCTGCCCTGATGGAAAGAGGGCCGGCCCCGCTGTGTAGGGGTAACGAGCCTGCCTCTTACCCGGAGGGCCTGGGTTCGATTTCCGGCCAGGTCAGAAATCTTGGCCTGCATCTGAGGGCTGGTTAGAGGTTCACTCAGCCTACGTGATAACAATTGAAGAGCTATCTGATGGTGAGATGGCGGTCCCGGTCCAGAAAGCCAAGAATAACGGCCGAGATGATCCATCATGCTGACCACTCGACACCTCGTAATCTGAAGGCCTTCGGGCTGAGCAAAGGCCGCTTGAGAGGCCATGGCCCTTCGGAGCTGTTGCGCCTGGGGTTTGGATTGGATGTAAAGAGGAAAGGTGGCGTAATTACAGTAGTTAGAGTGATTACCTAGTTTTACATCTTGTGTGGCCATTAAATCAGATAAGAACAACAGTTGACAACTTCATGTGAACTTGAAAATGGTAGATCGAATACAAGTGTTAAACATCTGCCAATTTCAGAATCACTTTTACTATTCTATATTTCTTAACATGATGTAGCTAAGAATGGTTTAAATGGAATATATACACAAAATATTGCTCTTACTCACTACAACAGTCATTACAGCCTGAATGTGACATTCAAAATCCACAATTAATTGCAGTGGTTGGATTGAGTCGTAAATTTAAATTAAGGCATTTGTCACTAACAGATTAACAAAGCTTTTCTCGGATAACAGGCAATATGCACATGGTGCCCATTTCGCATTCATTGGATGATCAACAGTATTGTGAAATAATACAAAATGTGAAGGTGCCATCCATGAAAATGGTGCCCATTCTAAACACAATGTACTGTATTAATATTCATAACAAAGTAAAATGTCCGCCTCTGTGGTGTAGTGGTTAGCGTGATTAGCTGCCACACCCGGAGGCCCGGGTTCGATTCCCAGCTCTGCCACGAAATTTGAAAAGTGGTACGAGGACTGGAACGGGGTACACTTAGGCCGCGTGCACACCGAGCGCGCTTCGCATAGTGTGTCGCGTGTAGCGTGAAATGTTATGCATAGCGCAAGGCGTGCTTGCTGTTCACACCGAAAACTCTACGCCGTGCTCTCAGCTTAGTTTGACGCCAGGCGTTTTAGGGTGGTCACAAACTAATGCCGTTATGCAAGTACACTAGAAACAGTTTACTGATGGATAACAGTTACCTAAAATTGAAAATTAGGAAAAAGAATCGAAAGTGTGTTCATGAATTTAATGAAGAACGAATTACGGTACTTTCAGAGAATTCCATCGTTTGCACAGAGATGCAGACTTTATCGCGATAAATTTTATTACTTAAGAATGACAAAAAATACCTTTGACCTTCCAAACCCTGCAACTGAAATGTGACGTCAAGTAGGAGAGAAGTATTGGGAGAAATTCAATTTT
Source organism: Anabrus simplex (assembly GCF_040414725.1). Taxonomy (NCBI): domain Eukaryota; kingdom Metazoa; phylum Arthropoda; class Insecta; order Orthoptera; family Tettigoniidae; genus Anabrus; species Anabrus simplex. The sequence goes on from NC_090265.1 coordinate 447,742,805, forward strand.
CCGAATTATCTAGGAGCACCGTGCAGCAAACACGTGGAAATTAAATTTCCGGCTAAATCACGCTCTTTATGTAATAATTATAAATAGTATTTTGCAATATTTTTATAATTAGCATACACAATTAATCATCGTAACAAAAGTGGAGTAAATGTGTGATAAATATAATCAATAAACATAAATATTTACTTCCAAGCCCACTACTAGCCTGCAGAGTGAAATTCTCCATGTTACCACCCTCCAATGGCAAAATTATAAACCGATATGACAGAGTCTGGGAGATTCTATCCACTTTGTCACAAAGTGTCCGGCTACATGGCTAAATGGTTACCGTACTGGCCTTTGGTCATAGAGTCCCGGGTTCGATTCCCGGCAGAGTCGGGAATTGTAATCATAATTAGTAAATTGCATTGGCACGGGGGCTGGGTGTATGTGTGTATTTATAAACATTTCATCCTCATCATGATGCAGGTCATCTACGGGAGTCAATTCAAAAGACCTGCACCTGGCAAGCCGAACTTCTCCTCGGAAACTTCCGACACTAAAATCCATACCCAATTTTTCATCCTGTCACAATGTTAAGCCCAGTAAAGTGTGACAGTGGAAGTAATATTACTGTATATGTTAACTGTAGGAATGCGATACAACTGTTGTAGATACTTAAGTCTACTTATTTTGCAAAACAGTTACATTTTGTGTCTTGGGTTCCATATTTCTTCTCTTTGAAACACTGCATGAATAATCTCTTCTTCCATAGATTCAGAACCAGCTAGGTAACGCTAAGCAATTAACCAACACTGCGCGTTGTCTGGCGCTTCGCTTAGCTGTAAGATAGGCGTTCAGCGCAGCAGAGCGCGGACGGTGTGAACACCTAGCTTAGGAACAAAGCACTGGTTATGCTTAGCGTGACGCTTAGCGTTGAGCTACACGCGACACACTATGCGAAGCGCGCTCGGTGTGCACGCGGCCTTAGCCTCTGGAGGTCAACTGAGTAGAGGTGGTTTCGATTCCCACCTCAGCCATCCTGGAAGTGGCTTTCCGTGGTTTCCCACTTCTCCTCCATGCAAATGCCGGGATGTACCTAAGTTAAGGCCACGGCCGCTTCCTTCCCTCTTCCTTGTCTATCCCTTCCAATCTTCCCATCCCCCAACAAGGCCCCTGTTCAGCATAGCAGGTGAGGCCGCCTGGGCGAGGTACAGGTCATTTTCCCCCGTTGTATCCTCCGACCCAATGTCTCAAACTCCAGGACACTGCCCTTGAGACGGTAGAGGTGGGATCTCTCTCTGATTCCGAGGGAAAAACTAACCCTGGAGGATAAGCAGATTAAGAAATGCAACAATTATATGTTTTCATCATTCATGAAAAGAAACTTCATGCATGATGTATCAGCGCATCCGGCGTTCGATGCGCGTATCCGTGTTATTGAAGGACATTTTGAATATTTCATGCAATAAAGAATTTCATGTGGCATGTTCTGCTCCTGTGTGTTTCCCATTATTAATGCACTATGTAGAGTTGTACATAATGAGTCTTAACATGGAAATGACACATTTCCGTACATGTGTCCATATAACATATTTTCTTCTTCTATTCGTGAGAAATTTGCCCTAAAGGTTTGGCCTTACCTTACTGTTACACTCTGCATAGTGAATGTCATTAAATGTAAAGGTGTCTGGCGTGGTGTAGTTCTTGAAACAACCATAGTTATAATAAAACAATAGTGTTATTAATAATCGTACCTTTCTAATTGTTTTAGATCGTCTTTCACATATAAGATCTAAATATTTCCTCTTACATGCCGTATCTACCATTTTTCGTTTTTATGTATCATTTTCATTATTGTTGTTTGATTTGGAATGAACTGCTTTAGAATTGTTAACGTCGCATGTCATTTTGTTTACAACACAGCCAAAATACTTCGCACTACTTAAGTCCTCTAAATTTGAAAAGTGTAAATATATGTAATAATTTAAATTTCCATTTCACGACACGAACAATACTCAAATATTGGAAATGTGAAAACTTGGATGTGGTTCACAACGCATGATTTTTATTTCTTTTATTTTCACTTATTTTTTTTTGCTAGAGGTTTAACGTCGCACTAATAATTGGAGGTTTTCGGTGAGGCAACGATGGAAAGGGAGCAGCCGTGGCTTTAATTAAGGTACAATCCTAGCATTTTCTTGCTTGGGAAACGACGGAAAACCATTTTCAGGACTGTCGACGGTGGGGTTCGAACACACAATCTCCCGAATGCAAGTTCACAGCAACGCTACGCAAACCGCACGGCGAACTCTTGCGGTCCAGCTTGTGAACAACTGCACAGAATGACCAATGGTGTTCTGTGTTGAACTGCAGCGCAACTATTCATCCAAGTCTCTTTTCCTCCACTAAAAACCGCATAAACCAAGTGTGCTTGTTATTCGTAAAGTATGTTGACGTTCGGTCCTATTTACATGTTATATTACTCGAGACATATTTTGTGTGTAGTTTACTTACAACTCTTACCACATGGGGTTTGATTACATACCCCTCGAGCATTGCAAAGGAATGGACAAATATACCTGAAAAGTGTGTCGTATGCCAGTCTTTTGGCCAAAGATTATGCAACAGAACTCCCCAGACCAAATCCAAATTTTGGGGATAGCAACTGGTTATTGTAGCAAACAATGACTCACCAGATTATATCACACCTTCATCTCCAAAAAGATTGCAGAGTCAGTGACGTCTCCCATTGTGTATGAATACCCTGCACTGTGCTTTAATATCTGTCTGATATAACTCGATTGCCAAGAGAAAATAATCAGAAAAACACTTAAAATTAACAGAAATTAAACCTTCAAGGAATCAATGAGTTATTGAGGTACCTTAAGGCACAAGTCCGGATATCTGTCTAAACTACTTGATAAATTAAGCAACATGTGATGGACTGTGCATTTATCTGTTCTTAGATCTAACATTAAAATTAAGCAGCAATCTTCAAAGTTGAGGAGGCTGCTAATTAAATTCAGAGACATGCCGCATTGCCATCGAGTATAATATATTACATCACATTACTGTACTCACAATACTCGCGTTAACTGTCAACCCGGAGGTGAGCTATATTTTCCAGTGAATTGTAATTGAGACACTGACATGGGAAAGGAAGTAAATCACAAAAGGCAAATTTTTACAGGAGAAGAAAAAATGTTTTTCCATCATTCTAAAGCAGATGTTATTGAACGAAATTGATGTAAAATCAAGAAGTAATCTATCTATTAGTTTAACACACAAACTTATGGTAATTATGTATCTGGCGCAATTTGTGCGAAAAAACACGTTGTGAAAAATCAGCCTAACCAGTTTGTCAGTTGACGTGTATGTATCAAGCACAACTTTCATGCGCGTTATTGTTCAAACAAGAAATCCAGCATGATTACATGAAATGGTCAAAAATGTTTAGCCTCTCTGATCGCTTCCCCAACTTCTTCTGGAACCATTGTTTGGACACACGTACTACCTATTTCTGAAAAGAAGGAGCTAGTATGAGTGTCGTGTCAATAAAGACACCGTTTTCAAGGGAATAGGTTTCGGAGTCATTCTGGCAGCTAAAATGTCACTATGAAGAAATATAATAGCTTTAAACAAGGTTTACCCGCAACTGACTCTCAACAAATCGCAACGGTTGTACCTAATTCCACCAAAAGAACGAGCTGGCTTACTTTCTCCATACCAAACCTCGTGGACTTAACACAGCATCCATCCTGGGCCAATCGTAGAAGCAAATCTACCAGTTGACTTGCTGCCTTTCCCATGCCATTGGCATGAGCCTTTATTACGTTCTCCATGAAAAAACGAAATTTCTATTTTCTTTTATTTTACTTACTACCTTTACCATTCCTACGCCTCAATTGTCTTCTTTAGTCACTGACTCATACCCGATAAACAGGAGGGTAATTGGTGTCATTGTACAAGAATTTTCAACAAATATAGCAGCACAAACCGAAAGTGTATTTATTTATTAAAACCTCAGTTTTTATCGGCTTCTCTTACTTTACGTAACATTACACTTTAGGGGACGGGTTACCAATGTAATGACACATGGAGCTTCATTGTATGTAATACGAGGAAATGAGAGTTAAAAGTATACTTTGAAAAGCAAGTGAAAATGGAGAAACTAGATAAAACAACGAATGAGATTAAAATAACAGTCAAGGATTTGAGATGAATAGGTAGAGAAACAGAAATGTCAAGAACGGACGAGTAAATGAGACAAAGCAATTATCTTCATTTTGAGCAATGTTATTTAAAGGGTACTATCGGTTACGGTGGTTACAATACAGAATAGAATAGCAAGTGCATTGTCAGGTAAGCTCCCGCAGCGACGAAATATCACGTCATTCATTTCATCCTCTGTTCAATTCCTAAATCATTTATGTGTTAAAATTAGTCTATGATTTTTCCTGACACTGCTTCATTTCTGTTTTAATTTATTGTTACATATAATTAAGCTAAAGGACATTAACGTTTGTATACTGCATGTATCAAAAATAAGAAGATTACATTAATCAGTACCCTCTCCCTGATCTGTGTTTCCGAGATTACGGGAGATGGGTCTTATCTTATCTTATCTTATCTTATCTTATCTTATCTTATCTTATCTTATCTTATCTTATCTTATCTTATCTTATAATTCATTCACTTCAGCTCATTAACTCCTATAATGAGTATAAGGAAAGACATCCGATAGTAAAAACTCGTTACGAATATTCATCTCACTCAATGCACAACCCCGCAGAGAAACGGAACAAAGGTTGGGCATTTATACTAGAAAATATCTGGTTATTCCAGGCATTAATATAAATTTAATGATCTATCGTATGTGATGCAAGGATAATAGATGAAGACGGAGTTGTAGATGTTGATAATATCGGGAGGAGCTCGGTCTCTTGGCTATGGGATCGTTTAATTGTATTAATAACATATGGTACAGGGGACTTAACACACACAAATACTACATTGGTCAGTTATACAGTATATATTCTAGCATGATAGTTTACATGTTGACATAAATACTCAAAATGTCGAGCTGAGTGGCTCAGACGGTTGAGGCGCTGGCCTTCTAATCCCAACTTGGCAGGTTCGATCCTGGCTCAGTCCGGTGGTATTTGAAGGTGCTCAAATACGTCAGCCTCTTGTCGATAGATTTACTGGTACGTAAAAGAACCCCTGCGGGACTAAATTCCGGCACCTTGGCGTCTCTGACAACCGTATGACAGAATGGTTTAAAATCGGAAGAGGAATAAGACATACCCTTCGCCAACTCTATTCATAATACATATTGAAGACCTGAAGATTTTAGAAGTGAATGGGGAAAAAGAACACTATCCAGACGAGAAAAATATCAAACCTCCATCTACAAAATGAACCTGTCACTAACATAGAGAGTGATTTATATATTTTTTGTCGAGTTTTTATTCCAAGCACCTAAAAATATTAATATTTTTGTAAATAAATATGTTATGTGAAATATAATATAAATTCTATTGATCTGAATGAGGTACCGATTGTAGTAAGACACTATGGGAAGAAACCCTGAAAAGAATCATTGTGAAATGGTAAGAAAGTTATGAAGGAAACCGTGATATATTGTTGAAAAGGCGGGAAAGTTTGAACATTTTATTTTAAAATGTTACAATTATAATTTGGATATTATTGAAGTTGCTTCTGATTGCTAGGAAGCATGTCAGTACTGGGATATGTGCAGCATTTATCAACAACGTTTGTAGCATATTTAAAATTGAATGAATATTGGCCTATTTTCTCCGTGTTACGCTGGGTCTCCCTTCCTTAACAATTTGCATTACGTCACACCGACACAGTTGCACATGATGATTCAGAAATTGAACAACTTGAAGTCATTCCGATTCATCTTCTTTAATTGTAGGATGTCCATCGTCCCATCGTCGCCTTAAGTCCTATATGTGTCGCTGTGACGTAAACAAAATTATGAACAATAAAAAATAAATTTAGAAATTCCAGGTAACTCTCCGCACCTTCTTATAAAGTAGGTCATACTTCCCTTCTTTTTTTTCAGGTATTCTACACCATCACATACTTCTTTTATCCACTACTCTCGCGCATTTTCTGTCTCCATTCTCAGCTCATTATTTAATCGTTTGTATACTTCCCGATTATCCTCGTTCTCTCTCTTCCATTTTATTTGTAATTTCTGATGTTACCCAAGATTTAGTTGTTCTGCTATCTGCTCTTTCGTCATTTCATACCCTAAAATTAATCCTTATAAACGACTTTTGAATCATTTGATTTTAGGTTTACAGAGTGAGTTGGGTACTCTGTGCTGTCGTATAGCTTTAAGCTTGTACTTTGAAGAAAGTGGATTTGAACCCTAGAATCGACAGTCCTGAATATGGCTTTTCGTAGTTTCTTCTCCTTGGATAATCATAATACTGGGTATGTACATTCATTCTGCTATCTACGCTGGCATAATCATTTTCTATCCTAGAGTCGCCGAAAACTTACCCGTGTTAGAGCGACGTTGAATATCCGAAATCTTGACAATTCACTATTAAGTCCAAATAAGTCGAATATATTCATTTCTTGGAAAACTATTGAATATTTTAAATATTCCACGGTGCATTTTATTCAAATATTTCTAATTTTATGGCTCTACTAAACCTCGATTCATACATTTAATATTTTGTACAAATATAGGCTAATAATGTTTTATACTTTCTCCGAAACCGGCAGATAACCATTCCAGGCATCTATTCACCAATATACTTTGTATCCATTCTATATTAACCGACATACCTGACATCCAACATTATCAAACTGTGTGACAATAAAATAGTCGTCCGCCGACTATCTCCAGACCTGCACTCACATAATCTAATCCACCTTCCCAATGTGGCTTCTGTTCTGGCTTCTCCTGTTTTCTCCTCTGCCTTCTACATATCAGCATCCGTCCTAATTACCTTAAACTGTCATCGATCTCTAGACTCCATCTAACATCCCGCCATTGTAATTATTTAAAGTCAGTTGCTAAATTCACGGAATTCCAACAGCCGCATAACTGTTTTCTTCCCTTCCAGTTCAAACGCGGGATGTCTATTCACCAGCAACTATATCAGTGGTCAATAAGTCACAGGAATTTATCACTGACCCCGCTCCTGTTTCTCCTATTCGTAGCCAACATCCCTCAAACCACTGAACTAACCGAGCTCTCGTAAGTCACTGATGCCTAACCACCTCTATTCCAACCCTCTCTGTCCAAAACAGCGACCGCAATCTTGAACTGTGCATTGACATGTTTCTTTCTTTGTGATTGGTGGTACCTCATCTCAATCCAGTCTGTATACCGTCTCTCCCAATCTACTTTATCCATCATCGCTTCCATTCTAGCCATGATACTAATTTCCTTCAATTCCGCATGTGAAACACACCATTTCATCTGCATCTTACCTTAAGTAACTCTGCATAACCATCAAGCAGCGTGTCACAATCCGTCTGCACATTCTAAACCTCAGGATTTTGTCCATCAGCAGAGTCAATCTAGTCTGTCGACTTTCCGGATGATAAATAAACTTCTCCTGATCAACTACTCTCATGTATTTCACAATAATCTATTGTATCACCCCATGGGCTGCATAACCTATTTCCGTCCCATTCTATACTATTCCTCCCCTCCATGGAACAGAACGCTGTGTCTCATGTCATACTATTCGACTTCTCAAACTTCTTCAACACCACAGGTCTTCACAATAGTATCTCTCTTACGAACGTGGGTTTGCCCTCCAAAACCAACTTTTGCCTTGAACTTCCTCACCTAATCATACCATTCATATCATCCCACGATTAAAAGATTTTTTCTTAAGTTTACAAATTGTAATCACATTAAAGTTGATAATGTTATCTTGCTTATTCATTTTCTTTTTAATTCATGCCGGTTATGTTTGTGAAAATTATGTACAGTATCTTCTGTCAGTGTATTTTCAGCTTGTATATACTTTGCTGTTGAGTAACTTCAGGTCTTTTAGCATAATTTTAAAATATCTCGTAACCCATGTTTTGTACGTCTTTATTTTGATTAATAATAATAATAATAATAATAATAATAATAATAATAATTTTATTTGCTTTACGTCCCACTAACTACTTTTACGTTGGAGAATAGAGAAAGAGACAGAATTGAAGCATCCGAGATGTGGGTTTGATGAAGAATGTAGAAAATAAAATGGGTGGATAAAATATTGAAGAGTATAGTACTTGAAAAAATAACCGAGGAGAAAAGAACTCTCCTAAACATGATTAACAAGAGGAAATCGAACTGGATGTGACATATATTGAGAGTAAAAGGACTTCTAACAACAGTTCTTGGAGGTACAGTGGAAAGGGAACAGAAACTAGGGAGAAGAAAAATAACAATGCTGAAGGAAATGAAAAGTTGAAGGTACCAGACTGCCAAACAGTTGGCCTGGGACAGGAGCAGATGAAGGCATCTATGGTGTCAGAAACCTGCCAATAGGCGGAAAACCGTATGATGATCATATCATAGTTCCATGAGATCAAATGATCTGGTTCGAGTGTGGTAGAGAGTAATTATCTGATATAAAAGCATAATCAAAAGTTTAAAACAGTAATTTTCTAATATACGTAAGCGTAGATTCAAAAAGAGGTAATTCCTCATTATATTAACGCAATAAAAATGTAAGTAATTTTAACTACTAGCTTCACGAAATATAAACAATAACATATGAAACAATTAATCGTTTTAGTATATTAACGTCACGAGATTCAGAACGGTTTCACAATAAAACATCTTTTCTCCGACAAGTGATTCCAAGATATAAAAACACGATAAATAATGTAAATCTTGTTTGTATTTTAACGTAACTAATCAAAACTTATGTAATTCCGAGGAATGATAACATGGTTAAAAGTTTAAATATTTTGGTATATCTAAGTAAAAGTGTCAAGAGTTTCTATTCTACACCAAATGATTTCAGGATTTAATAGCATGATAATAAGTAAAATACGTAGGTATATTAGCGTCACGATATTCAATCAGTATAGCAAGTGAATCCGAGATACAATAACATGATAAAAATATTAAAATTACTCGTATATTAGTGGCAGTAGATTTAAAATTATAGCAAATATTTCCAAGATAGCACGATCAAAAATTTAAATTTTTGATGCATTATTAGTGTTACAAGATTCAAAGATTCAATAAGAGTACCAGACCAGCTTGCGAGTTCTGAACAAGGAATTACGCTTGTTCATCCTATCACCACTGTGTATCATATCACATCCGCTAACTGCTCTGAACATTGATTCCTTGTGTTGGAACGTATCGCCTGATGAGCACTTGACCTGACACCTTCAATAGATACCACTTTGTTCATTGATAGGGGACCTCCGAGTCGTAATTAATGACATTAGAGATTAATTACAATAATTATGAAATGTAATCTCGTACCATCAGAGTGAAAACTGCCTGTTAAAGTGGTCCTGCATAGCCGCCATGCTGCGAAGAACCCATCATCTCAGCTGAGATGAGACCTCACAAGCCATGGTCTTCAGTTCTTCCATTCCCTATTTGAATGCATTATTATAATGTTCCGGGAGTCTAATTTTTCTATCTTGTTCTTGCATCAGCTGAGTTGATCACGAATTACAGAAGTGGGGTACAATAAAGTATGAGGGGGAGGAGTGAAAGGTGGAAACATTAAAAAAAGGAAAGAGTGATCGAGAGCGAGTGAGAAAGATGATAAAACAGCAGAAGAGCAGCTTCCGTGGAGCTCTTTTTTACTGCTTTGATTATTATTCATTGCATGGTACGGGACAAATTGGTCGGCTAGGCCGCCATAATGACCGTCAAGTCTTTAGGAACATCGCCAGTGGACAATCCTTTCTCCTCTCAGCTTCTGTGTGCTACGCTCCATGTCGCCTCCCAGCCATAATACCGTGTGTTCAGCAAGTCGGCCTTTTCATATGAACGTTTACATATCGAAATTTTCTGGAATCGTTAGGGATGGAAGAAAATTAATTTTCTTCCCTGAATACATAAATTATAGAAGGTTAAATAAGGCATTGGCTATTTCTCTTCAAATTTGTGATCTAGGATTTCCTTGCAATATAGTCATCTTCTAAACTGAATTAACAAACGCTCAGTAAGTGTTTTTAAAATGTGTACTGATTCTAACAAATATAACGTACATATTATTTGCTATTATTTCTTTAATATCACTTCAACTGTTATAGATTATGAGACCTATGAGCAGAGTTGCCAACTTAGCGGATTTTCCGCTAAATTTGGCGGAATTAGAAGACTGTCGGCGGAAAAATATATCATTTAGCGGACAGCGGATTTTTTGGCGGAATTCTAGATTTATTATAGCGGAATTTAGTGTTTGATCAATTTTACGTTTTTTTTTTAATTTGTACTCCAGTCTGTCTCCGAACTATTCGGTATTTCCTGTCAGGAGCTAGCCACCACATGAGGAAAACATGTTATTTGGATTTGATGTTATGAGATCATGGTATCATAAATTTGTAGTGCGTTGGGAAAGGTTACTTATCTCATAGCTGACGAATGACGACAGATAATGAAACTGTGAGAGAGTAGCATTTATATTTATGCTATGGAGGAAGACCGTTTAATGAACTAGCCTGTTCTGTGTGTGGCCCTTGAGGCAGGGGATTCACCTAGTTTGCACCCGGCACTAAAACGCCTACAAGTTTTAGCCCGCCGGCTCGCAGGCAGGGGGTTAATCGCAGTGAAACTCACAGATCAGATTAGTGCAGATATTTACTATTATTATTATTATTATTATTATTATTATTATTATTATTATTATTATTATTATTATTATTATTATTAATATTTGATATCGAATTCCTTGGCGGAATTTTAGCGGATTTTCAGTAGTATTTAGCGGATCTTGAAAATATAAGTTGGCAACACTGCATATGAGTAGCAAAATATTGCCATATACAGATGTTCTCAAATGGATTAGTACACTTCCTGATATGAGTCTGTCTCAATTCCGCAACATTGAGCAATGGAAACGTACTTCACTTACTCGACCACGCAATTAAAAATAATATGTTATGTTACGAAGAACTAATGCAACTCAAGTAAATGGATATTCCTTTGGCGGATCAAACATTTGGTTGCATCATCTCCCATGGATAATCAATGCTACATACGGGAACTATGAATATCGAAATTCGTCGCGAAAACTCTAGTTAAACTAGTACTAACACCGTAAGAAATAAAATGTTCAACTTAACTAATTGATGATACCAGTTTTCTTCAAAGCAGTACCCTTCGCAATGTAACGTTCTTGAAGATCTTCCAATCACCTCGGAAAACCACGGTCTGGTAGGCCTTTCACCTCATCAGTCGCAGCCATAAGAATAGTCCTTATACTGCCCTGTTCTAAACCACGTAGACAGAAAAAACAGAACGGTAAGGAATTCGGATAATATGGAGGAGGTGTAACAAATATAACTTTATGCATGACAAGAAATTCCTGGACAATCAGAATAGTGTATGTCCTTGCCTTGAAATGCGAAATCAGATCTCATATAAACTCAGTCCAGGAACTGATTTGACAAATGCTATAAACTCTTTATTTATTGATCGGTATAAATCTGTACTACTATTTAGAATGGAAAAACCGAACATCTTGTACTCATGAATAGTTGAATGCATTTTTCAAGTTTTCTTTCAAGCGTCTCATCGTAACATTTTATACCACTCATACTAAGGTAATTATACAATTAAACAGCAGAAATTATACGGTCCAGGGTAAGGAAGGACAATATTAAATGTATGTCAAATGCTATACCGTAAAACTGCGTAACAAGACGGTGAGAGCTAGTCACATTGTGGTGCCCTGTAAAATAAAAATGAACTTAATATTATGAAAGAAAAATAAATAACATTCTCATAACTTATCTGAATCAAATACGTTCAAGTGAGAACAAAAAATAAGCGCAATAAAATTATAGTGAAATTGTTGGCTGTTGCAATGGTCATCCTTAAACACACTGACATGCTAATAATCTCCTATTAAACAACACTTCACAATTAGATAAATCTCTGGATGCTATCTTTTTAATTGTTAATCTGTACCTATCTACACCAGCCTTTCTTTTCAATCTCTGTAAGTCGTTTGTGTTCCTTATAAACACACGAAAATTATTGTATGTCGTAACAGGCTTTCCTGAAATAATTCTCCATGTCATGGCATTTCATTCTCGAAATACTAGCTTCCAACTTTCTGTCATGATTTGCACTTTTCCGAAAGCAGTTCCATACTATCCCAAGTGTTTTAAGCATTAATTTCCATTAGGAAATCTAAAAATGAGAAATGAAAACGACACATGTTTTCGTACTTCAGGTATGAGACATAGTCAACTAACGTAGGTACGGGTCTTCACAAAATCCTACATTATTTCATGTAACACTTCACTACGAACAGAAGGTCAGGCTGTTTGTTTTAATTTTACGAGAACAGGAGCATACTTAACGAGAGTCTATATGAAATAAAATAATCCAGAGTGATAAGGAGCTCTAATAAGACGAGCTAGATTGATTTGGTAACAAAAAAAGTCTGAAAAATAGCATAGAGTAGCCAAGTTATTAAGTGCAAAATGTGAGTTGTTCATGACAGGAACATTTTACTTTATTTTTTTGGTTCGTAGTCCTCTTGCTAACTCAGCCTAAGGAATGTTTATCATAAATTGTAGTGTACTTCGAAATGTGGCGTGTACTGTTTCAATCCCAACACGCTACAGGAACTGCGAGATAACAACGAGCATCTATTAACCTTATCTTTTGTTGCCAAGTGAATATAATTGTGCGTGAACATATCCGTGATACGTTAAAATCTCTCGAGAGATTAAGGCCGACATTTCTAGAAGCTGTTGTGAGCAAATGTATTACTATAATTACCCAATTTTTATATTTGGAATATTATCGGCACAAACTCGTCTGTGAACGTCAGTTTACTTGTCCTAATCGCACATTCCAGCAAAGTTGATCTTGCGGTTTTGGAAAGCGATCTAAATATCTTGGCTAGAAGATTTGCTGGGAAACCGGATACGATATAAAATAGGGGCTCGGTGTACTAAGACTTTTCGTTTTATACAATCAGGTTATTACACAGTACATTCACATCTAAGATTGCCATTGCTGGAATACTTTACAAATATTCCACTCTACACAAAGTACATTTTATTGGAATATAGTAGACCGATATATTTATGTTGGTTATATGGAGGTTCGTTCGTAATCTGTTTACCCTCCAGGGTCGGTTTTTCTCTCGGGCTCTGCGAGGGATCCTACCTCTACCACCTCAAGGGAAGTGCCCTGGAGCTTCAGACTCTGGGTCGGGGGATACAACTGGGGAGGATGACCAGTACGTCGCCCAGGCGGCCTCAGCTGCTATGCTGAGCAGGGACCTGGTGGGGGGATGGGAAGCGCCCGTGGCCTTAAATGAGGTACCATCCCGACATTTTCCTGGAGGAGAAGTGGGAAACCACGGAAAACCACTTCCAGGATGGCTGAGGTGGGAATTGAACTCCCTCTACTCAGTTGACCTCCCGAGGCTGAGTGGTCCCCGTTCTAGCACTCGTACCACTTTTCAAATTTCATGGCAGAGCCGGGAATCGAACGCGGACCTCTGGGGGTGGCAGCTGATCACACTGACCACTACACCACAGAAGCGGACTATATGGAGACACAGTACTAATTTAACGTCGTGATTTTTCCTTTATAAAAATATAAACATAATTATGTTTCGATATTGTCCTTGATGGGGAGGGTGACAACTGTTTCCTAAATTGCCGAATAATAATTTGCCTTTAATTTTTTACGTTGCTATTAATCCCTCGATATGTATGTCGAAAGTGATTTCGAACCATGAGTGAGTGATTCGTACAGAGGGATTGCGTTAGAATGTGCCGCCTTTAAACTGCTATCCAATATAATTAGGAACAAGATCTTTGACCGGTTGATGGAAACCATACCAATGGTACAATATGGATTCATATTAGGGAGACCTACAGCACAAGAAGTGCACTGCGTACTCGAATATATTGAAGATTCAATAAGAAAACCAAAAGGGCACGCTTTCGCTGTATTAATCGACTATACGAAGGCGTTTGATGGGGTTATTATATTTTGTTCCTCGCGAGTAACGACCGTTTACAAGTTATAAACAAATCTCTTTATTATTGTTAGTAAGTACAAACTCTCTGGTTTTACAGATAGACAACTCCCTGCTAGTCTCTGTCATAGAATGATACACCGATAGAGGACATAGAGGGCGTCTCAATCCCTGACAGGGGTAAACCGTAACATCCTCATACAGAAGCTCGAAGCAGCTTTAGGATCTGAAGATCATTTCCTCCAGTTAATAATCAAGATCATGGAGGGAATGTAATAAACATAAGTGATGGTCTTCTTCGTACAAACGAATGGCGTGCTACAAGGTGACTCCCTCGATCCCATGATGCTTAATATGATAACACATGACGTAGTACAAAAGGTAGTGACTGCAGATGTGAATATCGTCGTTGCCGGGACGAAACCTCCTATGTGAAATATTTTAGCTTAGAACTTTGGCCGGTAAGGTTCTGTTATCTAAGATGTAATATTGTACGACTATTGTCAAGCAATTCTCGCTCTTCATAATGTATGTGCTGCGGGTCAGTATATCTCTAAAAATATTTTCACATAGGAGGTTTTGTCCCGGCAACGACGATATGTAGTTATATGCAGATGAAATTGTGTTACTGAACAACATCAAGACCTCATTACAGGAAGCGCTTAACAGCGTAGTGGAATGGTCACAACATAATGATATGCATACAAACCACAGTAACATGAAGGTCGTAAAGTTCCGGAAGTGAGGGAATCTTTCATCAACGGATGCATTTACCTGCAGAAACCAATTAATTGAAATAGTGAAGTCTTTCAAATATTTACAAGTCACTGGATTCACTTTCACAAGGCACATTGAAGATAAAACAGTGGCTGTGAACAAAAAGGCTGAAGTGGAGATTCGCAATCTCAAATCTCTTTCACTAAGAACAGCAATGTCATTATTCAAGCTGAATGTTGCACCAGTAGCATCGTATGCAATTGAGATAACATGGCCGTAACTTTCATACAGAAATCTGAAAACTTTAGTCAGAACTAAAGGCAGATACTTGAAAAGAGCACTCTGCAGCTCAAAGTTTTCACCAAGCCGACTTATATACCAACTAGCAGGAACATCTTCCTTCATAGAAGAACTGATGATAACTTATAATTTGGCACCAATCCCAGTACCAAAAGATTCCCGGACGAACGGCTTCATAAAACTGTAGAAATAGATCCAGGATTCTTTAATACTCCCGCCATCAACAATGATGTATGGAAATCAGCCAATTTTCAGCTACGTCACCTATACACGAGAGGAGAAATTCACGGTTTTTAGCACGGTATTTGTAATTCAACCCGGGTCCGTGAACCGAAGGCCAGTACGCTGACCATCCACTCAAGAAGCCTGACTAAATTCTTATTTCCATTCTTGTAATTTCCTTCTGAAACTCAACCTAATATTAACTATGATTATTATAAACATTCCTATAAACACATTACAATATTTATTTATTAGGGATTAACCTCACTCACACTCACACACACAAGGATAAGCGAAGGTGATACCAATCCCAAAAGTAATCCACGTACAACTATACATCCAATCCTTCGAATCCAGCCTCATCTCTCAAAATCATCATCATCATCATCATCATCACCTCCCCAGTAGCAACATCAATTAATTCTATTCAACATTCTTAACTATCACAGTGCACCTGTAATCTTGATATTTAAGGCTTACATTTTTTCTTGTAATTTTACAGCCTAGCCTAATATTATTGCACACTATCTTATACATAAGAGTGCTATAATTCATAGAAACCTATTAAATTTATGGGATCGCCTCCAATCAAGTGGTGGGAAGAGAGCTTTCAAGATAAAATATTTCTTACAATGGTTTGTAATTTGTCGACAAAAATATTAAATGATGATAATGACTGAGATAAAAATTGATGTGAGGAAATTCAAATAAAATTGTCGAAGAGAATACCACTGATGCTGAATAACGAAAAATAATAACATGGTGTTAATATTTGTAACAATTAGTATTATTTGAAATAAGCGGTCCTCAATCATTTTTTGGGAAGAACGTTATCTAGGATGGTTATCAATGAGTTACCACAACGCGTGGAGTTTATATATGAAGATATTTTGTGCAAAATGTCTGGTATAGACCAGGGTTCTGTTCGTTTACAGAGTAATGTGAATTCAAAAATTACGAGAGTAAGTATTGTTTTAAGTTAAATGGATAGAGACAGATCAAGATATAAACACTACTTTATTTCTACTTCAATCCTTTATTTTTAATATTGATATCCTGACAATAGAAAGTGGAGTCCTACTCTTTGAATTATTACAATAACAATGTTATTAGTTGTACGTCCTACGAACTACATATACGATTTTCGAAGACTCTGATGTGCAGAAAAGTTGTCCTGCAGGAGTTCTTTAAAGTGCTAGTGAATTTTCGTCACGATGCTAGAGTATTTGAGCACCATCAAATATCACTAGAGTCAGGCATCATCAAACCATTTCCACATTTAATCTTTAATTTCGTCGTCCCTGGAAATCGTCTTCCCCGCATTATCGTTTGATGTTGATGGACGACCACTCCTCATCTCACCTTTCATATCCGTGCTGCCTCTGCAGCCACCCTCGTGGTGCCTTTTACCTGGATGCCTCGGGTTCGATTCCCGACCAGGACGGCGGATCTAAGGGCTGGTTCGAGGTCCACTCAGCCTACGTGGTAACAATTGAGGAGCTGTCTGACGCTGAGGTGGCGGCTACTGTATAGGAAGCCAAGAATAAAGGCCGAGAGGATTCGTCGTGGTGACCACACGACACCTCGTAAACTTCCGGCCATCGGGCTTAGCAAAGGTCGCTTGGAAGGCCATGGCCCTTCGGGGCTGTTGCGCATTGGTTTTGTTATTTTTCTTCTGGCACCTCTGCAAATTCTTGGCAAGGTTTTCTTACTTGTTGAGCGTTCATCACTTACTTTCTGAATAAACACACAATTCTGCTATTGGTAGATTCCATGTTTTCTGTCTACACAAAGCAGATCTCTGGGTGTACCTCCTCCTACAACTATTCGTTCAATACCTTCACCATTTTGCAAACTGCCGTTGCGCCGTGACCATTTTTTACCGACTTGTTCGCCGTTGCACGATCAATCGGTGGAACTACAAACTATTGGATACATAAGTTGCAGCGAGCTCAGTTCTTTTATTTTTGAGCAGTTATATAGAGAAATTCTTATTTGTGTTTTTCATCTGTTTGAGTAACAGGAGCATAAGTGAAACATTATAACAGTGCCATTAATGTACTTTCCTTAAATGAATTTTCTTTTGTTCCCTAATTCACTAAAAGTTTGTAATTCTTGTAATTACAGGATTTCATACGGACATTGACCGTTCACAATCAAACGACTAGTGTGTGGAGGCAAAAGACGAATTTTCGAAATTTCTTGTAAAATCTTTCAGATCGAATATTTCGGTGAGACTTGAACTAAAGTAAACTCTTACATTTATAACAATTTTTGTGACTTCGTAAAAATTATTATAGTAACTGTTTAGCAATAACGCAAGAAATAAGCAAATACAGATACAAAAGATACAAAATATCGTAGTACACCATGGAGCAATGACGTGTAGTTTAAGAATACAAATACAATTGAAGAGAGGATATTTTAAGATATTAAATATTTGTTTCTTATGTATCTGAAATATTTGCAATATTTCTATATATATTACATATATGTAGCAAACAATAGCCTACGGTGCTTCTATTATGAGATTATTTCATAGCTGGGGACGGTCATCAATTCAATAGTTAATTATCGTAAAATACAGCTAATTCCACGTCTAACCCAATGTGGCTGGAGACTGTGAAAGAAATGAAAGAGTTCTAATGTTCCGAAAAATTACCGGACCTGATAGGGAAGGTTTTCAAAATGAAAGTAACTGAACTATTCTGTAATCTACATCCTTCAAAACGATCGAGCATATTTATACAACTGACTTCCAGAAACGAGAGCTACCGCATGCTCTTAATTTACTTAAAGACTCGCCCAAGAGGTCGACAAATACGAAAGTACCGAAATACCGAAATCCAAAACTTTTTGAGATCGTAACCAAATCGATGATTTATGATTTCTGTGATTTAATTAATCAGCGTTCGCATTGCATCTTATATTTCCTTCTCGTATCTGAAAAATACCTACAAGGTTATTTTCATTAGATAAGTTTCCTTCTGTACAATAATAGAAAAGAAGCAAAGTCTGTATCAGCACAAAATTAAACAAAATAACTTATTCATAACGAAGGAAGATTAAAAAAACTTGTTTATATTCCTTTATTGTATTGCGATTTATCAACACTCTTTTTTAAATATGGATTTGTCATTTTAGATTAGGAAAGTTTTCTCTATCAAAATTTGACCTCCTTTTAACAAAATAAGTACGGATATAAAATAGTCACTCTTAGGCTAAATGTATAACGGATTTAATGGAGAAAACGTCCGTTATTTGGATATACACAACACATTAAACCAAAGCCATACAGACCATGAAGATCCCTGGAGAAGTACAGTAAAGACAAAGGTTTCACTATGCGTTATCTGGGTAGTAAACGAGATACAGCAGTTAGCTATATGGCCATCAACCAGATGAACTGTACATACCTATTCTACTTCGGGGATGGACCGAAGGATGTCATTTTGTTCTACTTGTTTAACGGCGCACTAACACACCGAAGGATTTTGGCGACGGAAGTATGGGAAAGGGCCAGGATTTGGAAGGCAGTGGCCATAGCCTTAATTAAGGTACAGTCCCATCATTTTACTGGTGTAAAAATGGGAAAGAACGGAAAACCATCTTCAAGCCTGCCGACAGTGGGGTTCGAACCCACTAGCTCACAGCTCACAGCTACGCGACCCTAAACTCACGGCCTATTCGCTCGGTTTCTTTATTTCTTTGACGTTTGGTAGTGTGATTTGCTGCATGTATATGAAAAGGAGTGTATTAAGAGGTACACAAACAACCAGTTCCAGAGTTACGGAAATTAACCTGGTGTGGTTAAAATCCTTAGCCCGGCCGAGAATCGAACCCGCGGCCCTTTGAACCCGAGGCCAGTAGAATGGCCACTCAGGCACGGAGCCGAATTGATGTCTACGATATTTTCAAATCTTGCCCCGGATATTGCTGTATGCAAAGTAGAATAGATATAATAGAAACACAGGTTATCATAATAAGGACATGCGAATGATTTCTACAAGTCCCTAGAGTGAAACATTCAGTTTGAAGGTCAACTTCTACACTAAGAGTGTAAATCTTCATCCACTCGGTGCTTTTAGTGACTTATTACTGCTAATGGTGAAAGATCTAATTCTTTCCCAGGCGAATTTTCGACTGCTTTGAATATTTTGGAATATATTATCATTAATAGATGTGGTTGACAGCTTGTTAAAATTATGCAAGTATGTAATTATGGGTGTATTAACATTCCGTGAGATACACATTAAGATTCTATACGCTAATGTGTAACCACTTAAGAGGAAACTCGCAAGTCTTCCGAGTATATAGAATCTTTGTTTATATATGTAATTGGTCTCTTAATTATTACTAATATAAAAATCTGAACATCATACTAAACTTCTAATGAACTGAACCTCGCTGGCTGTAACACCTGGTAATTTCTCTATTCAAGTTATATCATGATTATTGTGTTATTTTACATTTTTTCTTGCGTTATTTCACCGCTATAATGTAAAGAACTGATCGAACTGGAAATCGTTTGATCTGTTCACTGAACAGAATGAAATGAAATGGCGTATGGCTTTCAGAGCCGGGAGTGTCCGAGGACAAGCTCAGCTCGCCAGGTGCAGGTCTTTTTGATTTGACTCCCGTAGGCGACCTGCGCGTCTGACAGCCCCCGTGCCAGAAAAATTAACCAATGGTGGTTAAAAAGCCAGACTCTGCCGGGAAACGAACCCAGGACCCCTGTCGCCAAAGGCCAACACGGCCAACACGCTAACCATTTAGCCAAGGAGCCGGACACTGAACAGAATGAAATATTTTAACGTCAATGTTTTTATTTTATCTGTGAGTCGTAGGATGACTCTCTTAGAACTAGTTGACCAGTCAGTCTAAAATTGGATTAGTGTCGAAATATATTCATCCCGGTAAATCCCCCTGTAACATTCTACTATAAAACTCATCATGGATTGTTCTTCTCCTCATACTTAGTGCGTTATGGCTGCAATCGACGCCTGAAAATCCATACTGTATTTGATATTGGGATAATTTATGGCATAGTACTTTATTTCTCTTTTCTGTCTGAATTTAAGGTAACACGCAACGATCCAGAACACTGCAAGAATTTATATTTACAGCCTAGAGCAACAGTGTGCAACGGAAATGAAATGTAAATGCAAGAGAAAAGTTCTGTATGGCGGATTGAATGCTCTAACATGAGGATGGATGAAAATGATGTCTTGATGGATACCTTCAATGATGTGAGGCAACGACATGAAGGGTATCTTTGCCGATTCTGACTCTGTTTCAGAAGTCCAGAGGGAATGACGTAATCGTACTTCTGGCACCGACAATAAGTTTCATAACTTCAAGGTTTTTTGAGGTGATATTTATTGATCTGAATATCAGGCAGTGTAACCATCTTACTGGACATTGTTACTGATTGAAATCGATAATCCTTAAACCGATGTCCCTTTTCATGAAGGCCAGAATGCCATTGCTCCCATCCAGTTGCAACAAAATTAATTTCACTATCACTGTGTCAGTTATCCTCGGTTTATGAATAAAATATCCTAAAACTATTGTATTATTCTTTTTAAGTATTACTTCAGTGAATTATTTTGTGGAGGAACGTTCTTGTGTGGCTGTGTATATCAGCGATTTTTGCAACTGGTATTCCTAGGAGTGCACGCAGTCCCTTTACGTAGAAACTTTTGAAAATCTATTGCATTCACGTTTAAACATTATTGTTAAGATGGCCAAAGTATTAGTTGTGATCAAACATCCTGAACGAACTCACACCAACATCAAGCTTACTGACAAGGTAGTGGAACAAGTCACCAGTTTCCCTTATCTTGGAAGTCTAATCACCAATGACAATAGGTGCAGCAAAGAGATCAGAAGGTAAAATGAAATGGCGTATGGCTTTTAGTGCCGGGAGTGTCCGAGGACATGTTCGGCTCGCCAGATGCAGGTCTTTTGATTTGACACCCGTAGGCGACCTGCGCGTCGTGATGAGGATGAAATGATTATGAAGACGACACATACACCCAGCCCCCGTGCCAGCGAAATTAACCAATTAAGGTTAAAATTCCCGACTCTGCCTGGAATCGAACCCGGGACTCCTGTGACCAAAGGCCAGCACGCTAACCATTTAGCCATGGAGCCGGACATCAGAAGGTGAATAGTGCTTAACAAACAAGTGTTTAATAATGAGAGAAATATTCTGATATGTGCAAATTTAGGTTTTTTTTGGAGTATTTTGTCTCCAGTGTGCGATTGTGTAGATGTGAATCTTGGACAATCAGAGATCTAGATTAGAAACGACTTGAAGAGTTTGAGATGTGGCGTCTCGGGAGGAATGCTACCGAATAAATAAATTGGAAAGACAACAAACAAGAGCATCCTGAAATAAATGCAATGTAAAAAGGAACTGATGCTAACGATACGAAGAAGAAGGGCTGAATTCGCTGGCCAACTTGCCACATAGTACATTTGTAACCAATATGCAAGAAGGGAAAATCACGGGGAAGAAAGGCCGAGGACGACTGAGGAATAAATTCATTCAATCCTTGGCACAGAAACTTCATTGTGGCTCCTAATATGAAATGAAACGAGGAGCTGAAGACAGAGAACAATGTTTGCATAGACAAGAAATGTAGAAATTGATTATGATTGCACTATGCCATTGTCGTTTTATTTTAATGTAAGGATCTTGAGACATCGTACTCAACATTTATTTACTGCCATGAAATTTGCTTGGTAACCTACTGCTTCGTAGCCTTGTGCATCTACTCATCATCATCATCATCATCATCAACATCATCATCATCATCACCAGAAACAACATCTTCATCAATTTCCTGTGTCCAGCCCCCACCGGTTTTGGGATGTTTATGGCATATTTCCATGTTCCTCTATCCAGCCACCATTGTTCCTCCTTAACTGTGTTCCAGTCCAGATTTCTTCTAATTATAGCACTCTAGATCTTTTTAACCACCTCAGTCTGGCTCTCCCTCATGACCTCCTCCCTCCTATATGTGTCTCCATCGTTCACATCGGTGTCCTTCCTTCTTGCATCATCTTAATATGTCCAAACCATCTAAGTTCATTTTTCTCCATTGTGTTGCAAAGCTTTTCCACTCCGATTTCCTTACTGTCATCCTCATTTTTTGCTCTTTCCTTTCTTGTCAATCGTTTTACATTTCTTAAAAATTTAATTTCCCTGGACTGCATTTTATTATCCTTTTTGTCGGTGTCCAGGTATCCACTGCGTATGCCAGTATTTGGCAGTAGTATATCTCACACAACACCGCTTTACACTGCACTGGTACGTCGTCCAACCACACCAGATTTCTCACATTCTGGTATAATGTTTAATCCTGTTACTGAATTCCATGTCCTGCCCTGAATCCTGCATCAGTTCACATCCATCACTAGGAACTTTCCACAGTTTCACAGGTTTGTCCCCTAATATTTATAATTTCTTTCCCTTTCCTTTTTCCTTAGTCAACAGCATTTTCTAATTCTTCTCCACGCTGATTTTCATTCCATACTTTTCAATATCTCACTCAACATGTCGGGATGCCCTTGTACTACCTATCCGTTTGCTCACAACATCTGAATATTATCTGCAAACAGTACTGCCTTCATGTACCTGTCAAGATGGTTTTCCTTTGTCCCCTTCATAATTCCGTCCATTATGCATATTCTAGTTTGCAGTTATTTGAGGATGTGACTGGTGAGGAAGAAATCGTAACCTATGAATTTATTTAATTAATTTATTTATGTATACATACATGCATACACATATATACATATTCGTGGTATGGGTTACCGTAGTCACGTTCTAGTTCGTGAATCATGGTCAACGATTGAGTATCTTATGAACAGGTCCTGAGAGTCGTGATTACCAGTTGCTACAGAAAAGAAATAGGCGTATCTGATATATTCTGAGTCGGAGGCCTCGTTGTGCTCAGGTGGCTAGGACTATGCAATCCAACTGTTAGAGGAGAAATTCTCACTGGGGCCACTCCACCAAATTTGAATTTATTTTTATATAATATTTTATTTATTTATTTATTTATTTATTTATTTATTTATTTATTTATTTATTTATTTATTTATTTATTTATTTATTTATTTATTTTGTACCATCCCAAAATTCCCCTGGATTTGGAGTGGGAAATCATGTAATGACTGAGACTTTTCTTCTCAGTTTTGCTCCCGATACTGAGTAAATCTCTCCGAAACCCTCAAAAATGACCTTACGATACATTCATTTTAGAGCCGCGAACTGAACCCGCAACAACCGTACGGCAAGAAAACGGTGATAATGTTATCGAGGCAGAAAGAAGAAGATGACACCTTTATTTTAAATATAGGCAAGTTCTCCTGCTGTATTTCATCCTCGAATGCCTTCTGCCATTTCATTCCACCCCCTGATGGCGTAGTGCATGTGGTCTGTGTCGCTTATGTAGACCTGGATTAGGTTTTATGGACCGATGTCTTTCCTGACGCCAACTCCATGTGGAGAAATGTCTTCAATACTGTAGTGGTTGGTAGTGTGTATGAATGAAGAGGAATATATTTAGACAAATACAAATAAAACTCAATCTCCGAACCAGAGGAATTGTGAAGACGCGTTTAATATCCCCGACCCGTCCTGGAATGGAACTAGGGACCTTCTGAACTGAAGGTCTCAGTGCTGATTATTCAACCAGGAAGCCAGGCATATTTCATCCTTGAAAATAAATAATATTTACAGAAGCTGTATGAAAGATAAGTTACTTGAAAACGAATTTCTTCATTAATTACTAGTTTTGAACCTAAGTAGCATAAATTCAAGTTCCTAACTTCTATTTCTGTTGAGTTCTATGACTATAAATTTTTCGGATACCGATATATAAGCGGTGGACTGAAATGATTCTCTGGAGGAGTGTATCTTAATAACAGTTCCAGTAAGTATAAAACCTGTTTCCCAAAAATTGCGTTTCTATGATAATTTCAGTCACTTTTTATTTAAGACTTTGAATAATGCTTTAGCAGCCTTACTGGATCAGTAGTAAAGTGTCCGACTCATGATCCCAAGTCTGAGGGTTTGATCCCCGCTGCGGTAGTCGTTTTTTGAAGAATGGTAAAACATTTTGGTGTTAATGTCATTGTTGTTGGCATGTATGAGATCTCTGGTGGCGCACTGGATATTATCCGACAAAATTAAATTCGTTCAGCCTTAGCGACGTCCAAAAGAATTTAAATTTTACTGCTAGAAGATCAATCGGAATATCGAAATTGGTCGGCAGGCTGCCTCGTTGGCATGATCTGCAGCTCGGTAGTTATGACCGTACGATTATTATTATTATTATTATTATTATTATTATTATTATTATTATTAACGTCGCTTACATCTGAAAAGAATCGTTTCGGTTTTTATCAGATATTACTGTCGAGTTGCGTCAACAACGAAGTTTTAATTAAATATTTTGAATAAATAATATTAATATTTCTTCTATTTCTCGTAAGGCCAGCATGCCCTCCCTTTTGCCTGGACTACTCGGGGTCATTTCCTCGCTTTTCCAGATATTTTAATCTCAAATTTATGACAGGAAGATTTTCAGTCATCCCTATAAAAGCAACTGAGAAGTTGATATGAGGCACAATGAGTCTCGTCGTAATAATAATAATAATAATAATAATAATAATAATAATAATAATAATAATAATAATAATTGTTACGGACTTTTCCGTGGTAGGTAGAGGTGAAAGAAGGTGCGGGTGTGAATGGGTTTCAAGCTACGAAATTATAGTGCAATATAAAATTAATTTAAAATTTAACGAGGTTATATTTTCTTTTCGAAAACAAAGAAATAACAAGCATGGCAGGTACAAAGTAGCATTTCAAAAGGGGTTAGTTACAATATTTACAGAATTTGGGCTTCGCGCCCTGACTTCACAAAACTTGGGCAATCAGCACAGTTTTACCCCAAACACAAGTTTTAACAGAGGGGGAGAAAATCCCCATTCATACCTAGGAGCTCTTGCTCCAAATTACACTGAGAAACCTTCATGAGGCATACAACCCAGAATTTTCAAAAGAGCCACTCGCTCTCAAAACTTTAAGCCTCTCCCAGGCCACACCAAACTCCACCTTCAAGTTGTCCTCAACGGACATAAACACAGGGGTAAAATACCCAATCTACTGAGGTCTATTAAAAGAAAAGCAGGTTAATTAAATGACCTCTAGAATAACAATTTGAGAGGAGGCTAACCGCACTCCTGATACGCTTTGTTTAAAACCTACTTGGCACTAGGCCAATAATACAAGGGCTAATCCCATACTACAGAGGTGACTTAAGAAAATAACAATTTACATTACATCACGGAAGAATTGGTTTGAGAAAATAAGTTCACCTCAAAACAATATGAGTGGGAACCCGAGAGGGTTAGCACTCTCTATCCCAATATGTAGTTTAGAAGATAGGATAGGTACCAGTAGTCTTTACATTTTAAAGGAAAGTTACATGGGAGAAGGCCTAGAACCCGCCCCGAAGGTTAAACTGCTGAGCAAGCAAAGAAAGAAGTTATTACTTGGCCATTTACCTTGTTGTAGACGCCGCCGAAGAAAGAGGCGCTTCCCGCCTCCTGCTATGTACTTAATACACTGAAAGATGGAACAGAAGTGGCCCCGAGACCCTAAAATCAGCAGTTTATATCCTCTCGCGGAAGATTCTAGGCGTTAGGGGAAAGAAAACACCCTTCCACAAAATTTTTATTGGCTAGGGAAAAGAAACCCCTACATAGAGGAAGAAGAAACACATTATTGGTGGAAAATTAATGAAAGAAATTCGGGATTGGCTAGATCCAAACTAAGGGGAAAAAGAGGGGTATACAGCCAACTTAAACAATGACAGAAAGAAATTTAACAAAGAACAAACTCTTGAAATAAAAATTTCTCCAACAAAATAGTTCTTTGACTCCGCACTAGGTCGCACTATTGTTGATCTTCAGTAGTGTCCTCTAGAAGAGAAAGTTCACACTTCTTACTTCAAGCGAAACAAAAACACATCAAAAATGACACAGTTCACAAACTCAAAAATTTCCAGGTAGTGACATCTTCTGAGAAATTAGTAGATTAATAGTGTAGATAAAGTTCAGACTTCCTCCAGAAGAGGAGTTTCAACTGGCGCAACTTTTAAATAAACAGAGTAGAGGTGTACCGCCCGGTACAGACCTCCCCCCCCCAAGAGTTCCTCCAGGGGTGACACATGAAATCAGTTTGAAACAAGTTCCAAGTTATAAAGTGAATATGAAAATAGATTACAAGATTTTCAGAATGTTGTGTGATTCAGTTTCACAATTTGTTGTTGCAGGTGAAGTAAAGTCTTTCTGTTTGTAGAAGTTGAATTTCTGAAGATAACCTTTTAATACTTGAAAGTGATGAAAAATTTGGCAATGTCCACCAAATATTGTTGTTGAATTCCCAAGTGTAATCATTACTTATAGTAACTGTTCATATAGTTGATGTTGATGAAGTGAGGTGGCCAGACCGGCCGTTGCAGCTTGCGTCCAAAGTAGGCCGCTCGGACCCCTCAAGTACCCTGAGATACCGCTCGCCCGCACTATGAGGGGAGCAGAGGTGTTGAAGTACGCCACGCCCGCGGTGAACAGATACAGGCTGCGGGCATGTAGCAGG
This sequence comes from Anabrus simplex, assembly GCF_040414725.1. Lineage (NCBI taxonomy): Eukaryota > Metazoa > Arthropoda > Insecta > Orthoptera > Tettigoniidae > Anabrus > Anabrus simplex. The sequence continues at coordinate 447,769,904 of NC_090265.1, forward strand.
TCGTACGCCGCACATCAGCCTTGGCCGGGAGGAGAGCTCCGGCTCGCCGTGCACATGTCGTCCTCGCTGGAGGGGAGGGGGCCCATCCCCCTCCCCAGTCGCTGCACGGCGCTGCGCGGCTGCGGGGGCGCTGAAACATTAAAGCTAGGCGGCAGAATTGTGTTGGACTATCATCTTCTTTGAGGGTACAGGCTTGTGGAGAGGTTGAGGGGCCAGCGGTGTGTAGATATCCATGGCATTTACTATTATGAAGCCACAGTGTAAGGTGGAGCAGGAGACGGGAGCGTGGTAATGGCCGTGGCAAGAACAGGATGGCAGTTTAACGGGTCGGGGCAGGTTTTACACAAGGCTTACATCTAAAACCATAATATTATAGAAGGGGCAGAATGCCTTAAAAGTGAAACTCAAAAAAAAAAAATATAACCTTCATATCCTTTCAAAATAATATGAAGCAAGTTAACACAGAAATTACACCGGTTTCACCTGGGACAGGTGAACTCTAAATATCCTCTCGGTGGCTGGATTACTTAGCAATAAGGTAACCGGCGTAAGAAAATCGAGAATGATACAAGGCCCATGAAATCTGGGGGCAAGCTTGCCCGCGGGAACAAAATTTTTGACCATAACCTGGTCACCTACCTTCAAAGTGGTGGGTCTCCGTCCACGATCATACCTTTCCCTAACCTTTTCATGAGATACTTTAAGATTAGCTTTAGCCTTCTTCCAAAGATCTTTAATGTTGTCCGGATCTATTGTCTCGGGCAGAATGTCATTCAGAGACCAGAGGTTAGAGAGCGGCGTGTAGGGAACGAACTTAAACATCAAAGAAGCTGGAGTAAATTTGTGTGATTCATGAACCGCCGAATTCAAAGCAAAAGCTAACCAATGCAGGGACGTGTCCCACCTAGAATGATCTTCATGATGATAGGCAATAAGTGAGGACCTGAGATTACGGTTAACCCGTTCAGCCAGAGATGGTTGAGGGTAATAAGCAGATGTAGTTACATGAGAGATGGACAAGTCAAAACAGAATTTACGAAACAGATTTGATGTAAAAGCTTTAGCATTATCAGATACAATGTTTTGGCACGGACCAAAAGAAGCAAAAATAGAATTTAGGCAAGTAATGGTGGACTGAGCGGTAGCCAGCTTAGTCGGAAATAACCAAGAAAATCTAGTAAAGCCATCTACGCACACAAAGATGAACTTGTTAGCATTACCCTTTGACTGGGGGAAGGGTCCTACATAATCGATATACAGGCGTTCCATGGGGCGGAACGCTTGATGCGAAGACAAAAGGCCTACCTTGGTGGACATGGTGGGTTTACTAAGCAAACAAGATTTACAAGCTTTTACAAGTTCACGGATTTCACCGTCCATACCTTTCCAGATGAACATTTCACGAATCTTTTCACGAGTTTTAAAGATACCCAGATGCCCTCCTAATGGGGTCTCATGATAATACTTGAAGATCATAGGTACCAGAACAGGTGGAACGACAACTTTCATCATCTTGTCATGCCTCGAAGGGCAACATAAAACACCATTCCTGAGAACATAAGGGACAACATGTTCCCCAGAAGAAAGGGTTTCCATTATCGGAGCCAGCGTCGGATCTTCACGTTGGTATTTCTCAATATCTCTAAAAAGCATGGGAGCATCTGTTAAGATGGCATTAACACCAGATAGTATGGACTCGGGAGGTGATGAACTGTCGGCCGGTTCCTGGGTCTCAACGTCGTTAGAAAACATACGGCTGAGTCCATCAGCCACAACATTTTCGGTACCTCTGATATGCCTGACATCGAATTGGAAGGCAGAAATACGGATGGCCCAACGGGCTATACGACCAGTACGACGCGGCCTACCTAAGACCCAGCTTAAGGCTTGATTATCTGTCTCCAGGTCGAATTTAACATGTTCCAGATAGAGACGGAACTTCTCTAAGGCGAATAAGACTGCCAAACCTTCGAGCTCATAGATGGAATACTTGGCTTCTTGAGCCGACAAAGTCCTAGATGCATAGGCGATGGGTCGCCTCCCTAGTTCAGTCTCTTGAAGAAGGACTGCAGCTACTGCTGACGACGATGCGTCGGTTTGGACAATGAATTTCTTCGAGAAATCAGGCATAGCAAGTACAGGGGCATTACAAAGAGCTAATTTAAGGTCTTCAAAAGCGGCTTGTTGAGAAGGTCCCCACTCGAATTTGATGCCTTTCCTACGTAGAAGGTTTAAGGGCGCCGCTCTATTAGCAAAGTTAGGAATGAACTTCCTGAAGAAATTCACCATACCAATGAACCTGGCGATACCTTTAATGTCCTTGGGAGGTTTAAAATCACGGATGGCCTGTGTTCTAGAATGATCGACTGCTACACCATCAGGTGACACAATATGCCCTAGGAAAGACATAGAGGGCTTAGCAAAGGCAACCTTGGATAACTTAACAGTTAACCCAGCCTTACGAAGGCGATCGAGAACTTCTCGCAGATGATCTAGATGCTCTTCAAAAGTCTCTGAAAATACGACATCATCTAAATAGTGATATAAGTACTCGAATTTGATGTCGGAGAAGACCCTATCTAGTAGCCTAGTGAGCACAGCTGCCCCCGTGGGGAGCCCGAAAGGCACGCGGTTGTATTCGTATAAATTCCAGTCCGTGGCAAACGCTGTAAGATGTTTAGACTCTTCAGCTAGAGGAATTTGGTTGTAGGCCTGATTCAAATCCAAGATCGTGAAGAACTTGGCCTTACGAAACCATGAAAAACAAGAATGAAGGTCGGGAAGGGGCACAGATTGCAACACCACCTTCCGATTGAGAGCCCTGTAATCAATGACAGGCCTGAAGCCTCCTTGGGGTTTCGGGACTAGAAAAATAGGCGAAGAATACGCTGACTTAGAGGGCCTAATAATACCATCCTTCAACATCTGATCGATGATTTCTTTTAGAGCCTTCATTTTAGGTGGAGATAGCCTATAAGGTGGAAAACGGACAGGAATCGAATCCGTGACCTCAATTTTGTATTCAATAAGGTCAGTAACACCAAGAGTATCAGAGAACACCTCGGGAAACGACTGACACAATTTGCGAATACTATCAGCCTGCTCCTCAGGTAGATGTCTAAGGTCTAACAACATCTCATCCTGGGTAGGCGAAATAGATGAACATGATGCAGAATTACACTTTAATAGAGGGATTTTACAATTAGAGGCAAATTTGAATGTGCACGACTTACTCTGAAGATCGAGCACAAGACACGTGTGAGACATGAAGTCCGCTCCCAGTATGATGGGGCAAGACAAATGCTTGGCCACAAACAATTTGATTTTCCATGTAAATTTAAAAACCCGAATTTTGACATGTAAGGAACCTAGAATTTCTAATGGAGATGAATTAGCCGAAACATATTTAACAGGAGATGAGTCATAGTCAGGGAGTTTACAAACAGATTTCAATTTAGAATACCAATCAGCCGAAATAATGGAACAAACACTGCCTGAATCTAAGAGAGCTGTTATAGGCTCGTTATTTAACTCAATCTTAAGAAAAGGAACAGGTGCGGGGGTATCCGCCGCAATCCTAAGACACTCTTTAGGGCATTCAAAAGATGAATTAGAAGGCTGGTCGTTCTCTGCATTTACAACCTGTTTACTAGGGGCTGAGTCTCGGGAAGATGGATTAGTCGGCTCAGCCGACGCCACTAGTCACTTTTTATTATTGGCATAGCTGGAATTTGCACCAGAAGTTGAGCAGGAGGGGGTGCTATTTGAGTTTGGGCAATTCTTGGCGATATGTGAGAAGGCCCCACACTTAAAACAGCCTTGTGATGACCCTGCTCCATTCCTTGTCCCACTTGACTTGATCAGAGGACACTTATTCCGCAGATGGTCAGGCGACCCGCAAGCATAACATTTACGGGGATTGACTGGTCGGCGAGGTGGAGGCCGAGTGTTACTAAAGGAAGGCGGGGGTTCTTTCGCGACACGCAAAGAATCGGCGTATCTAACTCCTTCCGCTGAGACTGCCAATGCTTCAAGTTCCGAGAAAGTTTGCGGGCACGCCGCGAAACACAAATATGACCTATAGGATGGTGAAATACCTTCCACAATAGCTTGTACAATTTGATCCTCAGGGAAGTGAAGAGCAAACACCCTAGTATAAAACTTAATGTCCTGTATGAAATCAGCCAAGTTTTCATCCAAACGCTGTACCCGATAATAATACTTCTGAATAAGGGAGGACCTGGCCCTAGCCGGGATGAAGTTAGCTAGCAAATGGGCATGGAAATCCTCGATAGAAGATTGCTCGGCAATGGCTCTAACTATTTTGTCAGATAGAACACCAATAGCATAAGGATAGATAATTTGCAAAATTTGACATGGGGAAAGAGAAAACACAAGGGCATGATCCTGAAATTCCACTAGAAATCTTAAAAATGAAATTACGTCACTGGTGGTGTTGACGGAAAACTTAGAGATACCTCTAAGCAACATTGCCAATGGATGAGGCAAGCTGCTGAACCCAGGTGACATAGTCGTTAAAGGTTTCAATGGCAAAGAAGTTAATTCAGAGCGGATGTTACTCAATGACGCACGGCGTTCAGATTCGTTGTTCGATGGGGCAGAGATAGTTTGAGCCGCAACGATTATCCTATTGACTTCTCCCTGAGGAGGCTCTTCCTCGTTACCTACATTCACCGTGGCGGGTTGATCAGTTTTGGGAGGAACTTCGCCGGTTAGCAATTGAGTGACCTTATTAGACAATTCAGAAATAGTTTCAAGGAGCGTATTAGCGTCCTTCCTCTGAACGTCATTCACCTTTAGAGACAACAGATCATTAACTCTATTTGCAAAGTGATACAGCCTGCCTTGCACACGCTTAATTTGATTAGGAGACGGATCGTTTTCATCAAAAAAGCTGACTACAGATGCTAGCCCAGTAATATTCTCGACGATCGTGGAAAGAGAGTCATCAATTTCTTTCTCTCCCAAGTTGGGGATGGAAATGGGCAAATCAAGGGACTCTCTAAGCTTGTTGGTGTCGATTGCAACCGTGCCTCCAGATTGCACATTTCTGATAGTTAACTCGTATATCAACTCCTCTTTGCGCAAGTAGTTAAGGAGGAGAACATCGCGAGGGCCGGGCATGATGACAGAACAATTTTGAAAAACTCAAAAAATTCCAGCAACTGAGAAAATGGTTAGAGTTCGAATCAAAGCAATGTTTAGCCGTCAAAAGGGGCTAAATTGAGACCCATTCAACCACGCTCTGCTACCACTTGTTACGGACTTTTCCGTGGTAGGTAGAGGTGAAAGAAGGTGCGGGTGTGAATGGGTTTCAAGCTACGAAATTATAGTGCAATATAAAATTAATTTAAAATTTAACGAGGTTATATTTTCTTTTCGAAAACAAAGAAATAACAAGCATGGCAGGTACAAAGTAGCATTTCAAAAGGGGTTAGTTACAATATTTACAGAATTTGGGCTTCGCGCCCTGACTTCACAAAACTTGGGCAATCAGCACAGTTTTACCCCAAACACAAGTTTTAACAGAGGGGGAGAAAATCCCCATTCATACCTAGGAGCTCTTGCTCCAAATTACACTGAGAAACCTTCATGAGGCATACAACCCAGAATTTTCAAAAGAGCCACTCGCTCTCAAAACTTTAAGCCTCTCCCAGGCCACACCAAACTCCACCTTCAAGTTGTCCTCAACGGACATAAACACAGGGGTAAAATACCCAATCTACTGAGGTCTATTAAAAGAAAAGCAGGTTAATTAAATGACCTCTAGAATAACAATTTGAGAGGAGGCTAACCGCACTCCTGATACGCTTTGTTTAAAACCTACTTGGCACTAGGCCAATAATACAAGGGCTAATCCCATACTACAGAGGTGACTTAAGAAAATAACAATTTACATTACATCACGGAAGAATTGGTTTGAGAAAATAAGTTCACCTCAAAACAATATGAGTGGGAACCCGAGAGGGTTAGCACTCTCTATCCCAATATGTAGTTTAGAAGATAGGATAGGTACCAGTAGTCTTTACATTTTAAAGGAAAGTTACATGGGAGAAGGCCTAGAACCCGCCCCGAAGGTTAAACTGCTGAGCAAGCAAAGAAAGAAGTTATTACTTGGCCATTTACCTTGTTGTAGACGCCGCCGAAGAAAGAGGCGCTTCCCGCCTCCTGCTATGTACTTAATACACTGAAAGATGGAACAGAAGTGGCCCCGAGACCCTAAAATCAGCAGTTTATATCCTCTCGCGGAAGATTCTAGGCGTTAGGGGAAAGAAAACACCCTTCCACAAAATTTTTATTGGCTAGGGAAAAGAAACCCCTACATAGAGGAAGAAGAAACACATTATTGGTGGAAAATTAATTAAAGAAATTCGGGATTGGCTAGATCCAAACTAAGGGGAAAAAGAGGGGTATACAGCCAACTTAAACAATGACAGAAAGAAATTTAACAAAGAACAAACTCTTGAAATAAAAATTTCTCCAACAAAATAGTTCTTTGACTCCGCACTAGGTCGCACTATTGTTGATCTTCAGTAGTGTCCTCTAGAAGAGAAAGTTCACACTTCTTACTTCAAGCGAAACAAAAACACATCAAAAATGACACAGTTCACAAACTCAAAAATTTCCAGGTAGTGACATCTTCTGAGAAATTAGTAGATTAATAGTGTAGATAAAGTTCAGACTTCCTCCAGAAGAGGAGTTTCAACTGGCGCAACTTTTAAATAAACAGAGTAGAGGTGTACCGCCCGGTACAATAATAATAATAATAATAATAATAATAATAATAATAATAATAATAATAATAATAATAATAATAATAATAATAATAATAATAATAATAATAATCCAAAATCTCAAAACGATCATCAGATATTGTACACTAAGGTCCAAGCAGAATGTGTCTGTCATTGCAGACTTCAAGAAAGCGTACGACTCCATTGACCGGGAAGTCCTGCTAAACATCTTAAATGAATATGGAGTTGATTTGAAACTGTTGGCATTAATTAGAGCCACCCTGACTGACACAAAATCCAAGGTGAAGTCCCAGGGAAGTCTGTCGCATTCCTTTGACATCAAAACAGGAGTCCGACAAGGTGATGGGCTATCCCCGATACTCTCCAATCTGGCGGGTGAGATTACAGGAAACCAACTACAGTCCACTAAGAACAGGCACCAAATCCAAGGGATCACAACAGACTGCTTAGCATTTGTCGATGATATTGCCGTCCTCTCAAACGACGTAGAAACCGCTAGAGCTCAAGTTGAAATGTTAAAGGAAATTGCCGAACAATCTGGTCTGCAGATATCGTTTGAGAAAATAGTAGTAATGAAATGAAATGTCGTATGGCTTTTAGTGCCGGGATATGCCAGGACGGGTTCGGCTCGCCAGGTGCAGGTTTTTCTATTTGACTCCCGTGGGCGACCTGCGCGTCGTTATGAGGATGAAATGATGATGAAGACAACACATACACCCAGCCCCCGTACCGTAGGAATTAACCAATTAAGGTTTAAATCCCCGATCCGGCCGGGAATCGAACCCGGGACCGTCTGAACCGAAGTACAGTACGCTGACCGTTCAGCCAACGAGTCGGATAATAGAAGTAATGACTAACATCAAAGAGGCCCCGCCAGAACTCCGTACAAAATACGGGGACATCGCCCGAGTAGACAAATTCAAATACCTGGGTGAGATCATAATGAAAAATGGACTAGACAAAGAAGCACTTCAGAAACGAGTACGCAAACTGGAAATAGCCTACCAAACATCGTGAACAATCTACAACAAAAAATGCCTTTCCCGAAACACCAAGATATGTCACTATGAAACTGTTCTGAAGCCAGTAGTTCTATATGCAGCCGAAACCCTATCTCTAAATGCCAAGAAAGGACTCCTTGAAGAACTGGAGAAAGAAAACCGCAAAATTGTGAGAGGAATCTTGGGATCAAAGTACAGAAATGGAATCCATCAAAAGAGATCCAACGAGGAGTTCTACAGCAAAAAGAAAATTACCGACACAATCCGAAAAAAGACGAGCACGATTTTACGGTCATCTGAAAAGAACGGACAGAAGAAAGTTAACTAAAGAGATCTTTCACTTTTTTATTCAAACCCCAAACCCATAATTCCCAGATTTATAAATACCAAAGAAGACCTGCAAATGCTACATATCTCAGCTGAAGACGCCCTTAACAGAGATGGCTTCGGCAAGAAAATATTGACGAAATGATGATGAAGACGTCACATACACCCAGCCCCCATGCCAGAGAAATTAAGCAATGATGGTTAAAATTCCCGATCCTGTCGGGAATCGAACTCGGAACCCCTGTGACCAAAGACCAGCACTCTAACCATTTAGCCACTGAGCCGGACCATGCCGGTAAATATAACGTCAGACACGTTGACTACCTTCAAATACTACCGGAATGAGCCGGGGTCGAACGCGCTAACTTGAGCTCAGAAGACCAGTGCCATGCTGACAGTACTGATGCGATGTGATCAATGCTAACGGAGGGCATTTTGAACATTCCACGTAAGGAAGATTTTCATGCCCTATGCTGGTACGTTCTGTTTCCGTATGTTTCCCATGACTGATGTACTATGCACAGTTGTAGAAAATGAGTTCGAACATGGATAAAGCGTTTTCAGACCCATCTTTGAACAACGTATTGTCTTATTCTACGTGTGAGGAATGTGTGCTGGAAGTTTATCTTATCGTTACATTCTGTATGGGGCTCGTCTTCGATTGGGAGAAATACGGTACTATAATTTTTTTCTGAATGAAATAATTAAACTCACACATTCACGAAAAATAAACAAGTAAGCCATAGTGTGAATATCATCGGTGGAAATGCAAGTTTTGAAGAAACTGATTGCCTTTTCATACTGATTTTAATGTGTATGGAGGTTCTTCCTGCTTTTATACAAAAATCGGGCATAACGACAATCCGCTATAGCGAGTAAATTTTTCGCTGTAATGAATTCTCACTGTAACGGACTTCTACTGTATGTTATAGTGTAATATTTATATTCAACTTGTGTGTTTGACAGACTGAAAAGCTTTTAAGTTACATTTAACTGAGTTGACACTGGAAGGTCTAATATAGAAATAAAGCGTTTTCAGACCCATCTTTGAATAACGTATTGTCTTATTCTACGTGTGAGGAATGTGTGCTGGAACTTTGGCCTACCGTATTATTACATTATGTATGGCATCTGCTTTAATGAATACAATTACTTTCAAGAACAAATATTGGCTAGGAAGAGGTCTTGGCTTAAAAAGAATTATTGAACTTGAAATCGTAGTGGTGGTGATGATGGCGGTAGGTGCGGTGGTTATTGTTGTAGTAAAAGGACCCTGCCTAACTTTAATTCTAGAATATTTTGCCCTGTTTCATTCGCAACTGGCAAAGTAGGACTGAAAACAGAGCAATGGAAATTTCGTCCAAGAGTTCACTTCTTTATTATAGAGTACCGCTGATTGCAACTGAGAACTCACTGTATTAGCTTTGCTACTCCCTGAACTGATATAGAAAGAAAACATACAAGGCTATTTAGAACAAGACTCCAAATTCCTTAAAATTAAACGAATACCTCAAAAAGTTTTTCAAACGTGTGTGGTGGAAGCTACGTGCAACACGTCCCGTATTAAACAATACTGATAGCAACAGACTCCGAATTACAGTAGTCTTGGAATGGCATAACGACAATCTTGAATATGCAGTGCCGAGAATATTCTTTTAATTTTCTTGTTAATCATTTGTATTCAGCTCGGTGAAACGTTGTGTTTAATCTTAGCACACGCCTTCAGCTAGATATCAGTAAATCTATACGTGAACGGATGGACTTAGTTATGTTGTTTGTAGACGAAGTTTAACTTAAACGCTGATAATTTTCGTTTGAATTAGTAATTTACCAACTAATTTGATATACGAGTGTACCAGGTTTTCGCTTAGTGATACGATATTTTGACATGCTCATTCACGATCACCCTTGGAGCTGCAGTAGTGGTCTGCAGTTCGGGTGGTTCATCTATGTAAAAATAGTTGTAGGAGATCCACTGTCTGTAATTTCGTTTATTTTGCCAGTTTTTCAGATACTTATCCGTTTTAGGTCAACTTAAGACCGTATCCTTGGATTCTAGCTTTCGTGCCTGTTTGTCCGTCTGTTCCACCATCACGGCGAAACGGCTGGGCAGATCACGAACAAACTTCATATTTACATTATACGCATTCAGGAGTAGGTTTATATATTCATAAGATTGAATATTACTGAATAGATTAGGAAGACCAGAACAGGATTTTCCAATTTTACTTATAATATTTATTTCATATAAAATCAGTAGACTATATGTGAAATATCACTTCGTTTAAACAACTTTATTTATGCACATAATTTCGATTAATCTTGAAATGGAGAAAATTATTATTTTCTGCAGGTGTCATGCTCTGCATTGAGTGACGGATACCAGCGCAAACTGACAACGAACCTACCGGTTACCATTGCAACTTATCTGGCTGCTTGCCAGCAGGAAAGTAACGTAATGCCCTTTTCGCCATTATTCCTCTAAAATCGTCGTTGTTCGTTGGGTAGAAGGCAGGAGAGACCTCAAGCTGCCATTCTGCGGGATATTTGCGGAACACCGTTGGAAGTTACAATCGCCTTCGAATAGCTCTAAGGGTGGTTGTTATTATTTCTACAGTGAAGTTCATTATTTCACGCCGTAAGGTGTTTTATTGTGTTTGTTATAATTTTTATAACCTGACCTGGCCGGGAATCGGGTAAGAGGCAGGCGTGCTACCCCTACACCACGGGGCTGGTAATGTCATTACTTGGTAGCTATAATTCCCTGTGAACAAATTAAATGAACGTTTAACTGAGTTTATTCCATACAATGTCACAATTAGAACTCAAATTTAGATTCCTAATACATATATCAGTGGAGCCACCTCGGATTGCCTAAGTACGAGTGCGGATTTGAGATTCAATATACAGGGTGTTCGGCGACAGCGTTAACCTCGTATATGAGCGTTTGATGGTTGGATATTTTGATAAATAGTTTGATATCTAGCGCCGTTGACATTATGTCATCTGCTGAAGTTAGGCAATCAGGTCGCTTCGCGACTGCGTTATTAAATCTGCTCGTGGCTTAAGCTTAAGACCGGTCTAAGGCCACCAATCGAAGAAAGAAACTTCACAAGGATTTGGATACGGGCCTCCAAGCTGACAGGATCGTGTAATAGCAAGTATGCTATGGAAACACGGGTGTGCTTGTCGTTAATAGTGATTTCTCGGCAACAACTTATGAAATGACGACGGTGCGAAATATTATTATTATTATTATTATTATTATTATTATTATTATTATTATTATTATTATTATTATTATTATTATTATTATTATTATTATTATTATTATTATTATTATTATTTCAAAATTAGTATGACGAAATATCTAACCCGGTTCACAATATTTCCGACCATCCTGTATAATCTGGCCCTCAGGATAATTTATTATCTATTCGGTAATATATTGTCATCCGAGGGAATATGGTATTCTAGTCATTTAGTAGAAGTATATTTACATTTCTAGAATGAAGTCTTGTTAGGGTATTCTTGTGGAACTTCTTATGTTAATTGATAGGATATTCACACGTAGGCCTACCAAAGAAACATCACGTTAATTCGAGCATCTGCACAACAATAGAGGCTGTTTCCAAACAATCCATTCAATGTTGAAATTACATACCATAAAAGACAGGTAGATATTGTGAGAATAAGAGGGGATGTCCGATAAGTATTTCTTGCCCACTTCCGATGCTGCACGTTACGAATATCTGCACAATAGCACGACGAAGTTACACCGTTTCGTGAACGGGGATCAAATACTCGCACTATTAATAAATGTACAGAACATTAATTCCTTAACATGAGTCATAATCATCAATCATTAATAGAGCAAACGCCTGAAAAGCCTTACATCTGATCTGTTTTTTGACATGCTCTATTGGTGGAAAAATATCTAATTCCCTCCTTGGGAACTTAGAATTTCCATTCGAAATTGCTAGGCGGGCAATAATTCCATGGTGGAGTTTTATCTCCCGTATGCAGTTATCAGACTGTGTCACTTACATAGGGCTTCTGGTACTCCTGCATACACTCCAGCGTCGGTGGGTAGGGTCTGACACATTCCACTTTGATGAGTCTAGTGTCAGACCTAAGACGAAACGCTGGTTAATAGAGCAAACGCCTGAAAAGCCTTACATCTGATCTGTTTTTTGACATGCTCTAATGGTGGAAAAAATACCTAATTCCCTCCTTGGGAACTTAGAATTTCCATTCGGAATTGCTAGGCGGGCAATAATTCCATGGTGGAGTTTTATCTCCCGTATGCAGTTATTAGACTGTGCCACTTATATAGGGCTTCTGATAAGTTCACCTGCACACACCCCAGCGTCGGTGGGTAGGGTCTGACACATCCCACTCTGATGAGTCTAGTGTCAGACCTAAGACAAAACGCTGGTTAATAGAGCAAACGCCTGAAAAGCCTTACATCTGATCATAATCATCAATAACATCATATCCAATCGGATTATTCGTAACTTTTCCACGTAATGCTGAGATAATTTACTTCGAGATTCCATGCAATTTTCCTAAATCTAACCCCAAATACGTAGCGCATTGTGTAGAAAGTACCGTTGACGTATATTTCCGGTTTCAGCGCTGGCGTTGCGAAGTTAAGTAAGCGCAATAGTTTCCTTCGTCTGTTGACACGCCACACGCAATGTTGAAGATATTCGCATAGTGTAGCCATCTTGTAGCGGGCGGGTCTTTCGAATGTTGAAGACAATAGATCAACCCGCCAACTGTGAGATACGGTCCGTTATTCGTATCTGGAATGCACGAAATATTAAACCAGTTAACATTCATCGCCAAGTAAGTGAGGTGTATGGTGAAAGTGCAATGATGGATGGACTAGAGAAAAATGAGTTCGAATGTTCAATGCAGGTCGTCAACATGTGCATGACTTCCCGCGGATCGTCCGACCGTGTGCCGTCACAAATGAACGAACAGACGGTATACAATTACGTCACTCTCTTCTGCTTTTCCCTCAATGTTCAAGGACCGTTCTCTACCGTATTGTGACAAGATCACATAGGGTTTCGGAAATTGTGTGCAGAAAAGATGCCGTAATGTCTAACTGAAGAACCCAAGACGAAAGGAATGGGCAGTTAGTTGGCCTTTCTCGTACGATATGCTGAGGAAGGTGCTGATGTGTTGCTACTCGGAGACGAGACATAGGTATCTCACATCATTCCTGAATCAAAGCAGTGATCCTTCGAGTGGAGGTATTCAACGTCATAAGTGAAGGAAGATCATGCGCACGGTTTTCTGGCACACACAAGCAGTGTTTCTCGCTGTATTCTTGCTGCAATCAACAAAGATGGCGACTGTGCAACGCTACGAAATCTGCGCCGTGCGATGCTTTCCTGTCGTGTATCGTGAAAGTTGGTATTTACTTAAAAATCGTTCTTTGTACCAGTGAGCAGCCATACAGAGGATCCAACAAAATTGAAGTCTAACAGTCTGTTCCTACTTATACTGTGCATAATAGGTGATCAAAGGTGCTTAATTCCTTTTATCTCTCTTTTTTTTACAGGTTTACGTCGCGCCGACACAGATAGGTCTTCTCGTGACGATGGAACAGGAAAGGGCTAGGAATGGGAAGGAAGTGGCCGTGACTTTAATTAAGGTACAGCCCTCCAGCATTTCCCTTGTGTAAAAATGGGAAACCACGGACAACTATCTTCAGGGCTGCCGAGAGTGTGGTTCGAACCCACTATCTCCCGAATACTGAATACTGGTCGCACTTAAGCGACTGCACATATCTAGGTCGGTCCTAATTCCTTAACATGATTCATAATCATCATTAACATCATTACACAGTGCATTTCAATGCTGGTTTCAGTTACATAGAAACTGTATTATCAAGAAAGAAATATCAATCATCCAGCATTACGGTTTCGTACAATTGGATGAAAGCGTATGGCCTTCTATAATGTTTATTTTTCAAAACTCCATATATAAATCCTACATGGGCTAAGGGATCTATAGAATTCGATTAGGTGCTAGGATATGTGAACATAGTTCGGTGCACAGCATAAATCCGCCTCTCATTGTCACTAGGTTTTACAAATGTTGAGATAGCCCCTTCATTATTTGAACGATAATTAGGCGTACAGCCAGATACACCACACGTTCGTCCCATATTGTAAAGAAGTTCCTGCACTACACTGACACATTTTAACAATAATCATTATTAAATAATACATTTTAAAGCGCGTTATACAATTCATAATAGTTCAGCTTAGAGACATGTCATAATTTCATCAGATGCCCCATATATTCAGTGCTTCTGTACGTCGCTGTAACATGGACTCTGAAATGTAACGCTATTAGGATAATATATGCCTTCTAGATGTGGGTTTTCCGAGAGATGTTAGGGATCTCGTGGAGAAACTATCTCTCAAATGCTGTTGTACTCAGGCGCATGAGAAGGGAACGAGTACTGTTGTTTAAGATCAAAAAAAGAAAGAGCCTATCTTGGGCATATTATGAGGAATTGATCATGCACGGTAAAATTGATAGACGAAGAGGTCACGGTCGAAGGAAATACTCTTGGGTGAGGAACTTTTGATGTTGGACAGAACTATATACGAGTATGCCGATGAGGGGAGCCGGACATCGCGCAGACTTCGCCTTGATTGTGGCCAACCTTCAGTAATGGAGAAGACACTACAAGAAGAAGTATATACCTTGAGTGCATATATTTGTGTATTTGTAATTCCTTTTATTAGTTTTTCTACATTTTTATGTGTTTATACGCTTATTATTGCATTTATTTTGTGATATTATGATACAAAATATCGTAGTGCAGGAATTACATGCGACATTGTAGATTTAGCACTACGTGTGTGAAGTCACATCTCTTGGTAGCAGGCTTCTCTACTGAGATGGCTCTGGCTGTACTCCTGCGATTGTGGCTTTCTGTTGGTGAGAATAATTTATTCTAGGCAACATAAAATTGAGTATTTGAATATCATAGAAGTCCAAGTACATTTATCTTCCTCTATATACACTGACTGACAGAGCAAATTCAACACGAAGAAGGAGTGGTCAGAACTTTATGCCAATTGCAGGGTAGACTGACGTCACTGAGATATGCTCATGATGTGAAATGCGCCGCTGTGCTGCGCACGTAGCGAACGATAAATGGGACACGGCGTTGGCGAATGGCCCACTTCGTACCGTGATTTCTCAGCCGACAGTCATTGTAGAACGTG
Source organism: Anabrus simplex (assembly GCF_040414725.1). Classification (NCBI taxonomy): domain Eukaryota; kingdom Metazoa; phylum Arthropoda; class Insecta; order Orthoptera; family Tettigoniidae; genus Anabrus; species Anabrus simplex. Next base: position 447,785,267 of record NC_090265.1, read on the forward strand.
TTGTCGTGTGCCACAGGACACGTGTATAGCTAAGAATGCCAGGCCGCCGTCAACGGAGGCATTTCCAGCAGACAGACGACTTTACGAGGGGTATGGTGATCGGGCTGAGAAGGGCAGGTTGGTCGCTTCGTCAAATCGCAGCCGATACCCATAGGGATGTGTCCACGGTGCAGCGCCTGTGGCGAAGATGGTTGGCGCAGGGACATGTGGCACGTCCGAGGGGTCCAGGCGCAGCCCGAGTGACGTCAGCACGCGAGGATCGGCGCATCCGCCGCCAAGCGGTGGCAGCCCCGCACGCCACGTCAACCGCCATTCTTCAGCATGTGCAAGACACCCTGGCTGTTCCAATATCGACCAGAACAATTTCCCGTCGATTGGTTGAAGGAGGCCTGCACTCCCGGCGTCCGCTCAGAAGACTACCATTGACTCCACAGCATAGACGTGCACGCCTGGCATGGTGCCGGGCTAGAGCGACTTGAATGAGGGAATGGCGGAACGTCGTGTTCTCCGATGAGTCACGCTTCTGTTCTGCCAGTGATAGTCACCGCAGACGAGTGTGGCGTCGGCGTGGAGAAAGATCAATCCGGCAGTAACTGTGGAGCGCCCTACCGCTAGACAACGCGGCATCATGGTTTGGGGCGCTATTGCGTATGATTCCACGTCACCTCTAGTGCGTATTCAAGGCACGTTAAATGCCCACCGGTACGTGCAGCATGTGCTGCGGCCGGTGGCACTCCCGTACCTTCAGGGGCTGCCCAGTGCTCTGTTTCAGCAGGATAATGCCCGCCCACACACTGCTCGCATCTCCCAACAGGCTCTACGAGGTGTACAGATGCTTCCGTGGCCAGCGTACTCTCCGGATCTCTCACCAATCGAACACGTGTGGGATCTCATTGGACGCCGTTTGCAAACTCTGCCCCAGCCTCGTACGGACGACCAACTGTGGCAAATGGTTGACAGAGAATGGAGAACCATCCCTCAGGACACCATCCGCACTCTTATTGACTCTGTACCTCGACGTGTTTCTGCGTGCATCGCCGCTCGCGGTGGTCCTACATCCTACTGAGTCGATGCCGTGCGCATTGTGTAACCTGCATATCGGTTTGAAATAAACATCAATTATTCGTCCGTGCCGTCTCTGTTTTTTCCCCAACTTTCATTCCTTTCGAACCACTCCTCCTTGGTGTTGCATTTGCTCTGTCAGTCAGTGTAAATAAAAACGTAACGACCATGTCACTGTACTGTACATTGACTATTTTAGCGAAATATTCGTACAGTTATCCGTTTCAGGTGTGTTAATGACCAACTGCATATTTTTTAGCTTTAGTGTCTGTCTGTCTGTCTGTCTGTCTGTCTGTCTGTCTGTCTGTCTGTCTGTCTGTCTGTCTGTCTGTCTGTCTGTCTGTCTGTCTGTCTGTCTGTCTGTCTGTCTGTCTGTCTGTAACCTGAAAACTACTCGATATATTCCTACCAAACTTCATATTTAGAATCCGTCAGTCCTTGGGTAGGTTTTAGGGCCAATATTATTTCTAAATCCCTGATATGACTAGGGGTTTATACGAAACCGAAACAGTGATTTTGCACTCTCGCAAAATATACATAACCAAACTTAATGGAAATCTACCTGCCTTAACGGAAATGAATTCCTATACCTTTTCTTCAAGTGCATCATTTCGATACGAGGATTAATAAGGGAGATATCGATACAAGTCCCACCGGACATAACTCAAGAGCTGGTGCGTGTAAAGCGTATTTCTTAAAACGTGAAAACTACTGAAGATATATCAACCAAACGTTATATTTAGTATCCACTTGACAAAAAGTAGGTTTTAAGCTCCATACCTTTCCAAATTCCCAAACGGACTGGGGGTTAATAGGGAACCGAAACAGATATCTTGCTCTCCCACAATATATACAATAGCAACCTGACTGGAAATCGACCAACCTTGATGGAAATCCATTTCTTTTATCTCATGTGGTTTACTTCGATAGGAGGATTAATAAGTGAGATATCATAAACGGCCGGTTTTGCAGGCTAAGTCCAGCGTACACAGCCCAAATGGTGTTGTACGTGGAGCAGATTCCTTATCTACGACATCTATATAAATAAAATCTTAAAGACCGTATGTTTGTGCATTTTCAATTTTTGGCGAAATTTTCTTACACCTATCCGATTAAGGGGTAATAACGACCATCTGCATATTTTTAGCTATAATAATAATAATTTCGTGTGGCTATTTCTAGCCGAGTGCAGCCCTTGTAAGCAGACCCTCGGACGAGGGTGGGCGGCATCTGCAATGTGTAGGTAACTGCGTGTTATTGTGGTTGAGGATAGTGTTATGTGTGGTGTGTGAGTTGCAGGCATGTTGGGGACAGCACAAACACCCAGCCCCCGGGCCACGGGAATTAACCAATGAAGGTTAAAATCCCCGACCCAGCCGGGAATCGAACCCGGGACCCTCTGAACCCTAGGCCAGTACGCTGACCATTCAGTCAACGAGTCGGGCATTTTTAGCTATAGTTTCCTGGAAGACCTAAATTTTACTCCCCTCACCCAAAATCAAGATTACGGCACAATCTACCAGACGAGCCAGAAAAAATAGGCAAAATTATTCGTTTTAGCCTGCGACCGACGGAAAACTTTCAAGATCTTTAAATTTTTCACTTTTTATTCCCGATGAATATCGAAATATGGAGGGAATTTTAATGACGGTGAAGACCTTCGTTTCGAGGTATTTCGCGGCAAAACGGTAAGTCCTAACATAAAACGGATGGCACAATCTCAGTTCAATTTGGAGTGTTCAACAACTTTTGTCCTGTGATATTTAGTCGTCCCTCTCCGTTATACGTTTGATTTGGCTGTATTTCTTGATTGTTCATAAATTGTGTGCCTTTTACACGTGTATTACATACTGTAGTTTGACACACTTATAGGAAAGATAGAGTAATCGAATTTGGCACGCACATTGACAGAACCAATGACTATATGCAAACCAAATTTAATGATTCTAGCTTCTACATAAGTATGTGGAAAGTAATGGGAAATTTTAAATTTACCAAAATTTTACCCGATTCAAATAACGTAACTCAATCTAACCCACATATATGGTAGTTACGAGAAAATGTTTTAAGTTTAAACATGTAGAGCGATAAAAGGGTCGTCTGATGGTGTAAACTGTTTGTTGATATGATGTACCGTTTAGGAGCAATAAATCTCGAAATGAAGGTCTGCACTTACAAACCTGACCATAGTTATCTCTCATCATCTACGTATATAAATAACATCGTAACGACCGTGTGTCTGTACATTGACTATTTTGGCGAAATATCCCTACAGTTATCCGTTTCAGGTGTAACAATGACCATCTGCATATATTATAGCTTTGGTGACTGTCAGTTTGTCTGTTTTTTTTTTTTGGTCTGAGTTGTTATAACTTGAAAACTACTGGATATATTTCTACCAAACTTGATATTTAAAATTCACCTGTCTTTGGGTATGTTTTAGGGCCAATATTATTTCTGAATACCTAAATTTGCTTGAGGTTTATCCGAAACTAAAACCAAGATTTTGCACTCCCGCAAAATATAAACATCCGAAATTAATGGAAATCTACCATCCTTAATGGAAATCGATTTCTAAAACTTTTTTCTCACGTGCATCATTTCGATATGAGGATTAATAAGGGAGATATCATGAACGTTCGGTTTTTCAGGCTAAGTCCAGTGGACATAGCCCAAAAGGTGTTGTACGTGGAGCAGATTTCTTATCTGCGATATAAATAAAATCGTAACGACCGTGTGTCTGTACATTGGCTATTTTGTCGAAATTCCCCTACAACTATCTGTTTCAGGTGTAATAATGACCAACTGCATATGTCAAATTTTTGGTGTCTGTTTGTCGGTTTGTCTGTTTGTTTGTTTTGTTTGTTTGTTTGTTTTGTTTGTTTTGTGTGTTTTGTGTGTTTTGTTTGTTTGTTTGTTTGTTTGTTTGTTTGTTTGTTTGTTTGTTTGTTTGTTTGTTTGTTTGTTTGTTTGTTTGTTTGTTTGTTTGTTTGTTTGTTTGTTTGTTTGTTTGTTTGTTTGTTTGCTTGCTTGTTTATTTGGTTGGTTGGTTGGTTGGTTGGTTGGTTGGTTGGTTGGTTGGTTGGTTGGTTGGTTGGTTGGTTGGTTGGTTGGTTGGTTGGTTGGTTGGTTGGTTGGTTGGTTGGTTGGTTGGTTGGTTGGTTGGTTGGTTGGTTGGTTGGTTGGTTGGTTGGTTGGTTGGTTGGTTGGTTGGTTGGTTGGTTGGTTGGTTGGTTGGTTGGTCTGAGTTGTTATAACTTGAAAACTACTAGATATATTTCTACCAAACTTGATATTTAGAATCCACCTGTCCTTGGGTATCTTTTAGGTCCAATATTATTTCTGAATACTTAAATTTGCTGGGTGTTTATCCGAAACCGAAACCATGATTTTGCACTCCCGCAAAATATGAACATACAAAATTAGTGGGAATCTACCATCCTTAATAGAAATCAATTTCTAAAACGTTTTTCTCATGTGCATCATTTCGATAGGAGGATTAATAAGGGAGACATCATGAACGGTCAGTTTTTCAGGCTAAGTCCAGCGGACATAGCCCAAAAGGTGTTGTACGTGGAGCACATTCCTTATCTATCTACACAAATAAATTCATAACGACCGTGTTTCTGTATATTGACTATTTTAATAATGATAATGCTATTTGCTTTTACGTCCCACTAACTACTTTTACGGTCTTCGGAGACGCCGAGGTGCCGGAATTTAGTCCACAGGAGTTCTTTTACGTGCCAGTAAATCTACCGACACGAGGCTGTCGTAATTGAGCACCTTCAAATACCACCAGACTGAGCCAGGATCGAACCTGCCAAGTTGGGGTCAGAAGGCCAGCGCCTTAACCGTCTGAGCCACTCTATTGACTATTTTGGCAAAATTTTAGTATAGCTATCAGTTTAAAGGGTAAAAATGACCATCTGCATATTTTTAGCTTTAGTTTCCTGAAAGTCCTCATTTTTACCCCCTCCCCAAAATCAAGATTGCGGCCCTATCTGCCAGACGAGCTGGAAAATTGAAATTTGGGGAAATTTATCCGTTTTTGCCTGTAACCGACGGAAAACTTGCAAGATCTTTAAATTTTTTACTTTTCATCCTCGATGAATACCGAAATTTCGAGGCAATTCTAATGGCGGTGCGGACCTTCGTTTCGAGATACTTCGTGGTTAAACGGTAAGGCCTATCAAAAAACGGATGGCACAATCTCAGTTCAATTTGGAGTGATCTACAACTTTGGTGCTAGGATATTTTGTCGTCCCTCACTCCGTTATACGTTTGATTTGGCTGTATTTCTTGATTGTTCCTAAATTGTGTGCTTTTTACAGTCATAATTCATACATTGAATCACTTGTGGAAAAGATACAATCATCAAATTCCGCACGATCATTGGCCCACACAGTAGCCATATGTGAGCCAAATGTTATGTTTGTTGCTGTCACATGATTATCCGAAAAGTACTGCACACTCAGACAATCGTGCCCAAATTTCACCCTATTAACAGTTCTAACTCAATCTGACCCATGATTAGATGAGATACGAGAAAATATCAAAGGACCAGCCATTTAGACTGCTAAATACGGCATCTTATGGTACAATACGTTAGTCGATTTGACGTACCGTTTAGCAACAGTTCATCTGGAAAAGAAGGTCTGCAATAGTTTAAACATGCGTATATTTTGTATGTCGTATATATATATATATGTAGCGATCAAGAAAGGGAGTGTCTGCTATTGTTATCAGTACTACCCACATCGAATTTTGACTGGCAGTATCCATGGAGTCCTTTTCCAACTCCTGCGTAAGTGGCATTAGTAAGGAGGGCCCATCATTCTAAAGAATAATTCCCTTCTCGATTTCACTTGCAGAAGGCAAGGGAGCGTGCAATTTTGTTCAAAACTCCCCTGCCCTATCGTATTTGGCTATGGGCAAGGGTTCCCGCCATTATGAATAAATTTACCCATCTAAAATGTGACTGGCATTAGGCATAGTGGCCTGACATCTTAATGGAAACTCGCCAACTCGGTGTGACTGGCAGTAAGCTGGCTGGCAGAAGGAAAAAGGGCCTGTCGTTATAGTGATAACTGTACAACTCAATTTTGACTGGCAGTAAGGAAGTTGCCCGCCATTATAATAAAAGCTCCTCAACTGTAATATGTCTCGAAGTAGGAAATTGGGCCTGAGATTTTAATGAAAACTTTCCAAATCGATTGTGACCTTGCATTAGGAAATGGGGCCTGCCATTATAATGTAAAATTCCCAATCCAACTGTGAATGGCAGTACGCAAGTGAGCCTGCCGTTATCACCACAACTCAGCAATTCACACTCTACATTGCAAAAAACGTATAAGGACCTCCCCATGCCGTTCCTCTGATAACGCTAAGAGACATGCAATTTAAAAAATCTTATTCACTGCATGCACAGTAATTTACTTCCATATCCGTATACAGTGTAGAATACCGTAGCCAAGCACGGGTAAATTTGCTAGTTATAAATAAAATCGTAACTACCGTGTGTCTGTACATTGACTATTTTGGCGAAATTTCCGTACATTTTTCCGTTTCAGGGGTAATAATGACCATCTGCCTATTTTTTAGCTTTGGTGTCCGTTTGTTTGTCTTTTTGTATGTTTGTTTGTCTGTTTGTCTATAACTTAAAAACTGCTGGATATATTTCTACCAAACTTCAATTTTATAATCCACCACTCCTTGGGTAGGTTTTAGGACCAATATATTTCTAAAGCCATCAACTGACTGGGGGTTCATACGAAACCGACACCGTGATTTTGCACTCCCACAAAACATACACAACCAAATTGATTATCTGCATTAACAGAAAACAATTTTAAAACTTTTTTCTCCTGTGCAAACATTTTGATACGAGGATTAATAAGGGAGATATCATTAACGGACCATTTTTCGGTACAACTCCCACCGGACATAACTCAAGAGCGGGTGCGTGTAAAACGTATTTCTTATAACTTGAAAACTACTGAAGATATTACAACCGAACTTCATATTTAGCATATACCTGTCCAAAGGTGGGTTTTAGGTCCATACCGTTTCAAATTCCCGGAACTGACCGGGGTTTATAGGGAACCGATACAGTGATTTTACTGTCACGCAATATAAACAAGACCAACCCGACTGGAAATCGACCAACCTTGATGGAAATCCATTTCTAAAACTTGTATTTCTCATGTGCATTTTTTCGACAGGAGGATTAATAAGAGAGATATCGTGGGCGGTCGGGTCCAGCCAGCATTACCCAAAAGGTCTTGTACGTGGAGCATATTCCTTACCTATCTATAAAGAAAATCGTAACGACCACGTATCGGCGAATTTACTATTTTGGCGAAATTTTCGTACAGCTATCCGTTTAATGTGTAATAATGACCATCTGCATATTTTTAGCTATAGTTTCCTGGGAGTCCTAAATTTTACCCCGTCGGCAAAAATCAAGATTACGGTACAATCTGAGACAAGCCAGAAAATTGAAATTAGGCAAAATAATACCTTTTATCCTGTAATTGACGGAAAGCTTCCAAGATCTTTAAATATTTCCTTTTTACCCCCGAAAAATATCGGAATATTAAGGCAATTTTAATGTCGGTGCAGACCTTCGTTTCGAGGTATTTCGCGGCTAAACGGGAAGTCGTATCACAAATCGGATGGCACAATCTCAGTTCAATTTGGAGTGATCTACATTTTTTGTCCGATGACGTTTCGTCGTACCGTGTCTCTATTATTTACATGTTAGATTTGTCTCTATTTTCCGAGTATTCCTACATTTTTCTCTTTGTGTACGTACAATTAGTAGTTCGAATCACTAATATGAAAGATAGTATCATCTAATTCTACACGAACATTGGCCAATCCAGTGTCCATACGTGAGCCAAATTCTATGTTTGTAGCTGTCATATTAGTACTCAAAAGTAATGCACTGTGAGAAAACCTTACCCTAATTTCAATCTAGTCAACGTTTCTATCTCAATTTTACCCACATATAGATGATACAGGAGAAAATATCTTTAGACTAGTCATTTAGATCGCTAAATGAAGTGACTTGTGGTACAATCCGTTTGTCGATATGATGTATCGTTTAGCAGCAGTTAATCTGTAAATGAAGGTTTGCTATATTGTAAAAATGCATATACTTCGTATGTCGATCTATATATATATTCATTGAAGTCGATTTGTAGCGAAGTAGGAAGGGTGTGTTTGCCATTCCAATTAATATTTTACATTGATGGTTGCAGCCGGAGGGCATCTGCTATTGTAATCATTACTCTCCACATCGACTTTGACTAGCAGTAGGAATACGATCCTCCAACTCCTTTGTAACTAGCATTAGTAAGGAGGAACTACCATTGTAATTAACAATTCCTTACTCGATTTGACTGGCAGAAGTCAAGGGAGCATGAAATTTTGTTCAAAACTCTTTTAACCGATTTTGTTTGGGAGTAGGCAAGTGTGCCCGCCGTTATAAACAAATTTACCCATCTAAATTGTGACTGGCATCAGGCATAGTGGCCTTGCTATTATAATGGAAACTCACCAACTCGGTGTGACTGTTATTAAAAACGGGCCTGTCATTAAAATGATAACAGCACAACTTAATTTTTACTGGCAGTAGGGAAGGTGCCTGCTTTTATGTTAAAAACGTTTCAACTGTAATCTGTCTGGAAGTAGGAAAGGGCGCCTGTCATTGTAACGAAAACTCCCCAAATGGATTGTGACCACGCAATAGGTAATAGTACCCCCCATTATAATGAAAACTCCTCAATTGTAATATGTCTTGAAATAGGCAAGGAGGCCTACCATTGTAACGAAAACTCCCCAAATCGATTGTGACAGCGCAATAGGTAATGGTGCCTCGCATTATAATGAATACTTACCTATTCGACTGTGAATGGCAGTAGGCAAGTGAGCCTGCCGTTATCATCACAACTCCGCAACTACCACTTTACATTGGAAACAAAGTACGGGAACACCTCCCACCCCCCACCCCCCTGCTGTTCCTGGATATCGCTGAGACACTTGCAATTAAAAGAAATCTTATTCGCTGCATGTACAGTAATTTACTTCGATATCCGTATACAATGTGAGAACACCGCAGCGAAGCACAGGTACATTTGCTAGTGCATACATAAAATGTTGCGCCCCAATGGCATTTTGTATTATTGAGACTTTTTTTGTATCAGATGTGCTACAATGTTCTTGAGTGACAACAGATCACAACATGGATCACACATACAGTGAGGATGGATTAGTGTCTTTGTTGACAAACTGGGATGAAAGTGAAGATGATTTAGATAACTCAGATATTGAAAGTAAAGGTTATCTAGGACTTAGGATAGTATCAGGTAAAAATGAAATGGCGTATGGCTTTTAGTGCTGGGAGTGTCCGAGGACATGTTCGGCTTGCCAGGTGCAGGTCTTTTGATTTGACTCCCATAGGCAACCTGCGCGTCGTGATTAGGATGAAATGATGATGAAGACGACACATACACCCAGCCCCCCTGCCAGCGAAATTAACCAATGATGGTTAAAATTCCCGACCCTGCCAGGAATCGAACCCGGGACCCCTGTGACCAAAGGCCAGGTGATGATGATGTATTCGATATACGTAACCCGCCAGTGATAATTAGAACAACACAGAATAAGGACAGTTTGCCATGCCTGTGTAGCAGTTTATTTTCAGGAGTGTGTTTGTCCGATGAATTTGAATAAAATACAGTAGATGGCGTTGAACCACCTTCTGCATGCACCAAAGTGATGGAGATCTTGTGGAAAAGGCTCAAATGAACATAACCTTGATCCCCAGCGAACTTCAGAAGGCACTTTGCAAAGATTGAATAGTGAGGACAATTTACATAGACTGTTCAAAAGTGGTAGAGGAAAGGTAATTTATGCGTTGTTAATGAAACGATGAAATTTGAGGCCAAACCGTACCCTTCAGGACTCATCAATCTCGAAACGCTAACTTCATTTTTCCGGTATTTTATTTCAGGTGATATTGTGGACATGATTGTTTTAGAATCTAACTTGTATTCCGTGCGGAAATGTCCCAGAAATCTACCTATTCTGTTTAAAGAAGAAATTATTAAATTCATTGGGATTTGTAGTCATCAGTTGTACTTGTTTCAAATGTACGCAATTACGAATACTAGAGCAACCATATAGGCATCGATAGAATTAGGTATTGCATGACTCAGGAATAGTTCAAGAAAATTCGCAGATACATACTGAACCCTTTGATCCAAAAGGTCATGGGTTCAATACATTTCAACAATTATTTTATAATAGTAGCAAGATGTGATCGAGAGTATAGTTGTTTATATAAAGTGAGACCGTTTTTTGAGCATCTGGTTAAAGAGTTTACTTTTGTTCATTCGAGGAAGATTTGTCCGTGGATGAACAACTATGTGCAATAAAGTCCAGAAGTTATATGAAAAAGTACCTCCCACTGAAACCTCACAATTGGGCCGATGACCTAGATGTTAGGCCCGTCTAAACAACAAGCATCATCATCATAAACGGAACCTCACAAGTGGAGGTATAAGATATTTATTCTCAGCCATGTGTCTGGGTTCTTCTATAAGTCTGGAATCATTTCCAGTCAGGAGAATAATCAAAGGTTCCACCTGCAAACTGAATCAGACATTGGAGTACGTGTAAATGTCGTAGTCCGATTCATGCGAGATGTTCCTCTATATGGGAATCACAGCGTCTATTTTTGATAATTACTTGACCAGCATTGAACTTATGTTCTTTCTGTCAAAGAAGGGAATGCATTCTCTCGGCACAGCAAGACGAAACAGCGTTCCCAAATCCAGGTCACCTGCCGACAAAGTACTCAACCAGCTTGAACGAGAATACGTATTTCACTAATATGCCGGTGATAACAAGTTCGAACTCTAAACAATAACAATACCTTCAGTGTAGCTCATTAAGTATATTTTTGACAATAATCTATGTTTTATGGGTCCGCCTAGTCAATCATTATTTGTGAAAACGAATTTGTGTCTACATTTTTATTTGGTTCAGTACATGTTTCAGGATTCCATTCTAATCTATTCATCAACCTTATTTCAAAATTCTCTTAGTATATTAAAATTCATTTCTATTGTACATTCACATTCCTCCACAAGAACATCTGGAACCCTATAAGCTCATCATTGTTTTTTAATCATTCATCTTGTAATATTCTTTCAATAGTGGAAGATGGAGACGGGGCTATAACCCTGATCTTACAATTAGCTGTAATATCATCAGCCGGCAGTGAAATCAATGTGTAGCCCACTACCAAAACCACAGCAAAGACCAATAAAACGCCAAGTATTTGCAGAGTGTTCCTTTCCGCAGGAGGTATAATTTTAAGGAAGCTGACTGGCCAAAGTAGTCCACGGAATTGTTGGATACTGTCGTATCAACTATAGATCCAACTCAAGAATTTTATGACATTTTTGCGGCTGTAAACAAATGCTCCAGAATGTCTATATCTCGTGGTTGTCGGTCATCATATATTCCAGGTCTCACTTGTGACAGAGTTGCCCAGTTCATGGAATATAAATCAATATTCGAAGACAATCCTTTTGGATAAGAATCAGTTGAAGCTGGTAACCACTTTACCTCATCTTCAGGTGCAGTAAAACTAGAGCAGTGGATCAAAACAATAAAGGGACTAGATCTGACAAGAGACAGGCACAAAGCACGGAGACTACCGAAGCGCCTCAACAACAACCCAACGGAAATGACCGGCCATTCTAACATCAATGCAAACCACATTGCTCATCAACTACTGTTGAACGGACAAGCAATCAAGAAAGGAATATTGTGCAGAACACGGAGAAACCAACAGGAGGAGAGGAAAAAATTCACTATCCCTTTCAGTATGCTGGGATTGGACAAGGTCATTAAGCAACGTAAGACTGGAAAGGCAGCGGGCCTGGATGATATCCGGTCCGAAAAATTAAGACCTTTGGACTTAAAACCAAATAATTGGTTTTGCAGCTTTTCTGTAATTGTATGAGGAAAAACCAGATGCCGAAGATATTGTGTAGGTCTAGAGTAATTGCCTTACTGAAACCTTGAAAGGAAGGCACTTATCCACAAAATTTCAGACCTATAGCGCTTCTGTCTCACTTCTACAAATTGTTCGAAAGATTTATTTTAAATCGTATTTTACCTGCCATTGACCCATTACTAATACAACAGTGTGGGTTTCGTCCTGGCAAGATCTGTACTAGATAATTACTGAACCTAACACAGTTTAGAGAGGATGGATATGAAACCTGTGAGATCAGAGGTGCAGTCTTTGTGGATCTCCCACCACTCTATGATACTGTCAACTATCAAATACTTCTAGACAAGGTCTACAATCTGATGAACGATAATGGTTTAACTAGACTCATCGCTACACTTCTCCAGAACCGAAGGTTTTTCGTCGACTTCCACGGACAGCGTAGCCGTTGGAGGATACAGAAAAGTAGTCTACCCCAAGGAAGTGTATTGGCTCCGTTACTTTTCAATATTTACATGAATGATCATCCAGTATTTTTAAACCAGAAACTTCCTGTATGCTGATGACCTTGCCCTGGCCACGCAGAACACAGATTTTGAAACTTTTGAAACAAATCTGTCTAATGCCCTTGAATTCCTATCAAGCTATTATAGTGGAAACCAGTTAAAACCTAACCCTACAATATCTCAGGTGTGCGCTTTCCACCTGAAGCACAAGGAAGCTCATCGTGAACTCGAAATAATGTGGTCTGGTATCAAATTACAGAACTGGGACACTCAAAAATACCTGGGTTTAACCCCTGGCAGAACTCTCATACTCAGGAAGCACTGCATGAATTGCAAACTCAAAGTGTCGGCAGAGAATAACCTGCTTCGTACACTGGTTCACAGTAGGGTAGTCAACGTCAAATTCTCCGTACATCACTTTTTTGTTCCGACGGAGAATATGCATATCCTGTTTGGTATTCATCATCCCATGCCAGACAGGTGATTGTGGCCATCAACGAGCCATGGAGGCTACTGAATGGCTGCTTGAAGTCTTCTCCAGTTGACAAACTCTACTGTTTTGCAGGGATTGTTCCACCTTGTATTCGAAGGAAAGTAGCTGGAGAGGCATATACCTCCAGCCCAGAGACTAATGTCAAGAAAACATTTCCTACGCACGTCCGAGGAGCTAACTGGATCATCTGACACTGCAAGAGTACGGCTTTGGAAAGCGAAGGTCTCCGTCATCCCAGGACAGACGACAGTTGCCACTTGGATGTCATGGAGATTTGTCTGTCTGGAAGTCCTTGAACGCACTGAGGACAGGAGTGGGCAGATCCAAAATCAACCTAGAAAGATAGGGCTATATCGATGCTAGCAACATCAAATATGACTGTGGCACACTATGCAGCATATCGTCGTTGCCGGGACAAAACCTCCTATGTGATAATATTTTTGGAGGTATACTGACCCGCAGTACATAGATTATGAATAGCGAGTATGCCTTGACAATATTCACACAATATTGCACCTTAGATGACAGAACCTTACCGGACAAACTTCTAAGCGACAATATTTCACATAGGAGGTTTCGTCCCAGCAACGACGATATGTTCCAGTGTACATTGTGTCCATCTTCCTGCACTGAAGATGATCTTTTTCATGTAACATAGAATGCACTTGATGTTGCTAGGTTCTGGCCCAGATTGGTGTGAAGTACTTTGATTTCATCTGTGTTATAGTCTTTTATGTTTGTTATGCACAATTAAACTGTGTAAGTGATATTTCTGATATGATAATAATCTTGTAATATTATCTCCAATGTTCATAGAGGTAGCGTGAAAGAGAAGATGAAATTAGGTGAGTACAATTGGAAATAAGGAACAGTAAGTTAATTGTTTTCAAAATGTCCAATAGAATCATTGTGAGACCTATTACTGCCTTAAAATGATAATGAAACGTACATTTTGTTTCGCTTTTCATTACGTTCCCTAATACCGTCCTTCTTTCCTCACTTCTTCCTTTCAACTTCCCTTCCTTGATTTATTTCAGTTTCAGTATTTACTTAAAATGCTAAAAATTCAGTGGTGTAAGTACCTTTTACACATTTCGTTTCGTAACATTAACATGTTTTACTCTAACCCATGCTCATTCACAAGAGTGGCCTGTGAGCGTGGCTGCACCGTATGATGAATGCGAGGGACCTGAGGCAGTGCTCGTTGGACAGAAGCCGTGCGGGATCCTTTGTGCACAGCTCTGCAGATACCATCACTTCCTCCGGAGAGATGGGACCCAGATAACCAAGGAGAGGAAGGTCACGGTCTGGGATGATACACTCTCGTCTCTCCTGTTCCAGATCGTGAAATACTGGGCTGTATGAACTACAACGGATTGAATTTCAGAAAAAGACATCGTAAACATCTTTGAAACGAACAACTAAGAGTTTTACTTCCAGATAAACAAATTTAACCTCTTTCAATCATTTTCGCTTCTATTGTATACGTTACAGATTGTCTGGTATGGTCCATAAGGAAATATTCTTATTTATGTGCACAATATTTAATATTCACAACTACATTGATATAGTGAAAACATACACATGATACGATGTTTAAGGGTTGCACTCACCGAGGTATGATAATTTTCAAGAACACCTAGATTTCTATAACGTGTTTTACAAAATATTTTTTTCTGAGTTCTTCGCCAGTACACACTGTATAGTCCTTAGTTTTGGATTTTTCAGATTCACCAAGGAAACGTTACCACTCATTGAATTGTTTATCCTCATGATCTGCCCTTGTTCTCGCCGGATGTTGGATTTCTCACTAGTATATTCTACCAATGTTTGTTTTGTGAAATTTGAAGTATATTCAGATCGAGATCGATTATAGCAGTTTCAATGTAGAAGGGAATGAAACTTTTTACTACCAGAGATGATGTAATTGGAGAATTTCATGAATTGATAATTGTTAATATTTAAAGAAACACACCTCACCCAGTGGGATGAGACACAGGACGGAACGGGGAGAACGGATCTGTCGAACCCCACTCGACAAAGGACTGCAAGTGTTTAAACATGTGATCTAAAACTTACCTCTCTTTCGCCTGTCTACGTCAGTGAAAGTGAATGTCAAACATCGTAAGGTAAGGGTGTATTCTGCCCAAAGGCAGGTCCGAACCTCCGCAGAGGTGTCCCTGAGCCGGAGCTTACATGCGGTAGGGTGGCCAGTACCTTTCCGCTCCTCCATTACCTTACCCCTCCTCCACCAACAGCGTGTGGCAACCCATCCAGTTCTGATGATGATGCTAGTTGCTTTACGTCGCACCGACACAGATAGGTCTTATGGCGACGATGGGAGAGGAAAGGGCTAGGAGTAGGAAGGAAGCGGCCGTGGCCTTAATTAAGGTGCAGCCCCAGCATTTGCCTGGTGTGAAAATGGGAAACCACGGAAAACCATTTTCAGCGCTGCCGACAGTGGGGTTCGAACCTACTATCTCCCGAATACTGGATACTGGCCGCACTTAAGCGACTGCAGCTATCGAGCTCGGTCCATCCAGTTCTTGACCACGCCTAATGTTGCTTAACTTCGGATATCTCAGGGGATCCGGTGTTTCAATACGGCTACAGCCGTTGGCGAAAACATCGGGGTGATCATTAAAATGAAATGGCCGCTCTAGGTTATCATCATTTCCTCTTCGTTTGAATAATATCTACCCTCAGCCTTCGCTTTCAGAAAACATTATAATCACTGTAATCACAAAATAGGTGACATTTTTCTGTAAAACGTATTAATCACTGTAAATACCACACTCATACAAATTCCCTGTATGATACATTAGCCCATTTTCACTCCACCAGGCCCGGTGTAAAGCACAGGCGTTTACACACTCACTTCCCGCTATCACGTTCTCCGGATCGAATCGGAGATAAGTCTAGTGGGCATGAAAATGTGTGCGAAGAATTCACGTTAAAGATACTCTGAAACTCTGACATCCCATGGGGTCGATACTGCTGCGATATCCTTGTCTGTTGCCGAGTTCTCGGCGACTGAGTTGTGATCTTACAAAGAGCAAGTCGATCCATTCGTGATCAAACCAGGGGATGAAATGCTCCCAACGTTGAAGTCTTACATGAACGAAGTTGAAGTTTCATTGATCCAGTTGAACATTGTGCTTATGCGTATAGGTGATATTTATCTTGCCCATGCTTATTGAGAAACGATATTTTAACAGTGCGTTAAAATGTGATGTGTCTGGCGTTATAATAACTGTAGTGTAGATTTCAAATGCATTGATATTCTATGAAATGTTCACTAGCTACTTCCTGAGATATTTTCCAAAATTGTTTGAAAATGCATAACAACTGATGACATTTTTAACATTGTTAGTATAAGGTTTGAAATGTTGCAGAAAGTTGCTTTCATGACGCTGGACTTTGGAAGTTGGAGATAATAAATAACGCATAGTTCTACAGATCAATGAGATCGATACGTTTTTGCTCTGACACAATGTCCAAATTGTTGAACTTCCTTTACAGAAGATACTACAAGTGACAGACTGCCCCTCCCCCCTCCCCCCAAAAAAAGAGAGTTCATAATTCTTAAACATATTCCCGAAGACAGATTTCAACACTTCTGGAAAATTGTTCCAATCTCATCCCCAACAATATTCTTCAGTTCTTGTATGGTAATTCTGGAGGTGGATTTCACATTCTAGACAGGTCCCAAGTCCAACATAAAAACGAAATGCTCATCAATAAACTATATGTTTACAAAAACCAGGTACAAATGATGCCAGTACCAGCCATCTTCTGTACTGGTATTCGTAAGATTATCCACAGTACCTTTATTGAACTGGAGACATACCATGATGTATGATAGGGATGCACTGCAAGCAAAGCGTTAATATTTAGGCGTATTACTCCTGTTTTTCATCCATTTGTTCCAAAGGAGTTTCAGTGTGCAGTGAGACCCAAAAGTCACAGGAGATCAAACATCACTTGAACGGACAGTAGTGCTGACTGCTAACAAACATAATTACTTATTTTCCAATTCTAATATTCCTAATGGAAGACGAAAGTTTTCATTTTACTTAGAAGAAAGTCATTCTTAAAACTGCAATTACATTTCTTAAAGTAGGACTGAATACAACGAAGTTCTAAAGTTTTAAAGTTGACTTTCAATAGACGTTGCTTGATGACATATAGTGCTATTCCTGAAAGATAATATAAACTTCCAAACGCTCTTATAGATACCGTTTTGGAAATCAGATGAACCTCTTCCTGCTTACAAATGAACGTCTGGAAAAGTAATATTTCCCTTTCTAATACTGAAAATGAAACATTATCTCCCCACACTATTATTCTAAGCAACCTCCAACATGGGCATAATATGAGGTACTGTCTGCCCTATATAGAGCGAGGGTTTTACATTATCTATTATATATAAATATTTTAATAATAATTAATAATAGTAAGAATAACAAATTATTTTGAAAAATAATTTGGATTATGGCCAAAGAAACTTCCAGGTTCTGCCGTTCATAAGTCATGATTTTATTCACATCTGCTGTTCCATGTAATGGTACTGTGTCATCAAGAGAGCTTTTCTGTTATACTAGTTCCCTCATTACATCTGGGTATAGTGATTTACATTAGTATGGTAAAGTGGAAGCACAGGAGTTTTACATTTCTCATTAAATATTCATACGCAATATTTTAGTTTTGTAACTGACCTATGTTAGTGCTACCATGTTAACTTCACTCGTACTATAGGCAGCACCGCTTGGGTATAAAGCCTGCTCGGTGAGATTTACGTGCGGGACCATACCAGCGACGTTTATGGTCTTCATCGGCCAGCGATTGTTCTTTGTAATAATTATAATAGCAGATAAAAGCGAGAGTGAGGGGGAAGGGGAAGGGGGCAGGCCGGGAGAAGGCAACTCCCCGCCCAATTCAGAGCTACTGCAAAATGCCCAGGAGCCATATCTTCAAACTAGTACCGAAAAAATAAAAATAACATTCCCCCATAAAAATTATGATATACCCCGCCCTTCAAAAGTTCTTCTTTTGTAAAAATATTTTAAGGAACTAGTTGTAGCACCACAAAGTCTTCTAAAGAACACTCTTTTTAAAACACTGGGCTCAATACACGTATTCTTATTTTACTACATTTATAAAAAAAGACTCCGGTCGAGTCCCTTTATAATTTCATCGGGTCGAAAGCTCGCCTCTGCTGTTTTCTGATTTTTATCTCGCCATCATTGCTCGTGGCGATTTCTACGAGTTAGGTATAGTATGGGTCTCTCAGAGTAAGACAAAAAAGTAACAGAATTGTTCCTGCTATCCCGCTGTTATGTGCTGCACACCCTAGTATTTATGGCCATCAATAAAAAAGAACCATTAATTTCGCACACATGTCTTGCCTTATACAGAGCTAAATTACTGGAAGTACTTGCCCTGTAATGTACCTAAAACTTTCGTCAATATTTCTAAATGACGTGTAAACAAACATTACCTAACAAAAGTGAAATAATGAAGTTAAAATTTGTGCAACTGAGGGTCATTAATGATAACCCACAAATTAAACTGGTATGTGAACTAAGACCATGAAAGAGGTAGAAAACCAGATGTGTTTGTGAGTTATGGTTAATTCCCATTCACCAAAAAAAGCTGCAATTACACCTTGTTTCAGATTTCGGAAACTTTGCTTTGTTGTATTCCTGCTCGCACACACTACCAGAGAACTTCAAGAACAACCTGAAGAAGCTCGGTGTGGTCGGCCAGTGGAGAACAGCTCACGAAAAGGAAACCAGGGTTATCCTTGTTTATCGTCTTAAACTGACCTTCACCACCACGAGATACGACATTTTGAAGGACGCCGTGATTCCTCATGGGCTCTGGAAAAGAAGGGGAGTTGATGTAGAAAGATCATTCCAATAATGCAGGTCAACAGACATGCTTTACACATGCAGTAAATACATTACACCTCCCATTATTTTGGCTATGTTCACATTAGGTTTCCTGTTCATGGCATCCCTGATTTTTGACGTAGAGATGGTTAGCTAGAGAAGTTTAATTGTAACCACCAATACAGCAACAAAATAACTTATACATACATAAATAATTTATTTATCCTGGCAAATTTAGAGCCAGCTGTTCCTGTCATACACTTAAAATCTTCGTTATACAACTGTTATACCTTACAGTGTTCAGTCTGCAAGCCTCTGTGAATTTACTAACCACCGCCACAATCCTCTGTTCGTAACTAGTTCTATAGCCTCGTTTTGTTATATACATCTTATCCTAATCGTTAGAAACTGAGTCTAACCATCGTCGTCTTGGTCTCCCTCTACTTCTCTCACCCTCCATAACAGAGTCCATTATTCTCCTAGGAAACTTATCCTCTTCAATTAGCCTCACATGACTCTACCACCGAAGCTGGTTTATGCGTACAGCTTCATCCATTGAGTTAATTCCTATATTATCATTTATCTCCTCATTCCGAGCACCCTTCTGCCATTGTTCCCGCAATCATGTCTGTTACTTCTGATTTATGAATAAGATATTCCTCATCCAGAGAAATGGAAAGGGATGACAAAAATTAAATCGTCCAATTCATTCACTCTCAAGGCACCAACTTTCAAGATTAATAAGGGAAATAAAAACAGGATACTGAAACACATTGGAAAGTTGTCTAATCTTCAAAACATGGAAGTGAGTACTAACAAACTTTTTACTACTGGTCTCTTAATCAAAAATGAAATATTAACAGTAGTGAGCGTTATTATCAGACGCAGCTATTGAAAGACGTGTTCCTATAGCTTTTCAATTAATTCTCAATGTTTCTTTGATCTGAAAAAATAATCATTGGTCAGTTCCCTCTCCGGTGCCCATATACATAGAAAAGTACTTCCGGATGTATTGCCTTGTGGTTTTGCACATCTTGTTTAAAGTTGTTCTTTACATAACATTGGATTCACCACTAGACCGAAGGACAAGAAGGAATTAAGATCTCCATTTGTTTACTATCTATATATCTACACGCCATCTGTGCTGAGACTGCAAATTATCTGAGGATTACTGTAGTGCCCTTCATATTACGTCGTGAATCACTTATAAATCTCCTTGAATATTTTATTTTTTATAGTGTATAAGCCGAGCTTCCCATCACACCCCTTATATTTTGATGCAAGCGCACTATAAACTAGGGCAGAAAGGAAACAATAAATATCGCACTGTTACATTTTCTGAATACATTTATTGATGACTACGGTATATCTCACAAACCCAGTCCAGGGTTTAATATTTCTGTAGGAATTCCAAGAAATAAACTACAGTATGAGGTTGCAGGTTTTACAAGATGAATCAGCAGTGGATGAGCTTTCCCATTCTTACGAACTGACATAACATGAATTAATGTGCTATTATATGCAATATTTGCCTTCAAAGTATACGTTCAGTCTAATCATGGAATGAACATTGTAGACCGAACTGAAATTAATCAGGAAGTATACTAGAAATCACTAAACGTAGGTATATTCATTTTCATTCCAGCTTCATATTTATTTACCTTTATGCTGCATGTCTATCAAATAAGCAGCAGTTATTATTTCATCACAAACACTCTTTAGAATTGGAATAAACTTTTCAATTCAGAGCGAAGGATCTTCAGCCCCTCCTCTCTCGGTTCGTTATTTTTAAAGAGAGTGTGTGTTCTAATTAATACCCAGGCACTTGGATACGATCCATTGGTCGCGAAGATGGGCATTTCGTGATCTTCATTTATGCACTCGTCCGACTCATTGGCTGAATGGTCAGCTTTGAGGCCTTCGGATCAGAGGGTCCCAGGTTCGATTTCCGGCCGGGTGAATGATTTTAATCGCGTCTGATTAATTATTCGGGGACTGAGTGTTTGTGTTTGTCCCAACACTTTCCTCTTCATATTCAGGCAACCCACTACGCTACCAACCACCCCAGACACACGCAATAGTGATTACATCCCTCCATATAGGGTTGGCGTCAGAAAAGGCATCCGGCCGTAAAACAGGACCAAACCCACATGTGCGTCACAGTTCGCATAGACGACCCCACGGTGTGAGAAAAGCGGTAGAAGAAGAAGTGCGCACCTTCTTTGGCCATTGTCTCAGGCGAAGATCATTACGCCAGTGTATGTTTCTATCTTCAATATGATAATCATGGCATGTCTTGTTCATTGATGATGATAATGAGGATGATGATGATCATATAGTGAGAGTGCGAAACCCAGTGTCAACACATAGCCTAATCATGTCCAATAGCATCGAAGAGTCTGCTCAAGGCTTAATATCCCCATCCGACAGCACAATACGCCCTCACTTCATATGAACACTTTGGAGAGCATTAGAACCGAACCCAAGCTTTTGACACACAATCTAGTGACTGAGAATTGTGTACCACTATCTCGCCTTCCTTTCTGGCCAACATTCTGATGGTGATTTATTTTTCTACTAATGAGACTCAAAACGCCCAACCAAAGTGTAAGACCATAAAGAATAGGTGCCTTAACGATCGTAGACACCAGGTGTACGGCTCCATGGATAAATGGTTAGCGTGCTGACCTTTGGTCACAGGGGTCCCGGGTTCGATTCCCGGCCGGGTCGGAGATTTTAACCTTAAATCGTTAATTCCCTTGGCTCGGGGACTGGGTGTTTGTGCTGTCCCCAACATCCCTGCAACTCACACATCACGCACAACACTATTTTCTACCACAACAACACGCAGATACCTACACATGCCAGATGCCGCCCACCCTCGTCGGAGGGTCTGCCTTACAAGGGCTGCACCCGGCTAGAAATGGCCACAAGAAATTATTTTAAAAAAGGTGGGTGTTCAGAATTTCATGGTGTTATAGCTTATGTAGTTTCCAAGGTAACAAGTCGCCAGTAATATCATTATTGGTATTTAAAACAAAGAAATAGCTGTTTTGGAGATTATTCTCACATGAAATGCCCTGCATAGAATTCATATTACAATGCTGGCAGCACTTTGTTTAACAATTAGCCATCTTTTGTATTTTAAAATACGTTTCATACGACTTCCATACTGCCACCAAAATTTGCTTAGTTTATAATACAGAACTGTCTTGCGTGATAATAGTACCAACTGGCTCGGGCGGGAATAACCTCCAGTTTCAAATCTCAACCCAAGTATTGCGTGTTCAATATATGACTGCACTCGGTCGTGCCTGTAATTACTGCTCGTTAAGGCCCAGTGTTCTGTCAACCAGCTCTGTACAAAACCTTAGTACATCTATGGCTGCTCAGTTAGTCATCCAGTTGCTCAGCCCTGGTTCAGGGGTCCCTTTCACCCCAGCGTTTGATATTTACTGTATTGCTCGTTTGTATTCTATTCTAATGAATTTGCTCTATTAAGTTTGCATTTGTATCATTCACAAATCCTTATCTAATATTCATCTTGGGCTTTCGGTACTAATACTCGTCCCGCTGTCATTAACCACCTGTGATAAACAAACACTAGTGTCTCTTCGCCCAAGGGCAATCATGTTTTCAGTAAGTAATACCACCTGTCAGAATTTCTATATTCTATTAACTGCTCTCCGTACACACTAACAACAATTATGAGAATCAACTGTAGCACAGAAATTGTTTAATTAGAATTATCAGAGTAAATGTTTTACATCTTCAAATACTGAAGTTTGAAATGGACTGAGCATTTAGATTCGCTTGAGTAATTC
Organism: Anabrus simplex; assembly: GCF_040414725.1. Taxonomy (NCBI): domain Eukaryota; kingdom Metazoa; phylum Arthropoda; class Insecta; order Orthoptera; family Tettigoniidae; genus Anabrus; species Anabrus simplex. The sequence continues at coordinate 447,808,078 of NC_090265.1, forward strand.
AGTAGATTCTGTTGCGGTAGTTTTCGATGACAGTGGCAGAGTGTAATGATTAGGAGTGGTGCAGTAGTCCAGAGTTTTATCGATTTACCTCAACAGCCATTGACCCACTTTTATATAAAAGGAGAAGTGTTGTCTAGTACAAAAATCGTACAGTATTTCAAATTATTACCAGCCTGAAATTTTAATTTTATTTCTTTAAGTTACCATAATACTTTTATAATTTAGGCCTATATTGCAACTCTGTTTCATGAATAATTAAACGACATTTCAATCGGACGTCCGTTTAGTGTAATATATTGCATTCATGAAGTAGAATGACGTTGAAATTGAAGATCTGAGTTGGTTACTGACCAAACGGGTTTTCACCTGAAGTAACCAAAATGTTTGCCCATATTGATAAGTTTAAATGGTATCAGTTCCCATATTCGTCGTTTTCAGGACGCACGTTCCTGTCCTTACAGTACTCGGACGATATGTTAATTGTGTTTAAACCACTATTCTTGGAACAGACTATATCCACTCCGTAAGTGGAAACAGGGTTTGATGTTCCTACATGGAAACTTTCCTTAATTTCTTACGTAATTGTCTTCTCTCCACGATACTCCTGAATTGACCGCCTGCGGACTAAACATTTTTATAAAATGTACCCCACAAACAATTTGAGCACTGCATCAAAATATTCGTATAAACAGTAGCAGGTATTGAATAGATCAAATCTTTAATAATCTTGCTTCCGGCTGTCGTCTGTTTTTAGTTTGGTTTATTTTCTATCAAGAAGGTAACGCACTACGTTGTAAGCAACAATATTACCTTAATATCTACAAAAATAATTTTCATACTAGTATGTATGCCAAATACTACTTTTTTTGCTATGGGCTTTACGTCGTACCGACACAGAAAGGTCTGATGGCGACGATGGGATAGGAAAGGCCTAGGAGTTGGAAGGAAGCGGCCGTGGCCTTAATTAAGGTACAGCCCCAGCATTTGCCTGGTGTGAAAAAGGGGAAACCACGGAAAATCATTTTCAGGGCTGCCGATAGTGGGATTCGGACCTACTATCTCCCGGATGCAAGCTCACAGCCGCGCGCCTCTACGTGCACGGCCAACTCGCCCGGTATGCCAAATACTAATGAATTTATGATTTAATAGTGACATTTAAAAATCTCCTAATTAAGAGATAATTGACTGGAATCAACAATAAAATGTTTCACTCAGAAAATTCCAAATATTTATCCATGAAAAGGGTGATTCAAATTCAATATTTCAGGGAATACTAAAATAATGGATGAAAATATGGACTACAGTACCATTCCCAGTCATCACATATTGTCAGTAAATATCACCAACTACTGTAACACTGCCATGACTTACTCAAGAGCGATTGAAATTCTCTATTCAGTTCCAATTTGAGAAGTGGAAAATCCTAAACCTACAATTAAAATTTGGTAAATACGTGTTTCGGGAGTGAACCTGTTAAAGAGACTGTACGTCAAAAACAAATTGTCACACACGTTGTCGTTATTTCAGAGAGTTACCAACTTTCTAAAATACAGTTTTGATTTTAGAAGTGACATATCGGAAGTTATGAAAAATACCTATTAGACAAACAGAACTATAGTCAATTTTTGAGCATGTGTGTTGTCTGGAGTCAGGCATAAACATGGCTACTGCTATATAAATGGGATTGTAAATAAAGGGTACCGATCTCTGCACATGGTTATGAGGTGTTTAGGGGTTGTAGTAAGGATGTAAAGGAGAGTGCATATAAGTCTCTGGTAAGACCCCAACTAGAGTATGGTTCCAGTGTATGGGACCCTCACCAGGATTACCTGATTCAAGAACTGGAAAAAATCCAAAGAAAAGCAGCTCGATTTCTTCTGGGTGATTTCCGACAAAAGAGTAGCGTTACAAAAATGTTGCAATGTTTGGGTTGGGAAGAATTGAGAGAAAGAAGAAGAGCTGCTCGACTAAGTGGTATGTTCCGAGCTGTCAGCGGAGAGATGGTGTGGAATGACATTAGTAGACGAATAGGTTTGAATGGCGTTTATAAAAGTAGGAAAGATCACAATATGAAGATAAAGTTGGAATTCAAGAGGACAAACTGGGGCAAATATTAATTTATAGGAAGGGGAGTTAGGGATTGGAATAATTTACCAAGGGAGATGTTCAATAAATTTCCAATTTCTTTGAAATCATTTCGGAAAAGGCTAGGAAAGCAACAGATAGGGAATCTGCCACCTGGGCGACTGCCCTAAATGCAGATCAGTATTGATTGATTTTTGATTGCCTTATTTCTCTGGCCGCCTATATTTTTCCTTTGTCTAGCCGCTGTTCTGCTTTTGCTCATCGTGAAAGCCTATAATAATAATAATAATAATATTAAAGGTGTGTGACCTCCGGAGATACCTGGGACAGGTCTTTCGAACCGACGTCTATCGGCGATCTGTGGGTCTGTAAGAATGAAGCCGTATCTAGAATGAAATCTGATGTTAAGGACGGCACAAACACTCAGTCCCCGACCCAGAGGAAATAACAAATGAAAGTAAAATCACCGACCAGGTTGGGAATCGAACCCGAGATCCAGTGTGCCAATCAGTGAGCCACGGAGCTGGATAGTAATCAAATAGCGATAAAACAAAGTAACAGTTTCCATCGTGGCAAGCACACAATTTTGTGTTAAGGAATCTGAGCGTAATTTTGTCCTTTTTGGTGGGGCTGCTACGTTTTGCAACTCCTTTTTGAGTATTAAAACTCAGAAAAATAAATGTACGTTGTAATCTTGATGTTTAACAGATTTAGAAAGGCATATGACAGGGTACCAAGAGAGACAATGTAAGCAGTTCTGGTTAATTATGGTATTATGGGTAGATTTTTACTTGCAATCAAATACATTTTATGTTCGCAATCTGGCCGTAGTGAAAACTGAGAATTGAAGGTAAAATGAATTATTGGTTCAAAGAGGTTATTTATTTATTTATTTATTTATTTATTTATTTATTTATTTATTTATTTATTTATTTATTTATTTATTTATTTATTTATTTAATTGAAACCTTCGTGACTGAGGTGGTGGCACGCCGGCCTCTCACCGCTGGGTTACGTGGTTCAAATCCCGGTCACTCCTTGTGAGGTTTGTGCTGGACAAAGCGAAGGCGGGACAGGTTTTCTTACGGGTGGTCCGGTTTTTCCTGTCATCTTTCATTCCAACAACACTCCCCAGTATCATTTCATTTCATCCGTCAGTCATTAATCATTGTCCAGAGGAGTGCGATAGGCTTCGGCAGCCGGCACAGTTCCTATCATCGCCGCTATATGGGGACTTCATTCATTTCATTCCTGACCCAGTCGAATGACTGGAGACAGGCCGTGGATTTTAATGTATTTATTTATTTATTTATTTATTTATTTATTTATTTATTTATTTATTTATTTATTTATTTATTTATTTATTTATTTATATTTTGAATGATGAACATAACAGGCTTTTTCCCAATTACAATTTTCACAATAGGCCTATAAAGCACAATTAATAATTACACTACTAAACATTAACTGAATAAAAACAAAAAAAATACAATGAACTACCCAATTTAGATTTGAGGATTCCAAACAAGAGAAAGTTGGTAATACAATAAAAATATACAGTTACTACAATAAATTATTTTTACAGCAATGCATAAGACAAAGTAACACATTTAGTTATGCAGAGAGAGTACGAAATAAACATGACACAGTATGAAAAATAATATTCTGAGAAGAGAAATAAAGTGTTTTATGTATAGGTCATTTAAAATCAGTGGATTCAAATAGGAGAAGAGGAATTTTAACAGTAGAATGTAGAGATAAGAAATTAAAGAACAACTGGAAGAATTAATAATAATACAGAAAACGGAGATAATATTCAAATGTATTTGTTTATAGGAAAGTATCACATGCCAATTCAAAGTTGATTGGACTTCATTAGGAGTTACTCAAGGCTGTTGTTCATAGTGTACAAGGGATGATTTACTGAAAGGTATAAAGAGGCAGACAGGATAGGATTGAGTTAGGTGGAAATGTAATGGACAGAAATCTCAGGCGAACGTGTGTATGTTTCCAGTACATTTACTTCAAGAACTACTTTTGTACTTTATCAGTTAATGTGATGTAATTAGTGTCTGAAGGACTCCAGAATAGAACCATATTCTAGTTTCGGTCTTACGAATGAGTTGTATAAGACAAATAACGTTGTACGTTTAAAATATAATGAATTTCGAAATATGAAACCAAAATTCCTAAAGGCTTGATTAACTATGTATTCAATATGACTTCCAAATTTCAGATCAATATTGAATACCTAAATCCATCTTTTGTTCATTAGGAGTTACTCAAGGCTGTTGTTCATAGTGTACATGGATGATTTACTGAAATATATAAAGAAGCGACAGAGAAGGATTCAGTTAGGTGGAAATGTAGTAAGCAGAATAATGGAGTCGCCTATGGAGGGTGCACCAAGCCGTCAATGGTTAGCATTTTGCTTTTAGTGCTGGAAGTTTCGGAGGATATGTTTGGCTCTCCTGGTAACTCCCAAGGGTGACCTGTGCGTCTTGGTGTGAAATTATTATGAAAATAATGATGAGTTAGGATCTTGACACTCTTTGCTTACTCCTGTCGAATAACAGCAAGATGTCTATTCAAGGCATTAACGTCCTCATCCACCAGCAGCATCATATGCCCTCACTCCATATGAACGCTGTGGAAAGGTTTAGAACTGAATCCCAACTCTTGGCACGCAATTATGTGATTATAAATTGTATACCATCATCTCTCCTACCCTGCCGGCCAACATTTTGATGGTGATTCTTTTTCACAAACGGAACTCGAGTCGGCTAACCTCGGTATGCTGATACTTGGTCTTAAAGGCAGACTATGGTAAAAGTCTGCAGACTAATATCTGGGGTCTTGGAAAGAGGTATAAGGAATACGATATGAAAATCAGCATTTCAAAGATTTAAGTGATGTCAGAGGGGAAGAAACATAAGAGCAATGAATGGCAGTTACCGAATACGACTTTCGGACATATGGATGTGTACTCTCCCAAGATGGTAGTATGCTAAGTGAAACAATAAATGTGCAAGAAAACTACTGCAGTGAGCTCTCAGTTGCAGTTGCGATTAACGAGATTACTAAGAAATGAGTTCTCGAACGGAACTATCTTTACATAGGTCGGCTTTCAGATCGACATTGCTGAAAAAGAGTGAAATACGGATGGGATTAGTATAGTTCATTCATAAGTCAGAAGTAGCACAGAGTAGGGTAGAGAAGAGGTGTATTTGTCTTAATTTTTTGAGCAGAGTATGCTAGAATTTTATTTATAATAATGTTATTTTGTGTATTGTTCTTTTAGGGGGTGAGTTAACTTTACTAAATTAATACACTAAATAATTAAGGAAACCCTTAACCCTAGAAAAAACAACAAAAAGTTCAACGACAACGGCAAATAAGACTCGGCAGTACAAACACTTGGAAACAATGGTAGGAGTGTACTCGAAGTGAGGAAATAAGGGCTAAATAAAGACAAAACTGGGTAGATGAAGCTGTACGTGCTTCGGTGGTGAGATCATGTAGGATGAATGAAGGGGAATAGGTGACCCAGGAGAATAAGAAGAAGAGGGAGACCATGGCGTCAAGGTTTAATTATTTAATGGTAAGAGGTGAGCGATTAATGAGGCAACAGATTTAGTAGCAACTAAACGATTGTACAGGAGCGTAGTTGATTCAGATAGTTTTGTAAACTGAACGCTGAAATATGCAATAGAAGGTGTATGTACGTAATATATGTATGCGATTTATACGAATATTTTTCCTCTGGTGATCATTATTCAATATTTTGGAGAGGAAACAACACCGCGATAGGAGTTCCTTTCCTTCCTTTATTCGACAGAACAAAGCAATCGGCCGTTTAACTGAAGAAAAGGGATCAATAGTGACAATTCTAGAGAAACAAAGAGTAGTCCGACTTTCCATCTAACCTTTATTTCAATTAAACTTAATAGAAATATTTTTGCATTGGTATCTGCTTCTTAAGTTTCTTGAATACATATCTAGAATATCGCCGTTGCCGGGACGAAACCTCCTATGTGATAATATTTTTGGAGATATACTGACCCATAGCACATACATAATGAAGAGCGAGAATGCCTTGACAACTGTTACATAATATTGCACCTTAGATAACAGAACCTTACCGGCCAAAGTTCTAAGCTAATATATTTCACATAGGAGGTTTTGTCCCGGCAACGACGATATAATACATGTTGTTTCTTAAAAGGCCGTCATCCCGAACCTTATAGATCAGTGATGCTCTACTTACAGTATTTTGTAAACCATACTCCTTACTTTGACAGGTATGAGTTGATCGTGGTCACAAAGTACACCAGTCAGTTGTCTCTGCTCCACACAGCTGTTATCAACGCGATGTTGTCTTTCTTCGTAACATTATAATACAATAATATACTACCGCGATTGAGATGGGCTGAGATGGATACCTCAACTTATCCCCATCTTAACGATGGAATTAAAATCCTGGAGTAAACTTTCGAATTTTCAATTTTCAAACATTATACTTATATTCGTATTATTATTATTATTATTATTATCTCTAAGATGGCCAGCCATGTATTGTTCCAGGTATAGTGCACACCATCCTTTATAATTTTATTACTCTTCAGTTCTTTATTTACCTTCTTTCACTATAGCAGCTGTTCACGGCTCTATAAGACTTCTCTTTCTATAGAAGAATAACTATTGCTAGCAACGGTATGTGATTGGCTAGTAATTTCCAACAGCCTTGTGGCATATTTTGATGACTAGAACTTAACTCCAGTTATTGTTTTGCTATAATGGTTGATTGCTTTGCATGTTTTGTTCCCTAGCACGAACGCTTTAGTTCTCCCATTATGCCAGCTCATGAAACTGCATTGTGTAGTACAGGGAAGTCCCGTTTTATTAATGCCAATGAAACACTCGTGTTCTACTCTCGCATTGAAGTCTCCTATAGAGGAAAGGTTGCCTGAAAAGCTAAGCCACTCATTAGTGTGAGAATTGATATACTCAAGAGGACTGTACTTTCATAGCAGACGTGTTCTTAATCTTTCCGCATTTAAGTTATATTATATACGTATTTAGACTAAATTTGTGTTTCCTAAAAGACAATGGACAGCTGTAAGTTGACATATCGGTTTCCCGAAAATGCCAATGCACTTTGAAATTTTAACATTCATTTTAAAAAGGAAATGTTGTCTCAAGAAAGTTAAGTACTCTGCTCCCATTACAAATGATTACACATTATTACCACCGAGAATTGTATAATTGTAATAATTATGTTTATTTATGTATTAAATTAATTAATTAATCTATTTATTTATTTATTTATTTATTTATTTATTTATTTATTTATTTATTTATTTATTTATTTATTTATTTATTTAATTTATTTCGAATGAAACGTCCTTCTAGCAGCGCTGACAGTACATTTTCTGTGTACCACCGGCGAGACACGACAGCCGTGGGGAAGACCGGGGGGCATGTACGAGTGATACACACACGAGTAACCTTCTTTCCTCGTCAAAACTACCTCGAAAGGCAGTGCAGTTGTCTTTAGAATCATTAATACTTATAGTAAGCATCAACACTGTTAATGAGAGGTTTGTAAGTTGTCAACTTTTCCTGATATTATTGATGGTTTCAGGAGTTATTTCTCGTCGTTGTACGTTCCATATTATTGCCATCAGCATAGTCATGCTATGACTCCTCCTTCAACAACATGACAAGAATTGAATCTGTTGAAAAGATAGAGAGTTACGAATCAGTATGTAAGCATGTACAACCAATGTTCAGTGACAGCCTCTGAGAACTATGAGTCTGTACCACTGTTGGTACATGACGGCCTTCGAGAACGAAGTGAGCATACTGGTGGTGTCAGACGCCGTCAAAAACGTCTTAAGGTACGATGTAATTTGGCAAGATCCATTCGGTCAACATTTGTATATTAATTAATCTTGTAAAAATGTTAATAAATATTATGAGTCAAAACCAAGTATAATTAAACTTACCAACAATTTTACGTTCAAATGGAGAGAAAGGTTCAAAAATTTTACTTACATCTATGATGCTTCCAGAGTAAAAATAATCAGGAGAAATATGCAAGATCCTATTTCTTTGTATAAATGATTAATTATTGATATAAAAATAGCGATGTGTTATTTGATGTGACTGAACATACACGAAGCGCTAAATATTAGAATATTGTGATTTACTATGATTTTTTTTTCAGGCTCATAAATACGAATCGGTATATACTTTTGGACTTAAGCGAGAGCTCATTCAGTCTGTAGGTAAGAGTAAATAATACGTGAGCGGGCACACACACATCCAGCTGTACTGAGGGAATTGGGTACGCAGTTTGAGTGACGTAACTGTTAGCTTCATTGGGGAGATAGTGAATTCGAACTTCACTCTTAGCAGTCCTAAGGATGGTATTCCATGGTTTCCCATTTTCACATTCGGCCAATGCTGGGGCTGTACTTTAATTAAGGACACGGTTGCTTCCTTTCTAAACTTAGGCCCGTTCTTTCCCACTGTCGCCCTAAAACCTCCTTGTGTCGGTCCGAAAAAAATACACACCCGCTGTGCACGCCCTTGAGTTGGAAAACAATAAATGCATAGTACTATTTGGCAGAACAAATGAAATCATGGAATGTCATATCACAATTATATCCTGACATAGTACATGGTTGGAAAGTTGAACATCACTTAAATATAATTTGTAAGGTCATCGAAATCATCCTGCGCATTTTATAAAACGTTTCTCGTTAATTAGTTTGCACTGTCATGTAGTGAGTTATAAAAGCGAACAGTACTGAATCCTGTCAACAGAGCATCTCGATATAGTATAATTAGGCTACCTGATATTTTTGTACTGACCATCAAAGTCCTATAATGCTACCGACGCTCACCTCCTCGCAGGTGGAACCCACGTGATAGAAGTGATAAAAGTCAAGAAAGTATTTCCTAAGGGGCTTATTACTCTAACAAAAAAGTGTATAATATTTTTATCAGACAATGATCATAAGTGTGCCTTAAAGCAAAAATCATTGACGAAACCGAACATTAAGGAGGAAGGGGAATAAATTAATGGGTTAGGCTGAAAAAATTATCGTGGGTCACTTATAAAACATTAACCTAGGTCCAGGACGCTGTTTCAACCCCTCTCATGCGTTGTTCCACTAAAACTACCCCTTCATTTAAAAATTAAAGATCCTTTCCGTTCGTTCTATAAGAATCGCCTAAAGCTAAATGAATCATTTCAAGGAAGGAGGATGTAAACAGAATTGGTGTCACTTAACTGTGTCCTTTTGGACTCACCGAACATTTCAAGTCTTCACAATCACCTCCACATTTATACAAAATAAATGGCTTTAAGGTGGAAGTGTTGGATAGGGGTGGTCATACTTTCTCAACCTTCAACAACATCAACAGAACTCCGTAAATAAGCATTTTGAAGTAAACACATTCGTAATAATAATAATAATAATAATAATAATAATAATAATAATAATAATAATAATAATAATAATAATAATAATAATAAATTGATTTATGGATGTTGGGCATTATCCGTGACACACGGCGTGTAATTCGTAACTGTGCACAACTACATCCATAACCATGATCGCGTTTCTTTGAGGTCGAATGTTGAATAAGTAGAAACCATCAGCAATCATGACTATAGATTTTCCTACCTTCGCCCTTGATTACTCATTTCTGTTCTAAAGTGAATGATATCTCCGACGATATGGGTGGCGTTTTTAAAGAAGGAAGTGCTTACTAGTTAACTGATCCTCGCATGTATCGCGTGGGCTTAATAGCCAGTTAATACCGTCACTACCTTCCCAGTAAGGCAGCCTTAGTTCGATTCAGGCATGTTTTTCAATATGGAGAACCATATCCCTATTCCGTTCAAGAGCGTGCAGACTCATGTTGAAAAGGGGCTAATGGAACGGCATTTATCTAAAAATTATCATAATGTAATACACATAAGAAAAATAAACTGGTGATTTGGGTTCGAGTCCTGATGGTGGTTACGATTTCAACTCATTTACCTTATTCAACGATCACCTTATTGCAGAAGAAAGAATGGCGTATGGCTTTTAGTGCCAGGAGTGTTCGAGGACAAGTTCGGCTCGCCAGATGGAGGTCTTTTGATTTGACGACCGTAGGCGACCTGCGCGTCGTAATGGGTATGAAATAATGATGAAGACGCCACATATACCCAGTCCCCGTGCCAGGGAAATTAAACAATGATGGTTAAAATTCCCGGCCCTGCCAGGAATCGAACCCGGGACCCCTGTGACCAAAGGCTAGCATGCTAACCATTTAGCCACGGAGCCGGACATCTTATTATATTTAACATTTTATATTTATTATATTACTATTATTATAGTAAGTCAGTGTGTGACAAGGCTGAGATGTGTGAAGCCATCTCTTTTCAGTTTCCACTCAGTTAATTTATAACTGTTAGGCTCTTCAGCCTGCTGAAACTAATTTTGAATAAATAATTTATAAATAGGTATGTAGATAGGAAGTTTATAAATTTATTAATTCAAATTTAGTTCCGGCAAGACTGAAGAACCTAACAGTTATAAAATATAATTTTAAACAATGGCTGAGAGACCTTTCTGAGCACAGTCAAGTCGATTCTAATTAATTTAGCCCTTGTCCTCACGAACCAAAGAGCTGTATGAACTACTCTGGCATGTTGATCATCCTAACAAAAACGATTAACACATACCAGCCGTTCGAAGAGTGCAGGTCCAGGCTTCAAGTCCCGATAAATCACATATTTACTCCTCTTTAGCTTTAGATAACGGAAGTAAATGTTCATAAATAAAAGTGTACGAAGAAATTGGGATTAACTACCAACACACCCCGGTGTAGAAGTGGGCTTATCAGTTGGATTGCTACACCTTTCCATGGAATAACCCATTAAAATATTTGGAAGACACAATTATTTATGTAATAATTCAAAAAAATTCTTAACAAGTTAATGAACGTTTTGCCCTTATCTTTTCTTTTGCCAGCGGCTTTACGTCGCACCGACACAGAAAGGTCTTATGGCGACGATGGGATAGGCCTAGGAGTTAGAAGGAAGCGGCCGTGGCCTTAATTAAAGTACAGCCCCAGCATTTGGCTGGTGTGGAAATGGGAAACCACGGAAAACCATCTTCAGGACTGCCGACAGTGGGATTCGAATCCACCATCTCCCGGATGCATGCTTACAGCCGCGCGCCTCTAACCGCACGGCCAACTCGCCCGGTGATGAACAAAATTACATTTCTCTACACTTCAAACTATTCTCTAGTCAACACCAGAGTAGCCTGTAAGTAAAGTACCTCTCTTACCATACTCTGTAACTACTCAGCACCACTCTTTGGCAATCTTTGCTTCTAGTCGAGGAATTTCCTGCCTGTCAATATTAAAAAACTTGGCTTCTCCTAAGAATTTTAAGACGGTATTGCGAAAGCACTCGCTTTGAAACATCAAACTGATTTATGAGACGATTGAGATATGAATGTGTGAGTGAATGGTTTGATATTGTTGTACCTACAGACAATAAACATACAACAATGCCAGACGAAGGCCCGTTTTTCTTTTTTCCGTCTTTCTTATTATGATCATTATTATTAGCTGTATTATTACTTACCTTTTGTCAAATACTGTATATTATAATGGTTAAGTGTAAGAATGGGCCCAGAGCACTAACATCACCCCTAGTCATATGTACGTTTCTATCTATTATGTGGATGTTGATGAATTTGATATGCTGTGTATCAAAATTTACTGTGCAATTTGATTTCCTGTTATAGGAAATTATTTTGAATTTTCTTCGATACTATACATCATCCAGACAGAAATATTTTACATGTGGTAGAGCTTCGCAGTCACGGTAGTGTGAGAGCCGAACACAGTGCGAGCCCTGTTCCTTCACGGAGAAAGTATGTACTGCACAGTTGCCACCCGTGTCAAAAATACGTGCGGGCGAGAGGAGGGCCCAGCCAGCCAGGCCCAAGCGCCCCCAGCGGGGACCGCTAACAATTGCACCAAGCTGCTGTAATTAGTGGGTCTGGAATTCCTAGCCATACCGCATCCTTTACCTTTTAGGGGGTTTATAACATAAGTAGCATAGGAAGGTCATGCCTTTAAGATATACTATAAAATGGCTGTTTGTATCCACCATATGGGTACACTCACGATATCAAAAAATGAGCCTCTGAAACAAGTGTTAGACCAGTCTTGAAGAACATGTGACTACACCAACGATTATTGCAACCTTCTGTAGGAGTGCCTCACACTAACTTTTACATCGCAAATCTCTCCAAATCACTGAATATTGAAAATCGATACTTCAGCAGTAGGGCTCACTGTAAACGACTGTCCTCTCAGAAATTCTTGGCGTGCTTCCAGAATGGTGTCTTTTTTTACACTTCAGAAATACCCAGTCTTCTCATCTCATGTCTTCTTTTCCTAACATACTGGGGTCGGCAATTGAAGTTGATTTTGTCACCGTTTTACGTCCGGATGCTTTTCTGACACGAAGCCTATGTGGAAGAATGTATTTTGCTATTGCGTGTTTCTGTGGTAGTTGGTAGAGTTATGTGCCGTATGTAGATGAAAATATGCCGCCTCTGTGGTGTAGTGGTTAGCGTGATTAGCTGCCACCCCCGGAGGTCCGGGTTCGATTCCCGGCTCTGCCACGAAAATTTGAAAAAAGTGGTACGAGGGCTGGAACGGGGTCCACTCAGCCTCGGGAGGTCAACTGAGTAGAGGTGGGTTCGATTCCCACCTCAGCCATCCTGGAAGTGGTTTTCCGTGGTTTCCCACTTCTCCTCCAGGCGAATGCCGGGATGGTACCTAACTTAAGGCCACGGCCGCTTCCTTCCCTCTTCCTTGTCTATCCCTTCCAATCTTCCCATCCCTCCACAAGGCCCCTGTTCAGCATAGCAGGTGAGGCCGCCTGGGCGAGGTACTGGTCATTCTCCCCAGTTGTATCCCCGACCAAGAGTCTGAAGCTCCAGGACACTGCCCTTGCGGCGGTAGAGGTGGGATCCCTCGCTAAGTCCGAGGGAAAAACCGAACCTGGAGGGTAAACAGATAATGATGATGATGTAGATGAAAATATGCATATTAAGATAAACACAAACCCCCAGTCCCTGAAGTAGATAAGTTAACCTTCTTCTTCATCTTCTTCTGCTTCTTCGCGGTATTTATTCATTTAAAACTGATCTGCAATTAGTGCTGTCGCCAAAATGGCAGATCCCTGTAAATTGTTTACCAAGTCTTTTCTTAAAAATATCAAACAAGTTGGAAATTTATCAAACAACTCCCTAGGTAAATTATTTGAATCCGTAATTCTTTTTCCTATGAACGAATACTTGCCCCAATTAGTCTTTCTTAATTTTAACTTTATCTTCATATTATGATACTTTTAAAAATTCCTCTTAAGCTTATTCGTTTACTAATATCATTCGGACCGGGCGAGTTGGCCGTGCGCGTAGAGGCGCGGCTGTGAGCTTGCATTCGGGAGATACTAGGTTCGAATCCCACTATCGGCAGCCCTGAAGATGGTTTTCCGTGGTTTCCCATTTTCACACCAGGCAAATGCTGGGGCTGTACCTTAATTATGGCCACGGCCGCTTCCTTCCAACTCCTAGGCCTTTCCTATCCCATCGTCGCCATAAGACGTAAAGCCCCTAGCAAAAAAAAAAAATATATCATTCCGCGCCAGGCGCCATCTCTCCGTTGGCAGCACGTCTCCTTCCTCACACACTTTTTCTTAGCTACTCGTTTGCCTTAAATCGCCCAGAACGAATTGTTCTGCTTTCCTGTGAATCTTTTCCAGTTCTCGAATCAAAAAATACTGACGAGGAGTTCCATATACTCTACTCTAATTTGGGCCTTACCAAAGACTTATACGCCTTTTCCTTTACATCCTTATTTTAACCCCTGAATCCCCTCATAAAAATATGAGGAGGTCTGTAACCCTTACTGACAACCTCGTTAATGTGATTGCTCCAATGAAGATGTTTCCTTAACACCTAGGTACTTTAGCAGTCCTCAGGAGGTACATTCACTTCAGCAACACAGTAATTAAATGAAGGAACGTTTCCACTTGGTGAAATATGCGTAAGGAAGTCAATAAGTACATGCAATTTTGCTCTAACTGTCTTCAGGTTGGCTCCATGGCGTTGTTTGCTCACTAGCCGCTAGATGGCACCGTTGTCTACGTCTGCGGAAGGTTTCAGCGTTATAAGAGTACTACAGCTTGCGCTGTTACGGGATAAAGATGGCCACGACACTCTGTTTGCACCTAGGAAGAACAGAGTTTCGTAATCTGCTTTTGTGGTCTGAGGGTGTACCAGGGTCGAGAATTCATAGAAAACTTTCAGCAGAAGATGGGGACAATATTTGCCACAGCGAAGTGTTTACCAGTGGATGGAAAAGTTTAAAACGGGTCGCACGAGCGTGAAGGATTAGGAAAGACCGGGGCGTCCATCTGAAGCCGTTACTGATGCCAATATTGAACAAGTGTGTGATATGATCCTGAATAATAGACCAGTGACTGTTGATAACGTGGCAAACCATATGCACATTAGCCATGGCTCTGCGTATGAAATCGTGCATAACAGGCTTAACTTTCACAAAGTCTGTTCGAGATAGGTTCCAAAACAACTCAGTGAAAAGCCGAGGTGCAATCGTATGAGAATCTGTCAGCAACTAGTGGACCGTCATGCTAACGAAGGTCAAGCGTTTCTGAAATGGATTATTAGTGGAGATGGAACATGGGTTCACCACTTAGGACCAGAGAGTAGACGTCAGAGCATGGAATGGAAGCATTCCGTATCCCCAGTCAATAAGAAATTCAAGAGTCAACCTTCTGCACGAAAAAAGATGTTCACAGTGTTTTGGGACTCTTGAGGGCCAAACCAGGAACATTACTATAAACAGGCGGAAACAGTAAAAAGTTAACCTTACAGTGATATGCTGGTAGGTAAGCTGAAACCAGAAATTCGCAACAAACGCAGAGATCGATTGTCGGCCGGAGTTCTTTCGTTGCATGACAATGTGCGCCCACATACCGCCGCCCTCACTGCTCATACTCTTCAGATGCTGCGTTTCGGGGTGTTGGAGCATCCTGCGTACTGTCCCGATCTCACCATCTGTTTGGTCCTCTTAAAAATGCTGTAAGAGACTGTCGGCTCAGCTCCAATCAACAGTTGAAGGAAGCTTCTTGCGCAACCAAAAACCTTTTCTTGCATCGGGTATCAGAAAGCTTGTGGTCCATGTGCATTGAAAAGCAGGATGACTACTTTGGAAAATGGTATCAATAAAAAGTGTGTACTTTCTTGTATCAAATTATAAACATTGATTGCAGATGTCTAGTGACTTGCCCTCGTAGCCTGTTAATCAGCGCACCACTGTCTGTCGTTCCTCTCACAACTTCGTCGAGGTCTTTTTTTGGAGGTGCACACAATCCTATATTAATGTTATTGTTTCTACGTCCCACTAACTACTATTACGATTTTCGGAGACGCCGAGGTTCCGGAATTTGGTCCCACGGGAATTCTTTTACGTGCCAGTAAATCTATCGACACGAACCTGACGTATCTGAGTACTTTCAAATACCACCGGACGTAGACAGGATTGAACCTGCCAAGTTAATCTCAGAAGACCAGGGCTCTACCGTCTGAGGTAGTCAGGCCGGCGCGCATAATCCTGTAAAGTATTTATTACTCTATCCAGAATAACATCAAAATCAAAGAGATTTATTTGTGTTTCGCGTTCTTTTATGTCATTTATATATACAGTATCTATCTATATAAATAAAATTGTTTCTGTTTGTCTGTTTGTCTGTCTGTTTGTCTGTTCCACCATCACGTCGAAACGGCTGGATAGATCTCAACCAAACTTCATATTTAGAGTATACTGACCCCGGGGAAGGTTTCGATATGCATATCATTTTAAAATCTTTGAAAAGACGGGGGTTTTATAGGAAAAACGGTTTTCCTCCATTTTCTCTTATACTATTATAGGCAAAATATCGAATTTGTCGTATAAGGACGAGACAAAGCTCAATTTAATCCTCTTGACGCAAAGAACAAAACTCGGTAAGCCCTACGGGCCCGAAAACCATGTTTTAAGGCCCTAAAACCAACCGTTACGGAGATATTGGCACCACACTACCCCTGCTCTAGGAATCGGATAAAGAAATGAACTGCCGTAACCATGGCAACGTCAGCTCCAGGATTCTAGAGCAGTGAGATTATGCATGTACGTTTGGGCATAGCTGTCAACCAAAATAGGTACAAATAAGACTTAATATCTGGGAAAAAAATATACTGTTGTGTAAGGGACTCATAGGACTCCTTTGGGCGGGGATGGAAAGGGGGTGAAGAACGAGTGTAAAAATCTATATAAATAAAATTGTTTCTGTTTGTCTGTCTGTTTGTCTGTTCCACCATCACGTCGAAACGGCTGGATAGATCTCAACCAAACTTCATATTTAGGGTATACTCATCCCGGAGAAGGTTTTGATATGCATATCATTTTAAAATCCTTGAATAGACAGGGGGTTTATAGGAAAACCAGAATGGTTTTTCCACCATCACGTCGAAACGGCTGGATAGATCTCAACCAAACTTCATATTTAGAGGATACTCATCGCGGGGAAGTTTTCCATATGCATATCATTTTAAAATATTTGAATATATGGGGGGTTTATAGGAAAATCAGAATGGTTTTTCCACCATCACGTCGAAACGGCTGGATGGATCTCAACCAAACATTGTATTTAGAGTATACTAATCCCGGGGAAGGTTTAGATATGCATATCATTTTAAAATCCTTGAATAGACGGGGGGTTTATAGGAAAACCAGAGTGGTTTTCCCACCATCACGTCGAAACGGCTTAATAGATCTCAGCCAAACTTCATATTTAGAGTATACTCATCCCAGGAAAGGTTCCGATATGCATATAATTTTAAAATCTTTGAATAGACGGGGTGTTTATAGGAAAACCACAGTGGTTTTCCTCTATTTTCTCTTACACTATTGATTTTCTGTAAACTTCGTTTACCGTACGTGAAACGTCTCTTCATTATAAACAACTTTCGTTATGTTCATAATTTACCTTACTCTTCACATGACGGAGAAATTTACAATTTTCTGCTGGTATCATGCTCTGCATTTAGTGACCGACAGACCGACAACGAACCTACAGGTTACCATGGCAACGTCTCTGACTGCATGCCAGTAGGGAAGTAACGTATTGCCATTTTCCTCATCATGCTTTTAAATTCGTGGTTGTTCCTTGGGTAGATGGCAAGAGAGGCATCAATCGGCTCATCTGCGGGATATTGGCGGAATATCGTTCGAGGTTATAACCGCCCTCGAATAGATTAAGTAATAACACCATTAGTCATCTTCATATTTGTTTACCTAAGAATCACTGAACCTAAATTTCTCCTCTGTTAGCGCCTTATTATATCCATAACTCACGGCATTTATTTATTTGTCGTTATCCGGCTGTCCTCAGTTATAATCCATTTTCTATTAGTTTCAACATTCTTAACTGTATTATTTTCTTCCTTAATTACGCCGTATGTACGTGAATGCTAGAAACTACTGGATGCATTTCCACCAAGATTCGTATTTAGAATACACCTGTCCTTGATAGGTTTCAGGGCAAATATTGTTTCTAAATCCCTGAACTAACTGGGGGTTTATACGAAACCGAAACAGTGATTTTGCACTTCCAAAAAATATACACAACAAAAGTTTATGGAAGTCTACCTACCTTGGTAGAAATTAATGTCTAAACCTTTTTTTCTCATGTGCATCATTTCGATACGAGGATCAATAAGGGAGATATCATTAAAGGACCGTTTTTCTGTACAAGTCCCATCGGACTTAACTCACGAGCGGGTGCGTGTAAAGCGTATTCCTTACAACTTGAAAACTACTGAAGACATTCGAAACAAAATTTATATTTAGCATCCACCTGTCCAAAGGTAGGTTTTAAACGTAAATAACATTTCATGTTCCGGAATGGACTGGCGGTTTATACGGAACCGAAATGGTGATTTTACTCTTCCACAATATATACAGAACAAGACCAACCTGACTGGAAATCGACCAAACCTGATGGAATTCCACCTCTAAACCTTTTTTTTCATGTGCATTTTTTCGTCAGGAGGATTAATAAGGGAGATATCATGAATGGTCACTTTTGCAGGTTAAGTCCAGCGGACATAGCCCAAAAGGTGTTTTACATGGAGCAGATTCCTTATCTATATAAATCAAATCGTAACGACTGTGTACCTCTACACTGACTATTTTGGCGAAATTTTCGTACAGCTTTCCGTTTAAGGGGTAATAATAACAATCTCCATAATTTTTGATTTCCTGAAAGTCCTAATTTTTACCCGCCTCGCCCAAAATCCACATTGTGGCATAATCTGCCAGAAGAATAAGAAGATAATTGAAATTTGACAAAATTATACGTTTTAGCCTGTAACGAATGAAAAATCCTATATCATTAAATTTTTCATTTTTTATCCCCGAAGAATATCGAAATATGCAGGCAATTTTAATGATGGTGCAGACCTTCGGAAATTCCTATCACGTAACGGATTGCACAATCTCCGTTCAATTTGGAATGATCTACAACCTTGGTCTTATGACTTTATGCCGTATCTGTATCCCTTTTACGTTTGATTTTTCTCTATTAATCGATGTTAAGTCAATTTGGAATTTTCACATGCATTATTCATACTTTCAATTACTTATATGAAATACAGAATCATCAAACTCTTCACGAAAATTGGCCCACTCAGTAGCCATATGTGAGCCAAATGCTACGTATGTAGCTGTCACATTATTATCCGAAAAGTAATGTAATGTGAGATGATCTTACAAAACCTTTACCCTGTTCCACGTTTCTAAATCTGACCCAAGAATAGATGACATATCATTGGACCAGCCATTTAGGCCACTAAATCCGGCGTGTCTTATGGTATAATCCTTTGTCGATATGACGTACGTTTAGTAGCAGTTAATCTGTAAATGAAGGTCTTCAATATTGTAAACACGCATATACTTTCGTATGTCGATCTATATATATTCACTGATGTCGATTTAGCGATCGAGAAAGGGTCGGTCTGCTATTGTAATCAGTACTCCCCACACCGTCTTTGACTGGCAGTAGGAAAGGGTTCCTTCTCCAACTCCTGTGTAACTGTCATTAGTAAGGAAGGCCTACAATTGTAATGAATAGTTCCCTTCTCGATTTGACTTGCAGAAGGTAAGTGAGCATGCAGTTTTGTTTAAAACTCCCCTACCCGATTGTGTTTGGCAGTAGGCAAGGGTGCCCGCCATTATAAAGAAATGTCCTCATCTAAAATGTTACTGGCATTAGGCATATTGGCCTGCTATTTTGATGGAAACTCACCAACTTGGTGTGACTGGCAGTACGCTGGCTGGCAGTAGGAAAAGGGGCCTGTCATTATAATGATAACTGCACAACTCAATTTCGAGTGATAGTAGGGTAATTGCCTGCCATTATAATAAAAACTGTAATCTGTCTGGAGGTAGGAAAGGGGGGCTGCCATTTTAACGAAAACTCCCCAAATCGATTCTGTCCGCATAGTAGGCAATGGGGCCTGCAATTATAATGTAAACTTCCCAACCTGATTGTGAATGCCAGTAGGCAAGTGAGCCTGCCGTTATATCACAAATCCGTAACAAACACTTTACATTGGAAACGTACGGGGACCTCCCCATGCTCTTTCTCGGATAACGCTAAGAGACATGCAATTTTAAAACTATCTTATTTACTGCATGTACACTATTTACTTCGATATTCGAATACAATGTAGAATACCGTAGCGAAGCACGGGTACATTCGCTAGTAAGAAAATATAAAGGTTCAATAATGCAGCCTTACGGATCATTACAGGATCAGATAATGCGCCACCTACTCTAATTCTCTGAGTTCTATTTTCTAGTAGCAGTTGAATTGGATTTGGTCGATTTTTAAGGCCAAATGTCCTTCTTGACACCAATCCTAAGTATTCACTATTTCGTGTATCTGAGGTGTTTGGCAGTGTGGTGTGTTGTATGTCGATAAACAGAAGTGCATTAGGACGAACACAAACATCCAGTCCCCAGTCACCGAAACAGAAGAATTAACCGTGCAAAGTTCAAATCTTTGGCCCGGTCTGGTATCGAACTCTGGGACCTCTGAACTGAAGGCCAGTACAGTTACCATTCAGCCAAGTAGCCGGACTAATATAATAATAAGTAATGAATGCAGATTTACTGAGCTGTCTGGCTACTTTATACGTTAAATTGCATTCGGGAGGAGGTGAGTTTGAACCCCAACGTCGGCAGAACCGAAGATGGTTTCCTGAAGTTTCCTATTTTGACGCTAATCAAATGAGAAATTGACAAAAGAGAAACAGTAACTCCGGAAACTTCTAGTTTTAATGATAATGATACTGGCATTACGTCCCACTAACCACTCGTTTACGGTTTTCGGAGACGCCGAGTTGCCGGAATTCTATCCCACAGTAGTTATTTTACGTACCACTAAATCTACGGACACGAGGCTGACGTATTTGAGCATCTTCAAAATACCACCGGACTGAGCCAGGATCGAACATGCCAAGTAGGGGCCAGAAGGCCAGCGCCTCAACCGTCTGAGCCACTCTGCCCGGCACTTCTAGTTTTATGGTATTCATTGGAAATATAGCAAATTGCCATGCCAGTGATACGGAACAGGTCACGCGTCCATGTGTAATCAAATGACATTAAAATTTGGCTTTTTGGTAGCATAAGTTGTAAGTATACACAAGTTGGCGCAGAGAAGGTAGTGAACCCCCTTACGCTGGCATTGTCGGTCGTGGTGGAATTGTGATTGCGCCTTGTGTCCTAAAAGTGCTCACATATTAAGCGACTGTCAAATTAAATACGCATATATGGGCTGATAACTGCGCAGACAGGATAATAATTGGGTGATTTTTAACGGTCTTGATGTATGTACTTCATTGCACAGTACTACCTTAAAATTCCTGGTTTCAGGTCACTCGTAATGCCGTGCGATAGAAAATTTGGTTATAGGAAGAAGAAATAAACAGAATAAGACAATTGTTCCAAATAAAAAGTGGTAAAATTTTCAAGCCTAATAATGACATAATGAATGAGGACTTCTTCAACTTAGTTGCAGAATCTATCAAAATAACCACTCTAAGCTGGATTAGCCTATTAAGAAAGATGATTATACTTTCATTGAAAAAGACTGGAATTTAGTGACATGTAAATGTGCGATGAGCACCGGCTTCATTTTCTTTTAAACAGACAGTCATTCGAAGCAATCACTAAATTGCAGAGCATACAACTCCTTGAAAGAAGAACAGTCATCCTTGACACCAAACAGAGACCTGTGGTCTATGTTGGACTTCCTAGACGAGAGGTATCGTGTATTTTCAGGAGAATTTGTGTATAAAGTAAAAATATTAATTCTGATTTTGACTAAGAATTGATTTCTATACTGTGCAACCAGAAAATATAATTCATCATCATCATCATCATCTGTTTACCCTCCAGGTTCGGTTTTTCCCTCGGACTTAGCTAGGGATCCCACCTCTACCGCCGCAAGGGCAGTGTCCTGGAGCTTCAGAATCTTGGTCGGGAGATAGAACTGGGAGAATGACGAGTACCTCGCCCAGGCGGCCTCACCTGCTATGCTGAACAGGGGCCTTGTGGAGGGATGGGAAGATTGGAAGGGATAGACAAGGAAGAGGGAAGGAAGCGGCCGTGGCCTTAAGTTAGGTACCATCCAGGCATTCGCCTGGAGGAGAAGTGGGAAACCACGGAAAACCACTTCCAGGATGGCTGAGGTGGGAATCGAACCCACCTCTACTCAGTTGACCTCCCGAGGCTGAGTGGACCCCGTTCCAGCCCTCGTACCACTTTTCAAATTTTCGTGGCAGAGCCGGGAATCGAACCCGGACCTCCGGGGGTGGCAGCTAATCACGCTAACCACTACACCACAGAGGCGGACGAAAATATAATTTAAGGACACAATGGTGCCAGAATTTTCAAATTTGATTTTTAACACAAAATGGGAGTATGCACCCTCCGTTGCCAAGCACTTCATTTACTAATAATGGGTGAGAAAGCGGTCATAAATAGTCTTCTGCTTTTCCTGAGATGTTTGGCTTTGTTACTATTTTTCCTATGGCAATGCCTCAAATGCCACGGTTTGAATCTAAAACCAATCGTTAGATAGCCAAATTTAATAGTTGTAGTAATTTTAAAAGTTTGCTTCCGTGTTCGTGTAAAACTACTGTGCCTTTGGGCAACAACCGGCCAATGCTTTTTACCATGAATCCGATTATAACATATTCCATTATCCCTCTCTCAAAATGCAAGTTAACCCATATAGGTTCTCCCTTTTAAACCCAGACCGAGCGCACAGCGTTTGTACTCTGCGCTACGGCAGCTGCCTCAGCCCAACATACGTCGCGCGCAGCCGCCCTGCTTTAAGCGTGTAGGCCTATACAATCCTATGTGAAAAGCTTACCTTATAAAGTATGCTGGAAGTGTTATCCTTGATCATGAGGGACTTTATAAATACCATTAGTATTTTCTTCACACCAACAGCGAGAGTTATGACTGTTCACACGACCATTAAGGTGAAACCAGGCCTCATCCGAAAAGAACATAAGCTGCGGTTCGAATGAACGATCATTCAATGATGCAAGATACCACTCACAATATCTCACTATTGTGACTGGATTAGCAGGTATTAAACAATGGGTCCGTGTAAACCTGTACGGTTTGATCTGTAACAGCTTTGTAGCTCTACGAGCAGAAGAAACCGAAACCCCTACCTGTGCTGATTCGGTGACCGTTCAAGATTCGCGGCAATGTCATCTAGCTATTACTCTGTTAATGTTTTTTTTTTTTTTTTTTTTTTTTTTGTTTTTTGTTTTTTTTTTTGCTAGGGGCTTTACGTCTCACCGACACAGATCGGTCTTATGGCGACGATGGGATAGGAAAGGCCTAGGAGTTGGAAGGAAGCGGCCGTGGCCTTAATTAAGGTACAGCCCCAGCATTAGCCTGGTGTGAAAATGGGAAACCACGGAAAAACATCTTCAGGGCTGCCGATAGTGGGACTCGAACCTACTATCTCCCGGATGCAAGCTCTCAGCCGCGCGCCTCTACGCGCACGGCCAACTCTATTAAAACTGTTCGTGAGCGCGCATGATTTTTATTGAGCGTTGAGCCAGTAATTTCAAATTTATTTACAATTACGTGAATCTGTGCTCATGAAGGTGGCACTTCACCAGGAAATAGGTGAAAAAATGCATCGCGCCTCCATCGAGCCAACTCGTAGGCCTACTTAACATTTTTACATACGAAAATACGGTGTTGCATTGATAACTGTCTCACCATGTTAACAGCTGAGATCCAGACTGGCTGTCGGTGCTTGGTCAAAGACGTGCACGCTCTTTGCTAAGTCAAGAATTACGGGCGCGTCCACGGTACAGCTGCTTAGGTCTCGGAGAGTAAAAACTCCGCTGGTCGGTCTGCGTTTATAAGAAGGACTCTGTATACACGTACAATGTAATGAACGACCCATTATTCTTCATCAATCTATCCTTTCTTCATTTTCAGTTGAAAACTGTAATTATACGACCGTCACCACGAAGACAGTCCTTGTGATTCTGTGATTGTTGCGTCAAAGCCGCTTTTTTGGATTCATTATATTATAAAATCAAAGTCATCTCCGTAGAGGCCATGAAGGCCGTTGGAGGTATACCCTATAACCTCATAACTTGATGTGGTAGGGTGGTTAGCTCTACGCCCGACCGTATTTCTCCCCAGGAATTAATCTGCTACTCATTTTTGGTGTGGGATGAGTAAACCTCAGGGCCATGTGCTCCTCCGGAAGTGGAAATCTCGTTTCTTAAAATGTTTCGACTTCCTGATAGGGAATCGAACCCGCATACTTCCGGGTGAGCCAAGTACACCTTTACCGCCTAGGCAAAGTAGCCGCTAATAATAATAATAATAATAATTATTATTATTATTATTATTATTATTATGATTTATTATTATTATTATGATTATTATTATTATTATTATTATTATTATTATTATTATTATTATTATTATTATTATTATTATTATATACTGTATGATATGGATTTTGGCTATTTTTGAGGCCGGATGCCCTTCCTGACGCTAACCCTATGGGGAGGGATGTATCCACTATTGTGTGTATTGTGGTGGTTTTTCGTGTAGTGCGTTCTGCCCTGAGGCAGAGGATTTAGCACTACACAGCTTAAAATCCTCGGCCCAGACGGGAATAGAACCCAGAACTGTCTGAACCGAAAACCAGTACACTGACCATACAGCCAAGGAGCTGGACATTTCAGGGGAATTAAATGTGAGAAATCCCTCAAATCCCATCCATCTAACAGATTGTTTGGTCCACAGCGGTCGTCTACATACAGACAGTTCACTGTTTTAAATCCGTCTTTGTTACGCAGTAGCAGAAAATGTATGTGTCCTAGTTCGACTCCTTATAACAAAATCACGATCACTATGTCTTGGACCGAGCTCTATAGCTGCAGTCGCTTAAGTGTGGCCAGTATCCAGTATTCGGGAGATAGTAGGTTCGAACCCCACTGTTGGCAGCCCTGAAGATGGTTTTCCGTGGTTTCCCATTTTCACACCAGGCAAATGGAGGTATAAGGCTACGGCCAATTCCTTCCCAGTCCTAGCCCTTCCCTGTCCCATCGTCGCTATAAGACCTATCTGTAGCGGTGCGACGTAAAGCAACAAGCAAACTATGTCTTGGCCTGGTCATTGTCTATTAAAAGAGCTCAAACCTTTACGACAAGTTGGATAGTATGGACACTTTTACTGTACCAGTTTAGTGAAACAAGTAAACTGCCTCAATCATTTCGACCCATGGTCAAACAAGCTTTTATGATAACGTAGTGGAAAGCATAGATGTCGTATAGCAATTCCCCAACTGAGAATGACTGAAAATAAAATGTTTGAAAACGCGCATTTTTATTGAAAAGTATTTACAGGCATGCGCGGGTAACATATTGTTCAGAAATACAATACATTTACTGTAGGCTGCGGTCAGAGGGAAATGCGAACAGTGTTATTTCTCTTTGTCCAGTTGAAGAATTTCTTGTCTAATAAATTAGACTGAGAATGTTTGAGTGTGTATAATTCCAGAGGACCAAAAGCCGACCTAATATTAACAAGTTATAAGCAGTGATGTAGTTCAGCTGTCATCCTTTTGTCTAAAACGAATTTGTGCTCAATGGGTCATTCCAAATAAAATGGAAGTACCTGTGAAGCCTATAATTACCTTTACCAACTACTATCCTTCAGCACAGTAAGAGACTAATAGGACAAAAAAAGGACTAGTACACTACTGACCCGACGGATGTCTTCAGAGACATTAGAGAACTTTTGTTATACTCTATTAAGTTGACTCACCTGTTGTGAGGTTTCGGGTAAGTCCTGAAAGCGACTACATCTACAGGTTTTTCACTTTAGATGACGAAACTTAAAGACAAGCTATCTTACATGGAGCACACGATTTTTACGAGTACTGTCCGAATGGTGAAAAACGAAATTCACAAGAAGTATGGAAATAATCATAGCTTATATCTAATTACCGGCCACAAATCCCGAACTGTGAAATAGGGTAAATCATAATTATGTTTGCTCTTTATCCTAGGCCTATATCCAGTTATTATCAATTATTAACTAAGGCAAAACCTTTAAGGGGCACTATTCATGGAATCACGAAAAAGACTGGCTAAAATATCGTCGTCGTCAAACCTGAAATACTTATCTTGTGTTTTTTGTTCAGTTGTATGCATATTCTGTTTTTATTATAAATCCTGGAAAGTTCCTTCCAAACTTGGAGCTCAAATGACATACATTCATCTTAACACAACTACTCTAATGATACACGAAGTCATACAGAATTGACACTCACATGCAATGTACATGACTGATAGATACTCTACGATATGTCCAGCTGAAGGACAACAAAAGTAACTCCGAATTCTGTCGCCTAAATTATTTTAATTAACAATGAATAAGATCTATAGTAAGGAAATATATAATAGGGGGAAAATGTCCCTCGAGTCGGGAATAATTCCGATGAACGAGGATCCTATTTGTTAGGAAACTGGAATTTTTTAGGATATCCATTTATATAACTTTTATATTGAAAGTAAACGAATGAACTGAATGTAGGGCAAATACCTCATGTGAGATACTAGGTAAAATCTCAACTTCATTAAATTATCGAAATGTTCTTCTACCTCAAACGAATAACACGTCTATTGAAATAGTTATAACCGAGAATTACCTTGTCATTTAAATAACTACGCTAGTTACCTGGGTTAAAAAACTAATTATAATGCGATAAAGTGGAGTATGGCTACATTTATGTCTTTTTCAATAAGCACAATGGCCAAGAGTGTACTAGGCAACTAAAGTACTGAACCTATAAAGTTGGAAATTGAATGGCGGTTTGCATCCGCATAACATTTAGTAGTGACCCTGAAAATGAGTTGTGTAATGAATGCAATTCACTGCATGCTGTAATCTTTTAGCGCTATGACTTAATGCTGTAATGGAATTTCATCGTCTTAGAAAGAAAATTCCACTCAGATGGTTTCACTATTCTCTCTTGCATTAAGTCCAAGAAAAAACTCTGTCCTTAATGTTAAGAAAACCTCCCCTATGTTCAAAATGACGCAGTTGATAGGGACGTATTATCCCTTATTCTAAGTCTTATTATAATTTTAACAATGAGACGTGAGAACTGATAACCGAGGCGAAAAGAAGAATTCAGACAGCTGAGGTTAGATATCTCAGAGTTTCCTGTTATTGTTCCATCAGTCCTGGGGATCTGAGGGCATTTCTCTGTATAACTTTCCATATTTCGCAATCTTCTGCCAAATAGGTTACTTTTGTGAGGAATGTCCTGCTTGCACGTTTTATGCTGTCTGTCAACTGTGTCAATGTTTCCTCTTCCCAGGGCGATTTTTCTAGGATCAATTGCTTTTAGAGATTCCCTTTACCACGTCTCAAAATGTTACCAAATTCTGTTATTGGAGAATATTTTGTTGAAGAACTGCCGATAACCTGATACTGATGCTTAGCTTCGTGAAGATAAATTTATTGACACGAAAACCTGTCGAAGGAATGCGAGGCGTTTTCCTTCAGAACACAACTAGGGCCCATTGGTAGTCTAAACTAAGATTTCCTGGGACATTTAAATCCACAAAATTCAACATAGAAGAGGACAGGACGGAATGGACGTACATTATGAACAAATTGCTGACGTGTTGAAAACATACCAGATACGGCTAGATGTCTTTCCCGACGCCATCGTGAGTAGTAGGGCAATGTTGATTTACGTATGAAAGGAAGCCTAAACTCATGGAAGGGCCTAACCTCACTTTTACGGTCGAATGCCTTTCCCGACGCCATCTTGTGTACTAGGGCAATGGATATTCGCGGATTTTCCGACGCCATGTTGAGTAGTAGGGCAATCGGGGATTAACATAAGAGAGCATGCTTAACCTCATGGAGGCGCCTAACTACACAGGGCCTAGTTTTACGGACAGATGCCCTTTCCGTCGCCATTTTGGAGGGGCCTCACTACACGGGGCACAGTTTTACGGTCAGATGACCTTTCCGTCGCCATTTTGATTCTCCCAACAAAGGGGGTACATATGGCCTAACCTAGTTTTACGGACAGATGCCCTTCCCGACGTCATCCTGGATGGGCCTAACTACATAGGGCCTAGTTTTACGGTCAGATGCCCTTCCGGTCGCCATAATGGAGGGGCCGAACTACAGTCACCGTCCTGGGCATAGTTTTACGGTCAGATGTCCTTCCCGATGTCGTCTTGGACGGACCTAACTATACAGGGCCCAGTTTTACGGCCAGATGCCCTTTCCGTTACCATTTTGGAGGGGGCCTAGCTACACAGTCGCCATCTTGGCCCAGTTTTACGGTCAGATGACCTTCTCGTCACGATTTTGAACGGGCCTGACTACACCGTCGCCATCTTGACTCTGTTTTACGGATTGATGCCCTTCCCGTCGCCATTTTGTAGGGGCGTAGTAAGTGGAATTTTAATAAGAACAACTCTAACCTCACGGACGTTACCTTGAAGGGGCCTAACCTCTCTCCACGTGCTTTTGTTTACAAGACACGATCACGTGCTCTTGTTTGACAGGTGTCAACACGACCACGTGTTCTTGTTTGGCAGGCGTGAGGCACGGAATTTGAATAAGAGTGTCCTACATAAGCACGTGTAAGGCGGTGATTTTGAATAAGAGAACAAGCCTAACCTCACAGACGTTATCTTGGAGGGGTGTAACATAACTTAACGTACTTTTTGTTTATCATCATGGCCACGTGCTCTTGCTTGACTGGTGTGAAGCGCGGAATTTGAAGAAGAGAACAAGCCTAACCTCACAGACGTGATCTTGGAGTGGTGTGTAACCTCACTCCTCGTGCTCTTCGTTTACCAACAAGACCACGTGCTCTTTGTTTACCACAAAGACCACGCGCTCTTGTTTTACGAACATTAGCACATGTGAGAGGTAGATTTTAAATAAAATAGCAAGCCTAATCTCACAGTCGCAATCAACTAAAACAGACAACCCCCGAGCCAGAAGAAATAATCACATACGAAAAACATCCCTCCCTACTATCTAAACAGGAATCAAATCCGGGATTTTCTAAACGGAAAGCTTAAACTAGATCATTTATCTAATGTGATGAGCAATAATGTGCATCTAACTTTACGGTTTTCGAACATATGAAATCATAAACTTATCATTAATTATCAATACAACTGAAGAGCTTTCTAAGGTCGATCCCGGTCTAGATTGGAAAGAATAACGGTTGAGATTATCTGTCATGCTGAATACACGTCATCAAGTAATCTATCGACATGGTTATGCATGTTTAGACTTGTTCGTTATCAAGGTCACCCTTTAGTAGACTCAAGCCTTTATAAGTGGTACGAGTGTGAATATTTTCGATAGGTGTGAGGAGGCAATGTGAATGCAATAAGTAGAACATTTTGAATTTAATGAAACGTTTTTTGTGTAATTATTTTCAAAATTAAACAAACTACTGCCGGTTATAGTACAGTCTTTGTTATGCTGCCAACAAGATCGATGTACTACTCAACAGCTTACTGCGAAGTGGTAGTATGCTTCTAAAATTGTAATGGCCCTTGTAACATTCAAATTAAACAAAAATGTATTGTTTATGAAATTATATTTTTTAATATATTATACTATGTATGTTTGGAGCCTCCGTGGCTCAGACGGCAGCGCGTCGGCCTCTCACCGCTGGAAACCGTGGTTCAAATCCCGATCATTCCATGTGAGATTTGTGCTGGACAAAGCGGAGGCGGGAGAGGTTTTTCTCCGGGTACTCCGTTTTTCCCTGTCATCTTTCATTCCAGCAACACTCTCCATTCTCATTTCGTAGCATCTATCATTCATTAATATATAACTTTGGGAGTGGCGACCCCATCGTAATAACAGCCTATATATGATTCATTCATTACACCCATGACCCGGTCACTGACTGGAAAACAGGTTGTAGGTTTTCATTCACTATGTATGTTATGCTTTGCAAAGAAGTTAATGCAGTTCTTCTCTTGTTGTTATTCATATGTTTTGTTCCTTTCTGAATTATTAGCAGGTACTGTAATGAAGGGAAGAAGTTCATCCATACACTGTGTACAGCTTGCAATCTTCGGATTAGGTCCATCCCAATCATCCGAACCATTTTTACCTCGATGCTTGTAATGTCGTCGACAGGGTCTGCATAAAGCTACATCGATTAACATCTTACTATGGAGAGGAATGATGTCCCAAAAAGCATCTACGAAAGTAGCAGCGTTAGTAAGTAAAAATCCTGATGGTAAACATTAAATCAGGTGTTTTGGCATCTGATATAAGGTTCTATGTTTACAGAACATCTTAATAGCGTCACATACTTGTGTGAGATAAACAAGATGTTGCGTATTAGTTTACATTGGTAGGCGAATAGGATGCGCATTCACAGTTTTGTTTGTTATCAAGACGATTGTCTGTAACCGTACAGCCTTCTCCTTCTTTCTTTTCCATAGTGTAGGATGTAGAAGCATACACTAATGTTTACGATAAAGGGCTATCCGTATTTATAGTCTTATGACAATATTCGTTAGCTCAGGGTCAGTGACATTCCTCATATTGTGACTTCCCCTCTCGGAGAACAATCATCGGACGAGAAATGCAACCATTCAAGCTAAGGGCGCCAATCTTTAAGTTGAGGACTTAAAGATAAAAATTTATAATCAAGCTTGGACGGACTCTTATCACAGGGGTGGGGTGATAGTACACTAATCATTAAGCAGGAGAATTAGAAATCAAAAGGCTAATTAAGGCAGATTGATTAAAGTGAACTAGAAAAATACTATTTATTATATTTAATATAAATGACGACGGTTTAACGAGAACTGAATTTAAAATAGAAAATGAATTTAATAAAAAATTGAATGACTCTACTTCGCGAAAACTTGCAATATCTTTAACTCGCTTGCTCACCATGTTGTCTTGTTCTGCTGGTCCTTGGAAAGCTTCCATCCTTGTAGCTGGAACATCACCGGTCGTCTTTGAGATCTCTTCATCTGCTGCTAAGTACCATTCCTGCCTTGCAAATTGCACCCACCACTAATTGGAAGATGACTTCAAAACTAACACTCCCTATTATGCTTTATCCCATATATTGGAGATAAGCCCTAAGTCATAGTTAGAAGAACCACCTTGGGTTATATGGAGAGGATACTCAATTAAGAATCCTTCCAACTTTACTGAAAATGTTCTCTGAAGTTTCATTTCTATCTAGATTAATACTACCTATTGACTTAGACTGGTTCAAACCGGTCTTGTAGCCGAGCTGTACGTACTTCCTGATGAGAGTGGCTATACACCCCTCATTCAGAATTTCTAAGTATCGAGACGAAGAATCAAGTAGAGAATCAAGTAGAATAATGTAGAATAATATCGATCAGAATCACGTAGAAGTCTCGTAGAAGATCCGTAGAAGATCGTAGAAGAAGAAGCCAAGAGCTCCAACACGCCCTTTTATAACCTTCTCTGGCGCTAATTACAGGTCGCTACACGTGGTCCAATCAGATGACACGTCTCTCCCCACTCTAGATATTAGAGTTGACGGGTCTTAACCATGATATTAACTGTTCTTCTATTAGTCCTTTCACTCAGTATCCATGGCAACATGACGCTCCTTTGAGAATATAGGCGGTGATCAGTTTGAATAATTCTGGTCGAAATACGGTAGCTAGCGTTAGAACGCTTGAACACGTGCTCGCTTTTCCCAGAACTTGATGTCTAAATTTGTCCTTCCTTCTTCCTCGGTGATGTGGCAAGATAGAGGAAATCTACTGCAAGTTAATTTTAAACTAATGTCGCAAGAATCTAAGTGAATATTAGGATATTCAGCCCTCGTTTACAAGTCGTAGTTACAAAGTAATGAAATGATAGTGAGCAAATGATTAAACATGAATTATAATACAATTACATACCAAAATAAATATCATGACGTTAAATTCCTGAATTAATTACACATAATAAAATTAACATAATTACACTGTAACGTCTGGAACGTTACAATATGAATATGAGTTAGCTGGAATGTTTTTAAACGAATATCGACAGGAGATTCCTTTACAGATTCTTCATGATAAGAGCAGTCTATAACTACAATAGGTGCTTTATTTTTAAATTCTTCAGGCGTAAATAGCGGACGATCTTTTTTTCTGATAATACGAAGATTGGAATTTACAAAACATGTCATAGAGCAACCCAAATTCATTTTTCTCAAAATTAATGCCTATGTTTTCGTATGGATACGTAATTCCGTTGAGATATAGTCTGATATTTCTTAATTTACAGTGGTGAAACTGTGGGCTATCCTTTGCATGGTTGAATTTACAATGGGTTTGAAATCCAGAAATAATGTACAAAGGCTTTTCAGTAAAACGTGACGTTTTAACAGTTTTTCGGTAGTAACACGGGATATTCATGCTGCTCCCAACTTCGAAAACGTGTAGGTAGTGGTGTATCATTTTCTACAATCTTGAGCGATCGAAGTTTCTCTCGATCAGATAAGGTTACATGTGCAATCCTCCACAATATACGATAAAGTGTAATTTTCGAGTCCACTCGTGTTTCTGTTGCTTTAAGAGAATTGTAATCACTTCGTTCACGGTTCAGAATTAGCTCTTCTTTGGCGTTGATTATAATACGTCTACAGTCGTCTGTGAAGCAAAGAATATGTTTCAATGAAGACATATCTGTAAAATTTCCGTCCTCCTTAATCATCTAGTTGTTAGTAGCTTTTGTACACAATCCTTCCATCCGTAAAAGATTACTTTCTACAGCACTAAAAGACGGGTAAAATTTCATTGCCTTGTAATACCGACATTCTTCGATCTATTTCAACATTATTTACTTCATATCACACTTCAGAAACGCTAGACCATGTTGGATAATCAAAACGCTGCCCAAGGCTTCTTCAAACCGATCAAGGTAAAGAGTTTTACAACAAAGATTTTTCAACTTACCTCAAGTTACTTGACATTCACCACTACTCTACGTACAACAATCTCAATGCAAGTGTTGTAGAACGCTTTAATCGTACACTCAAAACAATGATGTGGCGAGAATTTACAGCTCAAGGTTCATATCGTTAGATTGAACTGCTACCTAGACTCGTGTCTACATACAACGATACATCTCAACGCGCTATCGGCACAAAGCCACATCTTGTTACAAAGAACACAACACGCTTAGATGCTATTCATCTTGTAATTAAAATGGCTGATCCTGGCCGCCATCGCTTTAATAAAGGTGATTTCGTTCGCATCAGCAAACACAAGTCTATCTTTGCAAACATTAATCATTAATACGATCCCTTCACCCAAGTGTATGGTCCATGAATCAAATTTTTGTATGTATGTTGTGTATGCAGCTAGTCTGAACCTCAACAGCTCTGCCAGAAGCAGCCATAGATAGCCTAGGAGTCACTGAAGAGGAATACTATGGAAATGAGAAGTGAGGTAGATTCCCGTTGCTTTCTTCACCGAGTCAAAAGTTGCTATTACAATCAGTCCGCCAAGCCATTGAAATGCATGCACCAACCGATTCTATGAACGACATTTTCACACTATTCATAGCAGTGACTGGCCGCATAATGAATTACATCACTAGCATCGTTCATACCTCAGTCACTTGTCAAAGCCAAGGATGAGACTAAGACAGGTCAATGAAAGTAACAAATTTATTCTATTCCACGCCAGAAGACATAGTATACTGTAAATAATACATTTCGCCAGTAGGCGTAATGTAGTAATATATATGTAATAATGAGTTATTTACTATTCATAAAAATCTCCGGGTAACAGAGTTCAAAAGGAGGCTAAAAATACCTTCGCGCTTATAAGTGGATGTATAAGGGCGGGCTAGTTGTTGGGAACACGTCAAACGCAACTGTCGTCAGACTCCAGCTGTCTTAAATAGAGTGTGGACTACTCTTCGCCGATTTATCCAAAATACGCCGTTGGCTCCTATTCTGTGGGTTGCCTACCTCATATGCGCATGTTTCACTTTCAGTTCAACCCTTGAACGCACTCCTTTGCCCATATCGTATTTCTTCCTAAGCACTTCCATGGCTTCCCATCTTCAGACTTGTCTCTTCGTGTTCTCTCGCCTGTCATATTTCAGACATGCGTTCCCAAGTTTCTCCAGTCCTGCATATCGACGGTGTGAACATCTTTGCGTCTAGCTCCCTATTGGCTGCTCTGCTCCACTCACTTGCTTAACATTCTCTTACTAAAGTCAATGTCAATGTAATGTTCAGAAAAATTCCCCGCGTCACTGTGATTCGAAATCCATCATTCAGCATCCGCACTCTTGCGCCTTACCTCGAGACTATACATTACCGCAGCACAGTGGCATTGAGATCATGAGTAATGAAATGCAAACGAGAATGGACCATGTAAGAACCATTTGCACAAGTGCAACGAATTTGGTTAAGTAGGCACAATACTGCAGTAATATGTTGAACTGAATAAGGAAGAATTATTTCCAATGTAGCAAAATCATTTTTGCAAGTTCTAATTTGCTATCAGCATTTAATAATCTGCAAGTACTGTTCCAAATGTAAATGGCATAACAGAAAGTTACCGGTAAAATAGGCATTCTATTAGATGGTACTTAAGAACACTTGTACAGTCTACAAAATAATTGTAATGCGAGGATGATGATGATAATAATAATAATAATAATAATAATAATAATAATAATAATAATAATAATAATAATAATAATAATAATAATAATAATAATGGGAGCACTAAAAGTAGAACAGCTAAAAGTGAAATAGAGCGTGTCGTTGACCTAACCCGGACATGGGGCGTGGCGTGATGTGGCGTGTCGTGGCGGAAGTCAATGGACTGGCTAGCCGGCTGGACTCGCACCAATGATAGAGGAAAGGATTTTTAATACCTCGCATTCTATTCTAGAGTGGAGAGAAAAGAGGGTATCGTTAAGATAAGTTCAAGATTTCAGGTTTCTAAGTATTTAAACGTCCGCCCCTGTGGTGTAGTGGTTAGTGTGATTAGCTGCCACCCCTGGAGGGCCCGGTTCGATTCCCGACTCTGCCACGAAATTTGAAAAGTGGTACGAGGGCTAGAACGCTGTTCACTCAGACATGGGAGGTCAACTGAGTAGAGGGATTTCCGATTCCCTCCTCAGACATACTCGCAGTGGTTTTTCGTGCTTTCCCACTTCTCCTGCAGGCAAAATTCGGAATGGTACCTAACGTAAGGCCACGGCCGCTTATTTCCTTCTTACTTGTCCATCCCTTCCACTCTTCCCATCCCCCTACAAGCTCCCTGTTGAGCTTACCTGGTGAGGCCGCCTGTGCGATGTACTGATCGTCCTTCCCAGTTGTATCCCCCGACCCGATGCCTGAAGCTCCAGGACACTGCCCTTGAGCCGGCAGAGGTGGGATCCCTCGCTGAGTCCGAGAGAAAAGCCAACCCTGAAGTTTAAACGGATTAAGAAAGAAAGTATTTAAACTGAAGTAAACACAAATCCTTATACATTTCTAAATATTTGAGTGTGATTTGATAGAATCTGACGATGTTCTTTCGTGAAGGAAACCGTCTTTCTATTTAAACTTTCATCCTGGAAAATTTTCGATAGTAACTTAGTGTGACGAACGCGATTGATATCTTACTTCATGCCTCAAACGGACAGGATTTCGTGAATATGTGTTCTTAGTGTGAACATAGCACCTTGACTCTGAAAAAATGGTCCCTAATATATTTCTCAGTGCGAGTGAATATACGTGTGTGCATATCTATTATTTAGGTTTTGAATAAATTTGTGTAGGTATATAAACCTAAAGCACAAAGTGTGTAAGTTACTTTGTGATCATTTTTCCTTCATCCTGTTCCGTTCCCATTAAAGTTGTAGGTTCGTGATTGGCAAAATTGCTTATTCAAGTTAAGTATTTATTTGTTTTCCACAGCGCGTTTCAGAGCTGCTACTCTATCGTCAGATAGTGTATTGTGACATTTAGGTGTTGCTCTATTTAATACACAGTATTTTCTAAATATTATATATTTCATTAAAGACTAGGGGATATGTTAATTATGAAGTTGAGTCAACTGTAGATGTGTGACATCTTAGAAATAGTTAGCTGCTGTTGAAGTTTACTTTGTAGATATTCATATTCAATTTTATAATTGAGTATGAGTTAAGGATCTATTAATTGATGGATATACACTTCTACAGTTTCTAAAATGTTCAGATTAATCCCTTTAGGATGTATCTGTAAAACAATGAGAGAATTTTGTGTATTTTATGCTTAATGACCTGTCAAGTTAGTGTGCAACAACTATTGATTTTCATGCTTATGTAAATAAAATAACATGCATGTTATTGTTGTTATTATTATTATTATTATTATTATTATTATTATTATTATTATTATTATTATTATTATTATTATGCTAGTTGCTTTACGTCCCACTGACACAGATAGGTCTTATGGCGACGATGGGGCGGGAAAGGCCTAGGAGTGAGAAGGAAGCGGCCGTGGCCTTAATTAAGGTACAGCCCCAGCATTTGCCTGGTGTGAAAATGGGAAACCACAGAAAACCATTTTCAGGGCTGCCGACAATGGGGTTCGAACCTACTATCTCCCGAATACTGGATACTGGCCGCATTTAAGCGACTTCAGCTATCGAGCTCGGTATTATTATTATTATTATTATTATTATCATTATTATTATTATTATTATTATTATTATTATTATTATTATTATTATTATTATTATTATTATTATTATTATTATTATATAAGCACTTTCAACATTCGTAAGACTCAGTGACGTCGGGGTGGGAGGGGGTGTTACTGTGGGTGAAAGTCGACTCAATGGGTTGGCAATTTTGAACATTCAAAGAGATAATTAAAAAACTAACAAATCACTTGAATCTCTTTTCTAAGACGCCTCAAAAGTTGGATTTTATATTTTTTTCTAGTTGCTGAACGTCGCACCGACACTGATAGGTCTTATGGCGACGATGGGACGGGAAAGGCCTAGGAGTGGGAAGGAAGCGGCCGTGGCCTTAGTTAAGGTACAGCCCCAGCATTTGCCTGGTGTGAAAATGGGAAACCACGGAAAACCATTTTCAGGACTGCCGACAGTGGGCTTCGAAGCTACTATCTCCCGAATACTGGGTACTGGCCGCACTTAAGCGACTGCAGCTATCGAGCTCGGTGATTTTATATTTTAATCTGAACACACCATTCTCTCTAAAACTGTTGATCATATCATTCTCGTTCTGTTTTTTTTCTTTACGTCGCACCGACACAGATATGTCTTATGGCGACGATGGGACAGGAAAGGGCTAGGAGTGGGAAGGAAGTGGCCGTGGCCTTAATTAAGGTACAGCCCCAGCATTTGCCTGGTGTGAAAATGGGAAACCACGGAAAACCATTTTCAGGACTGCCGACAGTGGGGTTCGAACCTACTATCTCCCAAATACTGGATACTGGCCGTACTTAAGCGACTGCAGCTATCGAGCTCGGTGATTTTATATTTTAATCTCTGTAAAACTGTTGAACTTGATCACATCGTTCTCGTTCCGTATTTTAGTGTAAGAATTTGCAGTGTACTGCGTTCTGAATATCAACATAATTTACTAGTACCTGTCTCGTTATGAAGACACTCATGCATGCGCACACATCACCCACACAAGCACCTTCATTATGTCCTTATCATTTTGTAACTGTAACCCCCCACCCCATATCGGTCACTCCTGGCTACGCTACTGGTCTGTAACATACGAGGATTGGGGCAAAAGTCATGGTGACTAGTTTTTTCTTGTGGATATGTGAACGGATCACAAACGTATATGTGTCGTGTGGAAGTTCTGCAGGCATAGTGTTTATGCAGAACAACAGATGGCACTGTGATATCTGGTAGCAGCGCAGCGAGTGCTGTGGAATCAGTCAGTTGGTGAGTGTCGTGCGAGATGGATGTAACCCGTGTTGATCAGCGCGCTTACATCAAAATAGCCGTTCTCCGAGGGTGAAATGCGATGGAATTTCACAGTGAATTAGTGGAAGCCCTTGGGAACAATGCCCTGCCATACCGTAGAGTAGCACGGTGGGTAGGAAAGTTTCAGCAAGGACGTGTGTCAACCAGTGATGAGCAACGTTCGAGACGACCTGTCAGTGTGCGGACGGGCATGGCACGTGCCGTCATCGAGCAGTTCCTGGATGAAGACAGACAATGGACGCTACTGGAGTTAGAGAGGGCAATTGGCATCGAGAACCGTCCACAGGATATTGCGTAAATGAGCTGCAACTGCGCAAAATCGCATCGCGGTGGGTACCGCATGCACTGACGGAAGTTCAAAGGTGGGTGCGCTATGCAATATGCTCCGACCACCTTGCACGCTGGCAACAGGACGGCGATCAATTCTTGTCACGATTAATCGCCATCGATGAATTTTGGGCCAGGGCATACGAATCAGAAGTGAAACGTCAGTCCGCGGAGTGATGACATGCTGGATCACCAAGGAGGCAGGAGGTCCGTCAGAATCCTTCCCCACTCAAATTCATGGTGATCGTCGCGTATAATGTCAGGGGTGTCATTGTTTGCCACTTTGTTCCACATAGCAGAACAGTGACCGCACAGTACTACAGGGACTATCTGGTGCGACAGGTACGACGCGGCGTTCGGGAGAAACGTTCGGATCTTGAGAACAGTGCAATGATCTCGCACGACAATGCAAAACCACCTAAAGCAGAGTGTGTAGGGCAGCTACTGCGACGTTGTGGATGGGAAGAATTGGAGCACGCACCGTACTCTCCCGACATTTCACCCTGTGACTTTGATCTCATTCGAAAGATTAAGGAAGCACTATGTGGTAGGTGGTTTGCAACACGAGGGGACATTGCTAATGCTGTGCGCCAGCAGGTGACCCGATTCACACATGGTGCGGCAAATGCTGATGCGGATGGTATTCAGCGCCTCCAACATCGTTGACAGCGTGTGGTGTCAGTAGCAGGGGACTATTTTTAGGGTGTTTAGGCCCAGGTTTGTCTTGTCAACTTTATATGTACTGTGTTGTCATTCTTTTGTATCGGAAAGGCCATATTGCCATGTACACTACGTAATAAATTAGTGTGTTACGATATTTCAGTGCTATTCATTGTCGACACATGTAGTTAACACCTTGTACTTTCGTCTGTACATGTTACATTTTCCAACCGGACTGGTATCTTCAAGAAAAAATAGTTGCCATAACTTTTGCCCCAACCCACGTATATTTTACTGCTATATATTTGCCGACCATGCGGTCTACGGGTAATGTGCCTGTCTCTAATCCGGAAGTTCCGTGCTCGATTCCCGGCCAGGTCAGTGATTTTCACCTAGACCTGGTGTTAGTTTGAAATCCACTCAGCCTGCGCGATTAGAATAATTGAGTAGCTACCTGACGGTGAGATGGCGGCCCCGGTCTAGGAAACCAAAAATAAAATATCCGAGAGGATTCATCCTTCTAACCATGCGTCGCCTCGTAAATTGCAGGCCTTTAGGATGGACAGTGATTGCTTGGTAGGCCATGCCCATCAGTGCTGTAGCACCATTCGGTTTGTTTTTATAATAATATATTTCGTCTATGTGTCCATGGTAATCAAATTTATATAAAGTCATTGAAGAGAAAAATGTGGTAAGTGATTCCTTTATGTATCATTATCATTTTAGAAACAAAAAATAGTAAAAATAGTAACAAATGTCACTAGCGGTACCAAGAAAGGCAGATTTGTAAAGTTCATTGCATAACCAAAAAGGATAACTTTATAATTGAAAACAATGATATGAGGGAAATGACCCGATGCAAATTCACCTACAACAGAGGCTAAAATAATTAAAGTTTCTACAAGTGGAAAGGTAATGAATCAGTCAATTGTAAATCCATATCGTTTACTAGGAGAAAACAAGAGGCCTAAGAAATTAAGAGGAT
This sequence comes from Anabrus simplex, assembly GCF_040414725.1. NCBI lineage: Eukaryota > Metazoa > Arthropoda > Insecta > Orthoptera > Tettigoniidae > Anabrus > Anabrus simplex. The sequence continues at coordinate 447,847,870 of NC_090265.1, forward strand.
CACACAAACGTACCTGAGTGGAATTATTTAATAATAACAGTAAGCAGGAAACAGAACCGCTTTCGTCCTCCTAATATAACCCATTAACTGCCATGATTCCCCAATTGCTTTCCGCAGAGATTTTGATAGAGTGTTTAGGTTGCCGACAATGATTACTTGTCAATATTGTTCTTCAGACATTGTTGAAGCTCGTGAGTCAAATGTTTGCTCAGTTTGGTTATGCTAGTGAGTTGATATGTATGATAAAATGAGGTGTTAATCGTCTTAACACTGACTCTTTTTAAATAACGGCAACCAATATTATAACTGCCTTCTACTGTTTTATTTTCTAATAACCTTCGAAGATATTTAACGACCTTTTATCCTCATGTCTAGTTTAAATTAGCCAGGGAAGCTTTATCCCCATTTGGGACTAATGGCAGATACCATCTAAAAACAACTGTTTTGCATTCTCCTTCCGATGGCAGTGAGTCACTATAAAGCAGTTTGCTCTAGAGAAACCGAAGAAATGCCAATGATCTTAACTTCATGTCTCCTGATAATGACGAAGAAGGTGCTTCGAATGATAACATTGATAGTGTCTATGTACCAACAATTCCACATAGGTGATATTTAGGACTGTAAGGGAAGGAAAAAGGAAATGAACAGTGTTTTGGGTAATTCAGGTGAACTCATAACAGATTCCAGGGAATCACTGAACAGGTGAAGGGAATATTTTGAACATCTTCTCAACGTAAAAGGAAACCTTCATGGTGGTGTCGCGAACAACGGAGCTCATAGCGAGGAAGAAAATGATGTTGGTGAAATTACGCTTGAGGGAGTGGAAGGGATGGTAAATAAACTCCATTGTCATAAAGCAGCAGGAATAGATGAAATTAGACCTGAAATGGTGAAGTATAGTGGGAAGGCAGGGATGAAATAGCTTCATAGGGTAGTAAGATTAGCATGGAGAGCAAAAGCAGTAATAATTGCACCTATCTATAAGCAAGGGAGTAAGAGCCTCGGTGGCTCAGGCGGCAGCGCGCCGGGCTATCACCGCTGGATACCGTGGTTCAAATCGCGGTCACTTCACGTGAGATTTATACCAGAAAAAGTGGAGGCGGGACAGAATTTTATCCGGGTACTCCGGTTTTCTTTTCATCTTTCATTCCAGCAACACTCTCCACTGTCATTTCGTTTCATCTGTCAGTCATTGATCATTGCCCCAGAGGAGTGCGACAGGCCTCGGCAGCCGGCATAATTCTATCCTCGTCGCAACTTGGAGGCTTCATTCATCCCATCCCAGATCCGGTCACGGACTGGAAAACAGGTTGTAGGTTTTCATTCACTTCATATAAGCAAGGGAATAGGAAGGAAAGCAACTAATATCGAGGTATATCATTGATTAGTATACCAGGCAAAGTATTCACTGGCCTCTAGGAAGGGAGGGTGCGATCAGTGGTTGAGAGGAAGTTGGATGAAAACCAGTGTGTTACAGGCCACAGAAAGGCTGTCAGGATCAGATTTTCGGTATGCGCCAGGTAACTGAAGAATGTTACGAGAAGAATAGACAGTTATGTTTATGTTTCGTAGATCTAGAGAAAGCAAATGCCAGGGTACCGAGGAAATTAGATGTTCGCCATATTGGGGGACTATGGAATTAAGGGTAGATTATTAAAATCAATCAAAGGCATTTATGTTGACAATTGGGCTGCGGTGAGAATTGATGGTAGAATGAGTTCTTGGTTCAGGGTACTTAGAGGGGTTAGACAAGGCTGTAGTATTTCACTTGTGTTATTAGTAGTTTACATGGATCATCTGCTGGAAAGTATAAAGTGGCAGGGAGGGATTCAGTTAGGTGGAAATGTAGTAAGCAGTCTGGCCTATGCTGACAACTTTGTCTTAATGGCAGATTGTGCCGAAAGCTTGAAACTTGAAAATAGGTGCAATGAGTATAGTATGAAAATGAGCGCTTCGAAGACTAATTTGAAGTCAGTAGGTAAGAAATTCAACAGAATTGAATGTCAGATTGATGATACAAAACTGGAACAGGTAGATAATTTTTATTTAGGCTGTGTATTATCCCAGGATTGTAATATAGTAAGTGAGATTGAATGAAGGTGTAGTAAAGATAATGCAGTGAGTTCGCAGTTGCGATCAACAGTGTTCTGTAAGAAGGAAGTCAGATCCCGGACTATCTTTACATTGGTCTGTTTTCAGACCATCGTTGCTTTAGGGGAGCGAAATCTGGGTTGACTCAGGATATTTTATTCATAAGTTAGAAGTAACAGACATGAAAATAGCGAGAATGACTGCTGGTACAAACAGGTGGGAGCAATGTCAGGAGGGAACTCAGAATGAGGTGATAAAGGCTGAGTTATGAATGAACTCGATGGATGAAGTTGTAGGCACAAACCGGCTTTGGTGGTGGGGCAATGTAAGGCGAATGGAGGAGGATAGGTTACCTAGAAAAATAATGCTCTCTGTTGTGGAAGCTAAGACAAATAGAAGGAGACCAAGACGACGCTGGTTAGACTCCGTTTCTAACGATTTAAAAATAAGAGGTGTAAAAGTAAATAAGGCCACAGCAATAGTTGCAAATAGAGGATTGTGGCGACGTTTAGTAAATTCACAGAAGCTTGCAGACTGAATGCTGAAAGGCATAACAGTCTATAGTGATAATGTATGTATGTATGTGTGTATGTATGTATGTATTATTATTATTATTATTATTATTATTATTATTATTATTATTATTATTATTATTATTATTATTATTCTGAGAGCAGATATTGGCAATGAAAGGCAAGTTAAACTTTCAACCTTTATTTTCTCTGAATTAAGGTTTTTGACTTCGCTGATGTGCGTGGATGTATACCCGGGATATGCACAAACTATAGAGAAATATCGGTATTATAACATGGCGTTGAACTGGATACATTCCGATAAACACTTTCTGACCTGTCACCGACATGGCGAAGCACACACCTTGCAGCTTCGTGTAATAAAGGCCATGCATACATTAGCGACAGTAGGTGGTACTAAAGTGGGCGGTGCGGCAGCAAGTAATCGAACTCTCACCGGCCCAGCCTCGCTTCGTCTCGGGGAGGACCTGCGGGCTGCCCGCCTTCTACCTGCTCTCGTCTTCGGCTTGTCGCGAGACCGCTTCTACGACACATTCCATGAGAACAACTCTTTCAGGAATTTCGTGTAATTCAGAGGAGAATTATAACACGATTTGAAATTAACATGTGAAATATTGATAAATGAGTAACTTGTGGTGTTACAAATCCACTATGAAGTTAATAATAATAATAACAATAATAATAATAATAATAATAATAATAATAATAATAATAATAATAATAATAGGTCTAATAACAATAATAATAACCATCATCATCATCATTAATGTATAAATAATCATTGTAAACCGTTATACCTTTCAGCGTTCAGTCTGCAAGCTTCTGTGAATTTACTAAATGTCGCCGCAATCCTCTATTTACAGCCAGCGCTGTGACTCCGTTGAGTTCTCTTCCTCTTATCTTTAAATCGTTAGAAACTGAGTCTAACCATCGACGTCATGGTCTCCTACATCCGTCGAGTTCATTCTCAACCTTGATCTCATTCCGAGTATCCTCCTATCATTGATCCCACCTGTTTGTACCAGCAATCATTTTCGCTACTTTCATGTCTGTTACTTCTAACATATGAACAAAATATCCTGAGACCACCCAGTTTCGCTCCCGTAAAGTAAATTTGGTCTGAAAACAGGTCGATGTAAAGATAGTTTCGTCCGGGAGCTGACTTCCTTCTTACAGAATACAGTTGATTGCTACTGCAAGCTCACTGTATTAGCTTTATATTACCACCTTGGGAGAAAACACGTCCTAAATACTTAAAATTATCTACCTGTTCCAGCTTTGTATCACCAATCTGACATTCAATTCTGTAGAATTTCTTACCTACTGACATCAATTTAGTCTTCGAAAGGCTAATTTTCATACCACACTCATTGCATCCATTTTCAAGTTTCAAGATATTAGACTGCAGGCTTTCGGCACAATATGTCATCAAGACCAAGTCGTCAGCATAGGCGAGACTGCTTACTACATTTCCACCAAACTGAATCCCTCCCTGCCACTTTGTACCTTCCAGCAGATGACCCATATAAACTACGAACAACAAAGGTGAAAGATTACAGCCTTGTCTAAACCATGCAAGTACCCTGAACCAAGAAGTCAATCTACCATCAATTTTCACTACATCCCAATTGTCAGCATAAATACATTTGATTGATTTTAATAATCTACATTTAACCCCATAGTCCCTCAGTATGGCGAACATCATTTCCCTCTGTCCCCTTTCATATGCTTTCTCTAGATCTACGAAACATAAACACAACTGTTATTCCTCTCGTAGCATTTATCAATTACCTGGCGCATACTGAAAATCTGATGCTGACAGCCCATCTGTGGTCTGAAACCACACTGATGTTCATCTAACTTCCTCTCAACCACCGATCGCACCCTTTCAAGATGTCAATGAATACTTTGCCTGGTATACTTATCAATGAGATACCTGGATAGTTGTTGCAATCCTTCCTGTTCCTTTGCTTACAGATAGGTGCAATTGCTGTTTTTGTCCAATTTGAAGGAACCTTACCAACAACCCTTGCAAATCTTATTATTCTATGAAGCCATTTCATCCTTGCCTTCCCACTATACTTCACAATTTTAGGTCTAATTTCATCTATTCCTGCAGCTTTATGACAATGGAGTTTATTTACCATCCTTTCCACTTACTCAAGCGTAATTTCACTGACATCATTTTTCCTCTCCTCCCAATGAGCTCCGTGGTTTGTGACACCACCATGAAAGTTGCCTTTTACGTTGAGAAGATGTTTAAATATTCCCTCCTCCTTTCCAGTAACTACCTGAGATCCATTATGAGTTCACTTGAATCACCCAAAACGCTATTCATTTCTTTTCTCCCTCCCTTCCTAAGATTATTTATTACTGTCCAGAAAGGTTTTTCTGCTGCTTGCTCTAGCCTCTCCAGGTATTACCAAAATCTTCCCACAACTTTTTTGATTCAACAACAATTTGTTTCGCTCTGTTTTCTGTCTGCATCAGACCTTGTTTGGAGCCATTTCTGGTAAGCCTTCTTTTTACGTTTACAAGCTGCTCTCACTTTATCATTCCTCCAAGATATTCGCTTTTTCCCATCCTTATCCACAGTTGTTCCTAGGCATTCCCTTGCTGTTGCTACTACAGCATCCCTGTATGCCACCCAATATCTTTCTATATCCTGAACTTGCTTACTGTCGACTGTTAGGAACTTCTCACTAGTGTAATTATATCCATATACTTCTGTCTAATTTCTTCGTCCTGGAGATTTTCTACCTTTCTTCGTTTGCAGACAGATTTCACTTTCTCTAACCTAGGCCTAGAGATACTTAGTTCACTTCAGATCAGATAGCGGTCTGTTTCATCGAAAAATCCTCGAAAAACCGGTACATTCCTAACAGATTTACTGAATTCGAAGTCGGTTATGTCTATTATGAATCTGGTACCCCTACCCTCCCAGGTGTAGCGGTGAATAGCTTTATGCTTGGAGAATGTATTCGTAACTACTAAACCCATACTAACACAGAAGTCCAGAAGACGCTTACCGTTGCCATTAGCTTCCATATCTTCCCCACATTTGTCAATCACCCTTTCGTATCCTTCAGTTCTATTTCCAACTCTCCAATTGAAATCGCCCATTAGCACTATTCTATCCTTGCTGTTGACCCTGACCACGATGTCACTCAATGCTTCATAAAACTTGTCAGCTTCATCATCATCTGCACCCTCACATGGTGAATACACTGAGACAATAATTCTCGTCCTAATTCCTCCAACTGCCAAATCTACCCATATTATTCGCTCATTTACGTGCCTAACAGAAACGATGTTGCGTGCAATAGTATTCTTGATGAACATCCCTACCCCAGACTCTGCCCTTCCCTTTTTAACACCCGTCAAGTACAATTTATAATTTCTCAGCTCTTCCTCGTTACCTCCCCTTACCCGAATATCACTTACTCCTAGTACATCAACATGCATCCTCTTTGCTGACTCAGTCAGTTCTACTTTCTTTCTTCCATAAGCCCCATTACTATTGATAGCTCCCCATTGAATTCCATTTCGTTCGCCAAGTTGTTTCCAAGGAGTCCCTCGCCTGGCAAATGGGAGTGGGACTCCATTACTCCCATAGATCCGAGGCTTGCTTAAAATGTCGAGCTCGGCAAATTCATGAAGCAGGATGCTACCCTACTTGCGCATAGTCCAAGTGAGGATCTCTCCTCTAACGGGTTAAGGACCAACGGTCGATTGTATAGTCCTAGCGGCCTGAACACAAGGAGGGCCATGACTCAGAATATGTCCGAGATGCCCACTCCCATTCCATAGTAACTGGTATCCCGACTGTCAGGAGCACTTACTAGGCCACTCAGCCGTTGCCCATGGTTCACGAACTAGGACGTGACTACAGTAACCCACACCATGAACAGTTAATAATAATAATAATAATAAGAAGAAGAAGAAGAAGAAGAAGAAGAATATTATTTTGCTAGTTGTTTTACATCGCACCGACACTGATAGGTCTTATGGCGACGACGGGACAGGACAGGGCTAGGAGTGGGAAGGAAGCGGCCGTGGCCTTAATTAAGGTACAGCCCCAGCATTTGCCTACTGTGAAAATGGGAAACCACGGAAAACCATTTTCAGGTCTGCCGACAGTGGGATTCGAACCTACTATCTCCCGAATACTGGATACTGGCCGCACTTAATAATAATAATAATAATAATAATAATAATAATAATAATAATAATAATAATAATAATAATAATAATAATAATAATAATAATAATAATAATAGTTTGTTTTGTTTGTTTGTTTGTTTGTTTGTTTGTTTGTTTGTTTGTTTGTTTGTTTGTTTGTTTGTTTCTTTGTTCGTTTGTTTGTTTGTTTGTTTGTTTGTTTGTTTGTTTGTTTGTTTGTTTGTTTCTCTACTGGGTTGGGTATGAGATGAGATGAATCTGTTGTGGCGGGTTTTATGATCGGATGCCGTTCCTGACGTCAGTCTCATCAGAGGTGTTAATGACATGAAATGAATGACAGAACATATGTTAGTAGCAAAGGAGAGGGTGGAACCCGGTTCCGGCACATAGCCAACTCCTGTAGAATAACATCAAGGCGTCTGCCCAAGACTTAACGTTCCATCCGACGGACGAATCACCATCAACAGCCTCACTCCATACAAGCACTGCGGAGAGGTATGGAATTTAATCCAGGCTTTTGCCACGCAATCTAGTGATAAGAAATTATATACCACCGCCTCCTCTATCCTGCCGGCCGACATTCTAATGGTGAAAATTTTGTCGACCAAGGGGACTCAAACCGATTAACCACGGTGTCAGACCGTTTAGACTTCAGCGCCTTAACTATCATGACCAACATAATAATAATAATAATAATAATAATAATAATAATAATAATAATAATAATAATAATAATAATAATAATAATAATGCCGTGCGGTTAGAGGCGCGTGGCTGTGAGCTTGCATCTGGGAGATAGTGGGTTCGAATCCCACTGTTAGCAGCCCTAAAGATGGCTTTCCGTGGTTTCCCATTTCCACACGAGGCAAATACTGGGGCTGTACCTTAACTAAGGCCACGGCCGCTTCCTTCCAACTCCTAGGCATTTCCTATCCCATTGTCGCCATGAGACCTCTCTGTGTCAGTGCGACGTAAAGCCGCTAGCAAATAATAATAATAATAATAATAATAATAATAATAATAATAATGTTTTACTTCCCATCTATGTTTACGATTCTCGGAGAAGCTGAGGTGCCGGAATATAATGCCGTAAGAGTTATTTAACCTGGCGATAAATCTACCCCCACCAGGCTGACGTATATGTGAACACCTTCAAATACCACTGGACTGAGCCAGCATCAAACTTGCCCGCTTGAGCTCAGTAGGTATCGCTCTACCACCCGAGCTACTCTGAACGGATAAGACGAAATAATTATCCTCAGGAAAGAGTTAATAAAATTAAATATAACAGCGAAAACTCGTTCGGCTCCTTGGCTGAACGATCAACGTAGTGACCTTTGGTGCATAGAGCCTCTGGCTCTCTTCCCGGCAGAATCGGGGATTGAAACTACAGTACGTTTGGTTAATTCCTCTAGCTTGGAAGCTGGTTGTTCATGATTGGCTTGCTACTCATCTTCACCTACATACAATACATCATACTACCAACTACCACAGGAACATGCAATAGTGTACATCTCTCCTTAAAGAGTTCATGTAAGGAAGGGCATCCGGCCGTAAAACGGGCTTAATCCACATTAGTGCCGATATCAGATAATTCCAGGAAACAAAAAGGAGAGATAACTCTGGTATCCGGCTCATTAATTGAGCCTGTTAATCTTCTATTCAGAGGGCTCCTAGTTCGATTACCAACCGGGTCGGTCATTTTAGACCTCTCTGGTTAATTTCTCTGATTCAGGGACAGGATGTTTGTCTCGATACACAGTTCTACATATTCAAGCAACACACCACCATAGAAACAGGCTGAAAATTACTAGCTTTACGTCCCACCAACTACTTTTACGGTTTTCTGCCGGAATTTAGCCCCGCAAACCTACTAACACGAGGCTGACGTATTTGAGCACCTTCAAATACCACAGGACAGAGGCAGGATAGAACCTACCAAATTGGGGTTAGAAGGCCATCGCCTCAACCGTCTAAGCCACTCAGGCTAAAACGAATACATCCTTCCAGAAGGGCATTCGGCGACAAAATAGGGTCAAACATACAATATGTGAGAAACGGCCTAAACTCGTGACCAACCCTAAGTGAGGAAAAGCCAGCAGCAGCAGGAAAAGAAATAACTTTGGTGTTATATTGGTGTCTTAAATTCCACAAGCTTGACTATAGCTCATTCCACGTTAAGAAAACAATACTGCTCTTATGGACCTACAAGGAGTGAACACACCCCCTCTGAGACCCCCATAATTACTCGTGATTAAGTGATATTATACTGTTCTCTGTAATGTATTATGAAAGAGAGATAAAAAGGATGAGGAATTTTTGCCCGTGAGTTATTAAAATAACTACATAACGTTTTCTTGTACATAAATATATTCGTAGGGAGGAAGCACAATGGCAGAAACAGCCATCGCTTCGTTGCATTCCTTCATTATCCTTCTTCTGTGTTGCTCTGGTACAAGCCTCGCGCAGTCCCTCTCTCTGTGAACCGACGGCAGCTCACTTCTCTACTGAAGTAATCTACAGTATTTATTTGTTGCATGTGTGTTTTAGGCTTTAAATCGGTGCGTACTTGTCCTGTGTTGAGTGAGAGATGGTTGTATATTGCATAGTATTTGTGTGTGTGTTCTGTTATTTTCGTACATTATAGAAGTTTTTACTGAAGATTTTGGTGCTGCGTTTTCAATGATCGATGGTGGAGTACGTACAGTAGTTTTACAGGCTGGCTAACAACGCTCTGCACGATACTATATAGGCTTTTGGGCTTATGCCGTGTCAGGAAAATAAGGCGACATTCTTTATGTTTCGCAGGGAACTGTGCTCTGCGTCATCAGAAGAAAATCT